>NC_079224.1:18069125-18408401 GCF_029633865.1 Lampris incognitus
GTGGGCTCTGTGATGGCCTGGTGGCCTGTCCAGAGTGTCTCCCTGCCTGCCACCCAATGACTTGTGGGATAGGCTCCAGCATCCCTGCCGCGACCCTGAAAGCAGGATAAGCGGTTTGGACAATGGATGGATGAAAATTAGAAAAACAATTTTTTTTTTGGAATAATTGAAAAATTAAAATTGAAAAATTAGGTTTAACAGTTAAGTTAAAATTAAATGACAAATAACCTTAACATCCCTACAAAACAAAACAAAACAAAAAAATCAAAAACAAAAAAACAGTATGTCACTGTCTTTTTTTGATGAGCGAAGACTCTAATCTTCTTCTTCACATTTCTGGGTTTTGGAAAGTGAGTGCAACAGCCAAGCAGTCTTCAATTCCTTTTTCCATTATTTTTCTTTGAATACTAATTGAATAATCTTGCCATGGTTGGAGCCCTCGGAGATGGCAGCCAGCCCCGTCATTATGGCAAACGCTGATCGAGTTTTGTCCTTATCCTTCTTGGGTGTTCTGCATTAGTCAGCTCAGCAGGAACTTCTGCTGAGGCGCGAGTCTCGTCACAAATGGGAGAAACTGCTGCTGCCCTTACTGAAATATTTGATATGACTGGCAATATAAACAAGTTAACTCAAGTCGGCATTATCATTAATATATAAACAGTAAGTTATTTCATACATTTTTTTTTTTGCTACCTCTCTGGGATGTTTGCATGATGGGTGGATGAAACGTGCAATGTGAACCTATGTAACGATGCATGATCAATAACCACGGGAGAGAGCGACACAATCTCTGCATATAATTCTGCATGGCAACGTGAGAACGTTACAAATTAAATGCGATGCAGCGTTGAACTGCGTGGATCAAGGGGTGCTCTATATTCGATGCTCTTCTAGCTAACGTGGCAGCTGCAGTAACTCTACCAAAGGGGCCCTCGCGAACTCGAAAGTCTCACACCACCCGTCTGATTCATTACCATCTGGTTCAAACACAGCAAGCGTTTTCCAGAGTGTCAAATCATGGAATGAAACCTTAAGCAGAAAAGAGAGAGAGAGAAGTAAATATCCTCAGACACAAAACAAGCTGCTGCGGGATCAGCATGGCTCCAGCCCATCCTGCTCGCCGTTAGGAATTAATCTGTGCTGCTCGCGCTTTGACGTCCCCTCCTTTGAAGCCGGGTCCATCTGAGGAACTCACGAGCTGGGGAGATCAAGCCGCGAGGACCCCCTCATTTTCCTTTAATGCCTACCATTACCCTTCGCTCACACTTTATCACGTCAGCAAGGGTAAGCGCATTTGCGTTGACATCAGATATTCAGTTTAATGTGGTGTTCGGGTCTGTGGGACCCGCTTTGGATGTTTAGTTGAAGAGAAGTCATAGAATGAATTTTTTTTTTCAGCCCGAGAGTTATATGCCTTGGCTCATCTTCTGTGAAGAACATGTAAAAGAAAACATTTTCACACAGTGCAACTCCCGACATATTTATATTACATGTCTGATGTTCAGGTCGACTGGATCCGAGGGTAACAACAATGAGACAATTGTGTAGTCTTACTCCTACCTGGGCTTTCTGTGTGTGTGTGTATTTCAAGCACCAACAACCTGTCTGCCCCCGCATCTCCCACACTCTTTACCCTCTTTAGTGTGTGAAACTACACACATACATACCAGGTTTCAACATCGTTACATTTCATGCACGAGAATCTCTGCTCCCGCAATTCTATTTCAAAACATTCAATATTTTCTCCCACTGTACCCCATCTGCGAATCGGGGGACGGAGACAACAAATAGCTTTGCATGTGTGGCTTCTAACCACAAGCGATCAGCGTGTCAGGGCTCAGATCGGACTCGCACGCAGAACACACCAGACAGAGGCAGAGGATAAAGTAACAGCCGTTTTACTGGGCAAGCAAAGACAGGCAGGGGGGGTTCGGTACGCAGTGGCAATCGGATCCAGGCAACAGTACAAAGTCATCATCGATGAAGGTCTCGTCGGACCCGGCGTCAATCAGGGCACACAGAGGGAGCCGTCAATCCTTCCGTTGCAGGACCACAGGAAGTAACTTGCGGGTGGAAGGAGTGTCAGTCGGGGGTTACGATCACCAGTACCTCCTTACCTCACTGGTAAGCATTGCCTTTTAATGGACAGGTGGTGATGAAATGACCCGATTGCTCACAATAAAATAAGCTTTCTGAGAAATATGCCTGCGTCGTTCTGCTGGGCTCAGGTGAGTGTGGTCCACCTGCAGGGGTTCTGGGGAGACACATCGGAGAGACGTAGATGACAAATATGGAGCGGTGACTGCCATACCTCTCAGTGTGACAACACGGGTTGCGATCAGAGTCACCCTCCCTCCCACGCTAACACAGCCGACCATCAATGCGGCCAGCCGAGTCAATCGGTATCGAGGGAGGTCGGTAGGTAACGGGAGGCTAATTCACCTTTTATGGTGTTGGACAGCCTGTTGAGGAAGGCATCATAATGGGTGTCGTCATTCCAGGGACAGGAAGCTGTCAAAGTCCGGAAGTCTGTAGGAAAGTCTGACACAGAATATTTGCCCCACCGAATCTGCAGCAAATCTTGGCCTGCCTCTCGACCAGAAATGGATCGGTCAAAACCCTCTTCATTTCAGCTGGGAACAGATCCAGTGAGATCGTCCACACAGCTGGCCAAGGCTTGGTTGGAGCTGCTGACTCACAAGTTGAATATCTGCGTTGTGCTATACCAACATAGCGCCTCGTCTCTCAACTGCATCATGCAACTGTTGTACTTCTACAGAATCCATGTTGGCCAGATTGTACTGTCAGGGCTCAGATCGGACTCACATGCAGAACACACCACAGAGGCAGAGGATACATTAACAGCCTTTTTACTGAGCAAGCAAATCAGAGTATAAGACAGGCAGGGTTTCGGTACACAGTGGCAATCAAATCCAGACAGCAGTACAAAGTTGGCAGGCTGACAGGTAAGGCCGGAGATACGTATACTTGATTTTTAACCACACGTTCATGTAGACAACTGGTTGCATTGTGAATGGAATTGTTCACATACTTGTCTATATACTTTGCTTTGACTGTTACTAGAGGATTCCATTAGAGGGCACACCAGAGAACTAAGGATATCGATAGAACACAATAGATATAGCAGCGCTTGAGGAAGTTACTATTTTTTTTACTTCTGAGATCACGGCAGAAAAAGCGACAGCGGCACCATCACTGGTGGTATGTAAGGCAAGTAAAATCAAGTATGTTTGGGCGTCCGGGTAGCATAGCAGTCTATTCCGTTGAGTACCAACGCAGTTTGAATCCCCGTGTTGCCTCTGGCTTGGTCGGGTGTCCCTACAGACACAATTGGCCATGTCTGCAGGTGGGAAGCTGGATGTGGGTATTTGTCCTGGTCGCTGCACTAGCGCCTCCTCTGGTCGGTTGGTGTGCCTGTTCAGGGGGGAAGGGGAACTGGGGGGAATAGCGTGACCCTCCCACACGCTATGTCCCCCTGGTGAAACTCCTCACTGTCAGGTGAAAAGAAGCAGCTGGTGACTCCACATGTGTCAGAGGAGGCATGTGGTAGTCTGCAACCCTCCCCAGATTGGCAGAGGGGGTGGAGCAGTTACCGGGACGGCTCGGAAGAGTGGGGTGATTGGCCAAGTGCAATTGGGAAAAAAGGGGGGGAGGATCAAGCACGTCATGACAATGGTGAGTATGTTTCTCTCATTCTGCCAATGCGAGAAATTGATAATGAGAAACACCACCAGTATTTTTCAATGTCCGTCAGGATGTTTGATGAGATTTTCCATTGGATTAGCCCGCTGATTATATACCACAACACACACAAGTGAGCCAGTCAGTTCAGCTGAGTGGCTTGTGGTCACCCTCCACTTTCTAGCAACAGGCATCATTTACCAAGCCTTGTCAGCGAGCTATAAACTTGAATCAGTGACAGTTGGACATATAGTCAGAGAAGTCAGCAAAGCTATATGGACTGCTCTGAAGGATGAGGTTGTGGCTTTCTTCAATAAAAAAATCAATGGAAGCAGATCCAAAAAGATTTCTACTGTTTGTGGAACTATCTCAACTCTGTTTGGGCAATAGACGCTAAACACATCAGTAGAAGTTCCTTCTACAACTACAAAGGATACTTCAGTTTCATCCTGATAGCTGTATGTGATGCCAGGTACAGGTTTACAGTTGTGGACATAGGGCCATACGGCCATGACAGTGATGCTGGGTTGTTTTCAGGAAGTGCCTTTGGATCTCAGCTTATCCAGGGGCAGGGCAAGCTTCCCCAGGGGCAGGGCAAGCTTCCCCTGCCACCTCCATCTGCTCTACCTGGGAATGAAGTCCTGAGCCTCCCTGTCTTTGTCGCAGATGAAGCCTTTCCACTGAAGTTCAAGTTGATGTGACCATATCCAGGTGAATTTGTATTAAAACCATACAATTGTAACACAAATCATGTATGACATTTAAAGGGTTAATAAGATTAATGAGATGAATAAGCAATATTCTGTGTGCCTTATTTGTGTCATTCATTGTTAATGCATTCCCATTCTTAATTTTATTAGATTTGATATGAAAAAATGCAATCTCATCACTAATCATTATCATTATAACAGGGACCAATCTCACTGCTGAACTGCGGGTCTACAACTACTACCGTTCCAGAGCAAGGCGGGTGGTTGAAAATGCCTTTGGCATTTTGGCTGCAAGGTGCAGAGTTTTCGGGAAATCTATTGAGTGTTCTGTTGAGGCAGCTGAAGGCATAAATAAGGTATGCATAGCTAAACAATTACTTTTGTGGCATTGAACAACTCCCCGGCAGACAGGGCAAGGTACATATACAGCCCCTTGGTGGATGGAGGGGATATCCCAGAAGAATGGAGACAAGTGGTTGAGGGAGACACAAACCTCCTTGATCCAGGTCACCTCACTGCTGACCGTGCAATGCGACTTGGCACTGAGGAGCGGAACGGCCTGAAGAACTATTTTCAGACAGACACAGGGAGGTTGGTCTTTCAGGACATTGTCCTCCAGCGAGGCATACGACATTAGCACAGTAGTTTTCTGTTTGGGGTGTATATATATGTATTTGTTTTGTTTGTTTTTTTAGTTCAGTGTTTGTAATTTGAAGGGAAGGTGAGACCAGCTATGTTATATAGATTGGAGACAGTGGCACTGACAAAAAGACAGGAGGCGGAGCTGGAGGTGGCAGAGATGAAGATGCTAAGATTTTCATTGGGAGTGACAAAGAAGGACAGGATTAGGAACGAGTATATCAGAGGGACAGCTCAGGTTGGATGGTTTGGAGACAAAGCAAGAGAGGCAAGATTGAGATGGTTTGGACATGTGTGGTGGAAGAGAGATGCTGGGTCTATTGGGAGAAAGATGCTGAATATGGAGCAGCCAGGGAAGAGGAAAAGAGGAAGGCCAAAGAAGAAGTTTGTGGATGTGTTGAGAGAAGACATGTAGGTGTCTGGTGTGACAAAGGAAGATGCAGAGGTCAGGAAGAAATGGAAACGGATGATCCACTGTGGTGACCCCTAACGGGAGCAGCCAAAAGTAGTAGTAGTTCTGTGTTTGTAATTACTTTGTACTCATCTTGAGACAAAAAAAAAGCATGGCGCTACAATTCATTAAGTACATTTTTATTTGAATTACGGTAAAACAGTACTGGTACACATATGGCTGAAAGTTCAATAAACATTCAGTAGGTTACTTGAGAGAAAAAAAATTCTTGATTTCTACCCAAGAACAAACATTGTATTGTGCCATAATACAATAAATGTAGCATTCTCTCTATTGCATTGGCTTTTATCAGGCAGTAACAGTTAACTTAGTGATGTTAAACAGGCTGGTTGGCCAACAACATAAACAATAACACAAGAACAATAGCGCACTGTAGGAACACAAACAGGGCTGGGTGTATGTCTATACATAACTTTGCATAAGTTGCTTCATCTCCATCAGTCTCTTTGCATGATGTGGAGGCAGCTCCTGAAGGAACATGGTGATGTAATTAAAAAGCCGCAGTATATATTCTGGCCTGTATGCATCTCCTCTCTAATCTCTGTCATTCTCTGGAGTGTGGCAGCGTCAATGGTATCCATCTCTCGGGCTCGCTCCTTCTTTTTTGGATTGTAGGTATTGTTTCAGATGAGGGCTCAGATGTTGAGGTAGACAGGCCAGGCAAAGGACCCGGATCAGATTTAGGGCTGAGTGAAGGACCGGGTTGGGTATAGGGTTTGGTGAAGGACTGCTGATGTCCTCTTCATTTGGCACCTAGAACCAGTGTCGTCTGGCACGCAATGTGAATCTTGATATCTGATACATGTAAGATTTGAAGCATTTTAGCTCCCAAACTCAAAACCATTTGTTCCTAGCATTAATATGAAGCTATGAAATTCTGATTACAGCTTTGCTACGTTAATGGGAAGCTAGATGTAAAACACTTACCGTATTATTTTGTGAAAAATTGATCTTAGTGGACTGGTGATTGATAAAAATTGCTTAGCCAGCTCAGGCTTCTGATGACTGGGGGACAAAAAACGTCATCGGCACCATCCCCACACTTGTTTTTTCATCATTTTCCACTGTGCACGGACGTAGTGGTCTTGGACTTGTTTCCAATTATTTTTGCAAGTTACCATGTCCACTTCTAAAATGGAACTGATCGCACACTAGCTATTGTGGCACGCATATTTGTTACTGTGCAGTGGCAATGACACATCGTAGAGATGTGGATAATTGCAGACATGGTATATTATCCTGTCTTCAAAAATTCCCACCATTGTCGCTGCTGATGTGCTTACTGACCCTGTCACATCCCCATACTGCCCCTACTGTTTATGTAGGTATTGCATTTTGCATACGCGTAGCATTCATTTCTGAGGTCATGCACGGCCAACGCTCTGAATGGACACGGGATACGTGAGGCAGCAATCATGTGTACATAAAAGTGTAGTTAAAATCAAGCATATCTCCAGCCTAACAGTGGAGACAGGCAAGAGTTTGGTACACAGTGTTAACCAGATCCAGGCAACAGTACAAAATTGGTAGGTAAGAGAAGTCCAGGGAAAAAAAACAAAACGGGCAACCAGGAAGTCAGGTAATACAACAGAAATACTGGAACATACTTGGCAAGGCACAAGACGGTCTGGCAAAGACTGAAGGGAAGGGAAGATAATGACTATAAATACACAAGGGGACTAATGACTAATTCAGAACAGCTGGTGAGGTACAGGTGGAGAGAGGGAAGCTGGTAGGTGAACTTACTGGATGCAGAGCTGGCTGGCAGGGTTCCTGACAGTACTCCCTCGTATGAATGCCAACTGGTATTCTAGAAAGTGGCTCAGGATGACGCCTGTGAAAGTCACTTATAAGGTCTTGACCCAATATGTGTCATGCTGGGACCCAACTCCTCTCCTCGGGGCGTAACCTTTCCAGTCTTCCAGGTATTGTAGCCCCCAGTTCCCAGAAGCTGACTCACAGTGCAGGCCTCCACATCATCGATCAACCTGGGTGGAGGAGGGGGGTATGCCGGGAGGGGCCAGAGGACTGGATGACTGGCTTAATCTGGCAGACATGGAACATCAGGTGGACTCTCCTGAGGGGCCGAGGAAGCTGGAGTCAGACAGTAACCAGATTGATGATATTTGAGATGGGAAACAGAATGACAAACCCTATGGCCAACTTGCAGGACTCCACCCTCAGAGTACAGTCCTATGTGGACAGCAAGACTCACTGTCCCCGTCAGTACTCAGGTATGGGAGCCTCATGATGATCTAACTGATGTTTGTGGGCAGCGGAGGCATGCACTAGAGCAGTGGTCACCAACCCTGCTCCTGGAGAGCTACCGTCCTGCCGGTTTTCACTCCAATCCTAATTTAACACACCTGATTCTAGTGATCACATACTTAACAAGACCTTGATTAATTGAATCAGGTGTGTTAAATTAGGATTGGAGTGAAAACCAGCAGGACGGTAGCTCTCCAGGAGCAGGGTTGGTGACCACTGCACTAGAGCATGGCTTAGGCTCTTCTCCAAGTGCGGCAAGAGTGCCGCACAAACTTCTGAGCCGAGGGCACATTGGACTCCTCCTCCTTGGCCGGGTACAGGAGGAGGGGGCTGGTAACCGAGGCAACACTGGAAGGGGGACATATTAGTGTAGGAGACAGGCTTCTGCTGTTGAGCTGCTTGCACCACTGCTTTGATGTCCCAGGATGCCGCTGCAACAAGGCACTGGTCAGGCAGGATGGTGTCAGGGGTTTTGGAAGGGTTGGAGGCAGCAAACAGACAAGAGAAGGCATCAAGTTTGATATTCTTGGAACCAGAGCTGTAAGACAGAAAGCAGATGAAGAACAGGGAGCATCTGGCTTGGTGTGAACTGAGACGTTTGGTGGTGCAAATATATTCCAGGTTTTTGTGATTGGTCCAACCCAAGAATGGTTTATTCGGCCCCTCCAACCAATGATGCCACTCCTCGAGGGCAAGCTTAATTTCCAAGCGTTCCCAGTTGCCAATGTCATAGTTACTCTTGATGGGGGAGAGCCAGAGCAGAAGAAGGCGCAGGGGTGTAGCCTGTCATTAACTGGAGATCATTGGGATAGACCTGTCTCAGCTCCCACATCAGATTCATCTACTTCCACCATGAACTGGAGTGTGGGGTCAGGAAGAATTAGGATGGACATTGAGGTGAAAAGTCTTTTAGTGTGCAGAATGCCTGCTCCACCAACGGGGACCAATAGAAATGGATGGATGTTGAGGTGAGCGCGGTGTCAGGATCTGCCACACTGCTTTAGTTCTGGATAACCCATCTGTAGAAGTTGGCGAACCCTAGCAAACACTGGAGTTCCTTACGGGTGGTGAGCTGTGGCCATTCCAACACTGCTTTAATTTTTTATTTGTCCATCTGGATGCTGCCGGCCAAGAGGACAAATCCCAGAAAGGGGAGTGATGACTTGTGAAATTCACATTTCTCCACCTTAACAAATAACTAGTACTCCAGAAGGCACTGGAGGACCTTGTGGATATGCTGTGTTCTTGAAGGGGGTGGGAAAGTGATGATATTATCCAGGTAGATGAAGACAAAATGATTTATGAAATCCCTCAGTATGCCATTAACCAAAGAATGGAAAACAGCCGGGGCATTGGTGAGGCCAAAGTCGAGATAAGCGGAGCCAACCACGAGGGATTGGGCTAAGAATTGACGAGACTTGCATCTGACGGACTCAAGTGGTGAGATTGTCCATACAGCAGGCCAAGGCTTGGAGCTGCTGACTCACAACTTAAATGTCTGTGTTGTGCTGTCCCAACATAGCACCTTGTCTCTCGACCACATCATGCAACTGTTGTACGTTTGCTGAATCCATGTTGGCCAGATCGTACTTTCAGGGCTCAGATCAGACTTACGTGCAGACCCTGCCAGACAGAGGCAGAGGATTAAGTGACAGCCTTTTTACTAAGCAAGCAAAGCAGAGTATAAGACAGGCAGGGGTTTGGTATACAGTGGCAATCAGATCCAGACAACAGTACAAAGTCGGCAGGCTTACAGATAACAACATAGACAGACAAAAGTTTGGTACACAGTGGCAATCAGATCCAGGCAACATTACATTTTCAGGCATGAGGAGTCCAGGGAAAAAAGAGGGAACAGGCAACCAGATAGTCAGGTAATAAAAACAGAAACTCTGGAACAGAATTTGCAATGGCATAAGATGAGCTGGCAAAGACTGAGGGGAATATGACATGTCGAGTCAAGTCAATTTTATTTGTATAGCCCAATATTACAGATTTGCCTCAAGGGACAAGGGGACTAATGACAAATACAGAACAGATGGTGAGGTGCAGGTGGAGAGAGGGACGCTAACTGGATTGTGAACAAAATGGATGCAGAGCTGGAATGTCTGGCAGTGTCCCTGACATAGCCTGGCAAAAAGTATCTCTGCTCAGAGGGCCTTAGAAATAATTTTTGAAGAGAGAGAAGCTAGTGTGGAAAGAGTGTCTTTCCCTTTGGAAGATGAAGAATTTTCCCGAAAATGAGGATCATGTCTCTGTCAATTCAGAGTCTGACAGTGAGTTTGAAGAAGACAATGAAATTGGCCCTCAGTCAACCCCTTGGGACAGCCGATCAGCAGCCTGCCCTAGGACCAGCCCATCAGCAGCCTGCACGAGGAGAAATATGGATGTCAAAAAATGGTCAAATTGTATGGTCTTCTCGCCCAAGGAATGCTCAAGTGTTTATAGTTTAATTGCTTCCAAAAGAACAAAGACAAAATCTCCACTAAGCTTGATTAAGATATTTTACTGATGTGCTGAATTGAAACAAGAAAAAACAAAAATGACAAGGCCAAAAGTATTAGCCCTCTGACAATTACTAGTCAATAGTGTAACCTTTCTGACTCACAACTGACAACAACCTCTTATGGTAGTTCCTAACTAGGTTGGCACATGTCTCTTGAGGGATCTTAGCCCATTCTTCCATGGCAAATTGTTCCAGCTCATCCAAATTGCGTGGTTTTCATGCATGGACATTAACCTTGAGCTCCTGCCACATATTCTCAATAGGATTGAGATCTGGGCTCTGAGAGGGCCACTCCAGGACCTTGATTTTGGGGTCCTTCAAAAGGTTTTGGACCAACTTGGATGTATGCTTTGGATCATTGTCTTGCTGGAAGACCCAGCAGCGACCTAAAGCTAGACTGGCAGCAGATTTCTTTACATTATCCTTCAAAATGTCAACATAATATTCTTTCTTCATGAGCCCATGCACCCGAACAAGGTTCCTTGTGCCTGAAGCAGCAAAACAGCCCCACAGCATTACGCTCCCACCACCATGTTTAACTGTGGCAACTGTGTTCTTAGGGTTGAAGGCCTCTCCCTTCCTTCGCCAAACAAAAGCAACACCCATGTGCCCAAACAGCTCAAGTTTAGTCTCATCAGACCAAAGGACTGACTTCCAAAACTCATGCCCATGTTTCAAATGTTCACGGGCAAACTTCAGTCTGGCTTTGATGTGCCGCTGTGTGAGCAATGGAGTTTTACTTGGATGATGACCTCAAAGCCCACCGTGATGAAGAGCCCTCACACCAGTCTTCCTTGAAACATTAAGTCCAGAAGAGGCCAGTTCAGCAACATTCATCTTGACAGAGATCCGGGGATTGTTGTTGACATCGCTGACTATTTTCCTCTCCAAAGTTTTTGAAATCTTGCACTTTTGACCACGCCCAGGTTTGTTTCTAACAGAATTTGTCTCCTTGTGCTTTGCAATGATGCAACGTACAGCTGTTCTAGACACTGTGAAACGCTTGGAAATGGCAGTATAGCCTTCCCCCTTAAGATGAGCATCCACTATCTTCTTTCTGAGTTCCAGACTGATTTCTTTACTTTTTGGCATGATGAAATTACTTAAATTACCAAGAATTTAAGAGTAGTCCCTCTCAAGCACGTGTTCAAGTGCCACTAGCCCAGTTCAATGGAGTCCCTTAAGTAAAGTTCAGTGCTGATTGATTGCTCAGGTGTGGTTTGAAAGCTGACTGATTGCTCAGGTGTGTTTTGAAAGCAAAAAAATCACATGGGGGCTAATAATTTTGACCACCTCAATTTTCACTACATTTGGTATAAAGCAAACCTGAAGATTTATTTTACATTCCAAAATGTACCAAATAGGGGCCTTAACATTGATGAATGTTTTACAATGTAAAGTTTTATGAATGATGCAAACATTGGGCAGAATTTTAGAGAAATGTTCCATAGTCCCTTGGGGGCTAATAATTTTGACCTTAACTGTATATATTTGTGTGAGTGAGTGAGTGAGTGAGTGAGTGAGTGAGTGAGTGAGAGAGAGGTGTTAGTAAAATTTCTGATCTAAGTGTTTTCATCATTCTAGGTTGCAGCTGGTATTGACAATAAGTGATAGTATGGGGCGTCCCGGTGGCGTGGCGGTCTATTCGGTTACCTACCAACACAGGATCACTGGTTCGAAACCCTGTGTTACCTCCGGCTTGGTTGGGTGTCCCTACAGAAACAACTGGCCATGTCTGTGGGTAGGAAGCCGGATGTGGTTATGTGTCCTGGTCACTGCATTAGCACCTCCTCTGGTCGGTCGGGCCGCCTGTTCAGGGGGGAGGGGGATCTGGGGGGAATAGCGCGATCTTCCCATGCACTACGTCCCCCTGGCGAAACCCCTCACTGTCAGGTGAAAATAGCAGCTGGCAACTCCACATGTATCAGAGGAGGCATGTGGTAGTCGGCAGCCCTCCCTGGATTGGCAAAGGGGGTGGAGCAACCGGGACGGCTCGGAAGAGTGGGGTAATTGGCCGGATGTAAAGGGGGAAAAAGGGGGGGGACTATAGGGTGTTTGTCGACCCAAGAAGGATGGGAAGACACAGTACACATGCATCAAGTGCAATAAATTCATTTGCAACACACACATGGTAAAATTCTGTCTCTCATGTGATGTGTAACTAGGATGAATTTGTGTTCAATGGGGCTCATTTATAGTTTAAAAAAATGCTGCATGTAAAATGTCTTTATTTGTTCAGTTTGAAAGCAATAAACATCAAAAGTGATGAAACCCTTGTTTCACTTATATTTGTTCAAGATAAAAATTTTTCATTCCACGTCTTGATTACAATTGATTTTTATACAAAAATCACATTTTATCACAAAAAAGGAATAGTATATTTACTGATAAATGATCTAGCAGAGGTAAATGGCAAATGTTAATGATATATGCTATCTAAATTGCTTGTAATGGAGATAATGTCATAATCTGTTAAGTTTTTTTGCATAATTTGTTATGGCTGTATTGTTTTAAATACACAAAAATGTGGGTCCATCAGACCCGCGAACATTGGGCGAACGACGAAAACACGAACACCATACGAGGGGTAATGAAGTGAGACTCGACTGTGGGCGACTTCCAGTTGCAACCACAACACATCAGTCATGCGTTCTCACGATTTGATTTTTACTAAGATTACTCAAAATATGCGTTGCTTTTTTTTCCATCCCCCACTTCCAACGGTGCCATCAACCTCAGCACCCATCTGTGTTAGATTCGCTCGGAGTAATTGGGAAGTGGTTTGCGCTTGCGTTGGGTTTTATTCCCTACTTTGTCAACGTAGATACACCACTGATAGGTATGGATGTTGGATGAATATCTGCATTAATAAAAAAAAAACTCCTTGAGGGACTCTGCTAACAATACACCAGCTGCCAGTGTACATATGCCAATAAATTATGGCAGGCCTCAGCACTGAAATGCATAAAACCATTGAGAGTCTGGAAACATACAAATAAACAAGAGGGTTTTTTTTTTCTCTCCCTTTCAGCTGTGTTCTGATGCCAGGGCACATTAAACTTGGCCTGTATTTAATAGTATGTGAATTGGCAAGGCAGAGGTCAAGATGTAAAATATAAGACTTCAAGGCGAGCTGGCAAGATGGAAACACTTAAACAGAGGCGTGTGTGCTGCAGCAGGCCTATGCTGTATATATACATACAACCAGGGGAGGGAAGACGGCCCAGTCTCGCTGTTCAGGCTGTAAGGACATGTTATCTCTATCCCCTGCCTGCGATTACGGCTCCAAAAATCAGACAAGTCAAAATGTTTCACATCATGGCAGTATAGCGTAGAGAAATAAACACAATCCGCAGCGTATGGGAATAGATGGAATAAACTGGAGAGTCTGGAAAATAGTTTACTTTGCTGTAAGTACCCAATTCTTTATGGTCATTTAATTAAATTGCCAACGTGCACACACACACACACACACACACACACACACACACACACACACACATGCACAAACACACGTGCAAGTGCACGCGCGCACACACACGCACACACACATTATACCAACACAGCTGTACATTAACATTTAGTTTGTGATTCGGTCCTGCAAGTTTAAACAATATACTGACGACCCCCTGCTATAAATCCGGTCTAATTTACTCCAGCCACACCCGACACCACTTTTGACTGATTCCTTCCATTGTGTGGAGTCAGGAAAAGAATGTGGGGGAAAATGCAAACAACATAACTCACCCGAGGGTTCGTGTCAAACTGAAAAGCGTGAGCCAGTAGCAGCAGTGTGGGTCACTGATGGACAATTTTGAGTCGTTCACCCTTGGCTCCCATACATAACATCTCCACCTTCTGCTGTTTGCACACACACACACCAGTTTTAGGTTACTAATGTCCAAGTGATTAATTTTTAAAGTGATACAAGTTGCTTCACCCCAGGGCTCTGCAGGATGTTTGACTAGAGAATGGCACATGGAGGCCTGTCGCCACATACGTGAAATGTCAGCTACTATTCAGTTGTGTTTTGTTCAACTTAGACATTCAGTGTGCTTTGTGTAAATTATTAAAGAAATGGCCCTCTATGTATATTCATTCTCATTGCGTGGACCGCGTGAATTAAAATTAAACACCTGCAGCCTTACATCTGGAGTCATCATGCCACCTCCTCTACTTTAATCCTAGGCGCTGTATGTGGTGTAATTTTGTCAGTCAGAAAAAGATTGAAAACTTATCGCTTCTGCAAGTACAATGATGAATTGCTTCCCTATTCTGATTAATAACAAATGATGGATAGATCTGGAGACAGATGTGTATTTTTAATCCTGCCTTTCATGTTGTCCAGATGTGCAGGGGAAAAAATGGCCTTGGATCTTGAACTGATTCATACGAGAACTGATGCCTCACTCCCAGTAACACACGAGTGGGATGGCTTCAGATGAGGCTGCAGTTAACCTATTGAAGAGGATGGGTCTCTTTTCCCAAAAGGTTGACTTTTTATTCTTCATACAGGATATTTTATGCGAGCAGGCGTTTGACCTGCTCTGGCTATGAATATACTCTACTACTACAACGTGTAAAATAGTTTAAGGATCGCCAAATAATGTATATTTCAGTCATAAAATCGCTAAATGGTAGTAACTATGATTTTATTTTGCTCTTACATTAAGCTAACCGATAACTGATTTCATTGAATACACTTTAGACTTTCTGGAGCTTTTTGCACTTATTGCCGAGTCCCTGTTGTTTTGTTTTAACTTGTGGTTTCAGGTTTTTTCGACTTGTGTTCTTTTTTTCTGCCTTTTTCAGTCTTGCACTTGTTGCTTCCTTACATCAGATCTGATTGCTGGTTAAAACAAAAACAAAAACACAAAATAATGTTGTGAGTTCCATAACTGGTGTGGTAGATCTTGCTTGAAGTAGAAATTTTGGTCTCCCTGTTGTTGTTGTTATTACTATTATTATTATTATAATTATTATTATTCGTAGTAGTAGTAGTAGTAGTAGTAGTAATAGTGGTACTACTAGTAGTAGCAGTAATAGTAGTAATAGTAGTAGCAGTAGTAGTAGCAGAAGCAGTAGTAGTAGTAATAGTACAGTAGTAAAAGTAGTACTACTACTAGTAGTAGCAGTAGTAGTAGTAGTAGCAGCAGTAGCAGTAATAGTAGTAGTAGCAGTAGTAGCAGCAACAGTAGTAGTAGCAGAAGTAGTAATAATAGTAGTAGTGGTAGTAGTAATAGTAATAGTACTCCTACTACTACTACTAGTAGTAGCAGTAATAATAGTAGTAGTAGTAGTCGTAGCAGTAGTAGTAATAGTAGTAGTAGTAGTGGTAGTAATCTTAATAGTACTACTAGTAGTAGTAATAGTAGTAGTAGTAGCAGCAACAGTAGTAGTAGCAGTAGCAATAGTAGTAGTAGTAGTGGTAGTAGTAATAGTAATAGCAGTAATAGTAGTAGTAGTAGTAGTAATAGTAGTCGCAGTAGAAACAGTAGTAGTGGTAGTAATAGAGGTAATAGTAGTAGTAGTAGTAACAGTAGTAGTAGTAGCAGCAGCACTAGTAGTAGTAGTAATAGTGTTAATAGTAGTAGTAGTGGTAGTAATAGAGGTAATAGTAGTAGTGGTAGTACCAGTAGTAGTAATACAAATAGTAGTAGTAATACTAATAGTAGTAGTAGCAGTAGTAATAGTAGCAGTGGTACTAGTAGTAGAAGTAGTAGTAATAGTAGTAGTAGTAATAGTAGTAGCAGTAGCAGTAGTAGGAGTAATAGAAGTAATAGTAGTAGTAGTAATAGAATTAATAGTAGTAGTAGTTATAGTAATAGTAGTAGGAACAGTAGTAGTAGTAGTAATAGTAGCAATAGTAGTAGTAATACTAGTAGCACTAGTAGTAGTAATAGTAATAGCAGTAGTAATAGTAGTAGCAGTAATAGTAGTAATAGTACTATTAGTAGTAGCAGTAATAACAGTAGTAGCAGTAGTAGTAATGTAATAGTAGCAGTAATAATAGTAGTAGAAGTAGTAGAAGGAGTACTAGCAGTAGTAGTAACAGTAATAGTAGTAGCAGTAGTAGTAGTAGAAGCAATAGTAGTAGTAATAGTACAGTAGTAGCAGCAGTAGTAATGTAGTGGCAGTAGTAGTAGTAGTAGTATTAGTAGTAGTAATAGCAGTAGTCGTGGTAGAATACCAGCAGAAATATTACCAGTGATTACTTCAAAATGGCAAGCCAGTTTTTTCCAGCAGCGTTTGGTAAGCGGGCCTACGAGGCCGCCGGGCCGTTAGTGCTCAGTAACTGTTTTATCAGCGGTCCAACACGAGGGAGCAGATAAAGAGTTGACACAGTCAAATCCAAGCAGCAGGGCGCGAGGGGGGAAACCGTCAACTTGCCACTGCTTTCAGTGAGGCACCGGCAGAGAAAACCCTGCAAATTTACACTTCATACAACCAGCTGGTCGTCTGTTCTTCCACACAGTCCCTCACACTGATGGCCAGAGTCCCATTGTTTGACTGCCTGGCTTTGAACCGCTGGGTTAAAAAAAAAAAAAATTATTATATTTTTTAATTTTTGTCTTTTCGGGGGTTGGGAGGGGAGGGGTCAATTGAGGCATTTTCAGATGGAACTAAGCCTTTTGTGTCGGTCTCCCACTCTGCTAATCGAAAACGTTTAGCTGACGCAGCGCTATCCTCTCCAGATCCCTGAAAAACACGACAAAATTATAGGCTGCTTCACAAACAATTAAAGTTTTCGATAAGTCTCGCAGTAAATTGTTATCATATGCTAACTGTGGATATTCTTGTCAGACGCAACGACGCTGTTTGTCAGAAAGCTGTGTGAGCGTAAAGACGGGGGCAAGACGTCAGTGATCCCCCCCATGGTGCACCTGAATACTTGCGAAGGATAGTCAGGTGGCTGGTTAGCTGTTAAGACTACACACACACACACACACACACACACACACACACACACACACACACACACACACACACACACACACACACACACACACACACACACACAGTCTGGTTTCACTATCCTTGTGTGGACCCCTCATTGACTACATTCATTTCCTAGTCCTTAACCCTAACCTTAACCACGCAAACTACACGTCTAACCCTAACCCTTACCCTAACCTTAACCTAACCCTAATTCTAACCGTAACCCTAAAACCAAGTCCTCACCCCAAAATAGACCCTTTTCCTTGTGAGGACCTCTGAAATGTCCACACAAGGTAGGTGCTGTCAGGTTTTGCTATCCTAATGAGGACATTTGGTACACACAAGGATAGCTAAACATGTACACACAAACACATACACACACAGCAAAACAAGGTCTGCACCATCTAAACTGCACATGCGACAGACCCCCCCCCCCACACACACACACAGCCAGGCAGTAGGGTCTGTCGTGTGAGCCATGTGCTTGTGGATATCTGTTGGCATCTGGCTCTGATTTCCTTTCTCCGTGTCACAGGCACAAAGGTTTGAAGCATGAGTCACAGCACCCCAGACCTCCAGGGCATGCAGGCTTGCCTCTCAAGACACAATACATGACCACTGTAAATGTCACAACCATTTTGGAAAACTACAGTAATACTGGGTCATGCACAACTTGAAAACAAGGGTGACGTTTTTTGGGGAAAACGAAGCAAAACGAAAGAAAAAAAAACCAACGCGGAGGTTAAAGCGAAATAGAAATTCATCGTCTTCTCGTGGTCGTGTGTGTTCGACGGTTTTCGGTAGCTTCTGTTTTGAATGTGTGTACCTTCGGCGCTTTCTGCATTCTGAAGCGTCCCCGCTCACCGTAATCCACTCACACAACCCAGCTCAGCCTAGCTCCACTTCTTAAGGTCAAGGTTAAGGATTCATTTTTTTTGTCCCACAGGCCCCTCTAGCCTTCTGCTCCGCTTCATGGCTTTTTAAGTACCCGTTGCCATGACAACTAGCACATGGTTAGTGGGCATAAACAGGATCAGACAACACACACACAAGCACACACACACTTTTACCTTCACTGCACATGCATTATGCAATCACAACCACACAGAGCCTGACCTGAAGTCTCAAACGGTTGTGTAGGAAAACCTTTAGAGGACAACTTTTGGACACAGGATGTGACGGCTACTCGGCTTGTGAGAGGCTGGAACAGCCACGTTGCAGAGCGGCGTTACATTTGTGTTCCTCTAATCTACCCGCACACTGTCCTGTTTACTCTTCTGGAATGAGTCCATCAAATAGCGCACGACATTCAATACGGCATCCGATACCCCACCCCCCACCCCGAAAATACTGTTCTAATGTAAGCGCTGCCAGGGGCAACCATGGAAACCTTGCCTTGTTTCTTTTGTCCTGGGTTTTTATCACACCCGGCGGCACGGACGGGCATTGTGGGTCCGGGCCCGCCCACTGAGTCAGCTGTGCCCCCCCCTCCCCACCCGGACGAGCCTTCGTCCCCGAAGTTGGACTAGCTAAATGCAATGGATATCAGGAGTTTCTTTAAATAAATAAAAAAAGCTGCAGCTGGGTCGTCAGGGGGAGAGTCGCAGAGAGGAAACGGGCAGCGCAGGATGCGGCCCGTGTCGCCGTCCCAGCAGTATGCTGAAACGGATGACAGGGAGCCTGCTGCAGAGAGACCGTCGTGATCAAGAGGCGCTTTGCTCATGAGGGAAATAAATATATGTGAAGGAGATCTCTGCTTGCCACAAAATAGGAATGAAACTGATAAGCGTTGTTAGTGAAATGTCCGCCAAGAGGTGATCGTGGAAAGGATCGAAACAAAGAGAAAACTGGCACTCACCGATAGATATAGTCTTCTTATTTATTGCGGGCAAAACAAACGTGTTCCAGCTAAAAGCCCCCCCGAGACATTTTAACGCCTATCTGCGAATGTGTTTCTCCTGCTGGGTCTGGGTTTTATTGTCTCTCAGCCATCAACAGTGTTAGTATGGGAACAACACAACGGCCGGAGGCCATGTCTACTGGCTCACTTTAGTGGCACGGTGGTGCTTTGCTGCTACACAGCATGAAGGTCCTGGGTTTGAATCCCGCCTTGGGCGGTGTTGGCACTGGGGTAGTTACATGGTCTCCCCAGGCCTGTTGCTGTGTAGTGACTGTCTTGTGTGTACTCTGCATGCTCTCCCCGTGCTCACGTGGGTTCCCCCAACATCAAAAACAACCCCACTACTAAAAAACACACAAAACATGCAGAACACTGCCCTGCCCTGTCTCTCACCATGGACATGGACGTCCACCTGGAATTGGGAAGGGTTGCACACTGCTGCTGGCTGCCCCTGGAGGAAGGACAGCAGGATGGGAAAAATACAGAAGGAACGTTTCTTCAGCCACCACTCCTCCGTGTGTTCTAATGTGTAGCTGTATGGAGTCTCTCTCTTTCTCTCTCTCCCTCTCTCTCTTTCCCTCTTGCTCTCTCTCTCTCTCTTATCCACCACTCCCTGTGCGTGTTCTAATGTATAACCGTATAGTCTCTCTCTCTCTCTCTCTCTCTCTCTCTCTCTCTCTCTCTCTCTCTCTCTCTCTCTCTCTCTCTCTCTCTCTCTCTCTCTCTCTCTCTCTCTCTCTCTCTCTCTCTCTCTCTCTCTCTCTCTCTCTCTCTCTCTCTTATCCACCACTCCCTGTGCGTGTTCTAATGTATAACTGTATAGTCTATCTCTCTCTCCCTCTCACTCTCTTTTATCCACCACTCCCTGTGCGTGTGTTCTAATGTGTAACTGTATAGTCTCTCTCTCTCTCTCTCTCTCTCTCTCTCTCTCTCTCTCTCTCTCTCTCTCTCTCTCTCTCTCTCTCTCTCTCTCCCCCTCTCTCTTCCAATATTGGGCTATGCAAATAAAATTGACTTGACTTTCTCTCTCTCTTCCCTTGCTCTCTCTCTCTCTCTCTCGCTCTCTCTCTATCCACCACTCCCTGTGCATGTGTTCTAATGTGTAACTGTATAGTCTCTCTCTCTCCCTCTTCCTCTCTCTCTCTCTCTTTTATCTACCACTCCCTGTGTGTGTTCTAATGTGTAACTGTATAGAGTCTCTCTCTCTCTCTCCTCCCCTCTCTCTTCCCATATTGGGCTATGCAAATAAAATTGACTTGACTTTCTCTCTCTTGCTCTCTCTCTCTCTCTCTCTCTCTCTTTATGCTGGTCTGCAGAATGTCACTGTAACAATGATGCATTGAGCGTCCATGTCATTCACACCAGGACATTGCTTCAAATCTTTTTTTATGATGTTCCAAACTATGCATAACGCAAGAACCAGCGAACCAAAACCGCAGACACATTAGTTCCCTGAATAATGTGGTATTTGCATGTATATTCTGTCTAGCCAGCAAAAAACCTAAAGACAAACGAAAATAAAATTAAGACAGCGACTTCGTAGCTAATCAAATGAATGCCTGAACTGAAAGTACGAGGCGAACGTTGCAAGACAATGGACGCATGTTCCTGAAATAGAAATTGTCCAGCATTTCTAAATTCAATCAACACGGCCTTAATCAGTTTTCATTCTGTGCGGTGGTGCAGTGGCCCCCAGCGGGCCCCTAGGCCATTAAACCTGGGCTAGCCGGGCTCATTCTGGCAAGCGAAGCAAAGGGAAAATGAATAAATGGGAAATAGGAGTAAGTAGGATGTAGGGGTGTGGGTTTAAAAAGGAAACGAGGCATATGTGGCTCTCGCCAAAATGGGAACACATTTGCATATCTTATACAACTGAATTACAGTAAAACGCGTAGATTAAAAGAAGAAAAAAAAACGGCGGAAAAAATGTCTTCTACGAAAAACCCGTCTCTTTATATTTTTCCCACACTCGGAGACCTCTTGGCCCCGGGCATCTAGCAGCCATGCTTCTGTCTGCTTCTGCTCTGGTACTGCACAACGGTGCTCTCCTCCACTCAGACAGCTGGTCTTGACTGTCAGCAGGCCTATGGCTCCGGCTGATGGCAACCAGATGGTGTGGCACGCACGCACACACACGAACACACACACACGGACTGATGCGTGAGTTGTACATCCTCTCTGCACCACTCAAAGAATAGGCACTCCTAGCTACCTCAGTTGACCCCACTACATGCTGGCTTAATTTTATCAGAGGCACAGACAGAGGAAGAGAAGTAGAGAGAGAGACAGACAGACAGACAGAGAAGACAGACAGAGAGGAAGAGAAGACAGACAGACAGAGACAGAGAGACAGAGAAGACAGACAGAGAGAGGGGGGAAGAGAAGACACAGAGAGAGAGGAAGAGAAGACAGAGACAGAGAAGACAGAGAGAGAGCAAGGACAGAGAGAGAGGAAGAGAAGACAGAGACAGACAGAGGACAGAGAGCGAGAGAGAAGACAGAGAGTGAGAGAGCGAGAGCGAGGACAGAGAGAGGAAGAGAAGACAGAGACAGACAGAGAATAGACAGAGGACAGAGAGCAAGAGAGAAGACAGAGAGTGAGAGAGAGAGGAAGAGAAGACAGAGAATGAGAGAGAGAGAGAGGAAGAGAAGACAAAGACAGAGAGAGAAGAGAAGACAGAGACAGACAAAGAGAGAGAGGACAGAGAGCGAGGGAGAGAGAGGAAGAGAAGACAGAAAGAGGGAGAGAGAGAAAGAAGAGAGCGAGAGAGGAAGAGAAGACACAGAGAGAGAGCGAGAGAGCGAGAGGGAGGGAGGGACAGAGAGAGAGACAGAGAGAGAGGAAGAGAAGACAGAGAGAGGGAGGGAGGGACAGAGAGAGAGACAGAGAGAGAGGAAGAGAAGACAGAGAGAGGGAGGGAGGGACAGAGAGAGAGAGAGAAAACATGTACTGTTAGCTGAGAAATGAACGGATGATAAGTTAACCGGAACGTGAAACCTCAGTGAAATGGTGTCACTGATGACAGGCCAGACGTATTTTATCTAAAAGCAGCAAAGCAAATGTGCTGCTATATGAGCAGTCAGTTTTTTTAAAGTCGTACTCGCTTTTAATTAGAAAGGTTTTGATTGTAGAGATAAACCGGTGAATGGTTTTTTAATAATCTAACAGTATTCTGCAACAAAAAAGGCAAGTCTCAGAGTCTGCCATGTCACAAAGTTAGTTAAATCCCCTTCATACCATACGGTCTGTTGGCACGGCCCCGAGAAATACTGCTTCCCTGTGATATTCGGCACAGCTTTAGGTTATTTAGACATTCCGTTTTTAGCTTTCCGGTTTACTTTATGTTTCTGAAATAGTTCCAACTCCCTCTAGCAGGGTTGTTGCAGAGTAAACTAACCAAACATTTAGATTTATTTTCTCTCTCACCAGCCCTTCTCTGAGTTTCTGTTTCCATTGTCATCATCCTGCTGAGCTGTATTTAACTTGGTTGCTACTCTTCCTCCAATCTGTCACGCCGAAGGTCTGTTTCTGAAGCCTTTGCGCAGTTGTTGATATGTTTTAGATTACGTGAAGTAAACATACGTGTGGACGTGTAATAAACACCCGTAGCTGTTGTGCTCGGGATTTAGTAACCTTTATGAATCGATCTTCCTGTTTCCCATTTGTTCGTGTTTCATGAGAGATGAGGTCACTATATAGGGCCCAATAAAACGAGGACGGACCTTCCCAATTGTAAAACACAATTTTGTTTCAGCACGAACATCTATTATATTGTTGAGTGTGTAGCCCCCCACAGGCAGTGAGTCACGCTTGTCTAAACTCGGCTATTATCACCTCATTCTTAGTATCATTATTCACGTTAACAACACATCTTGACAGAGGCCTTACAATCCAGTGTTTAACCAGCTGAGCCCCATACATCGCCGCCTAACACCGGTCATAACCCCACCAGGAAATGCATGGACTCACGGAAGAACTACAACTAGACATGAAGGAAAGCTGGATTAACTTGTGGGGCCAGACATTCACTTCTTCTTTTTTTTTTCTTGTACATATGCTTTGTAGATGTCTTGTAAAATCAAAGGGCCTGAGGGTGAGAGATTATTTCACAGAAGCAAACTCGGTCAAAACAGGAAGTAGTTCAATCCGGTCCCTGAACTCAGCGATTGCTATGACTTTCTTTTCTGCTTATGCCGTCTTCTCTTGCCTCATTCATATCTGCTTGACGTTCATTCCAAGAACACAATCTTTTTTTTGGATTTCCCCCCTTTTTTCCCCAATTGTACTTGGCCAATCACCCTGCTCTCTGAGCTGTCCCGGTCACTGCTCCGCCCCCCCCCTCTGCTGATCAGGGGAGGGCTGCAGACTACCACATGCTTCCTCTGATACGTGCCGAGTCACCCGCCTCTTCTTTTCACCTGACAGTGAGGCGTTTCGCCAGGTTTCACCAGGGGACCGTAGCACGTGAGAGGATCATGCTATTCCCCCCACTTCCCCCTCTTCCCAGAATAGGCACCCCGACGGACCAGAGGAGGCACTAGTGCAGAGACCAGGACACATACCCACATCCGGCTTCCCATCTGCAGACACAGCCAGTTGTGTCAGTAGGGACACCTGCCCAACACGGGGATTCGAACCGGCAATCCCCGTGTTGGTAGGAAAC
Organism: Lampris incognitus; assembly: GCF_029633865.1. NCBI lineage: Eukaryota > Metazoa > Chordata > Actinopteri > Lampriformes > Lampridae > Lampris > Lampris incognitus. Next base: position 18,092,926 of record NC_079224.1, read on the forward strand.
GGAATAAGACCGCTATGCTACCTGGATGCCCATATTTTCTTTTTCTTTTTTTTTACCTGTACAATTAACACAATAAACTTCTTTGCTCTTGATGGTAGTGCCTTTTAGTAAAACAGCATTTAACCCGGTGCTCAACAGCAACCATCTGGGGGATTCATGAATACTAGTAGTTCAGAACAATTGATTTCCATAGATCTCTTATTTACATGTAGTGATGCTTTTCTTACCCATAAGATGTTTTACAGAAAAATTCATTTTTTTTGTTTTTTTGAGCAACCTGGGTCTTATTGTCATAGTTTCTGTTATCATGTATATAAAGACAGGGGACAAATTAAAGGTTAATCACATAAAGGGTCTTAGTAAGGTGTCTCCAGAACAGCTTCAGTGCTCCTTATCATAGATTCCACAAGTCTCTGAACTCTACTGGAGGATGAACACCATTCTTCCCAAAGATTGTCCCTTATCTGGTGTTTTGATGATGGTGGTGGAGAGCGCTGTCTAACACGTCAGTCCAAAATCTCCCATAAGTGTTCAACTGGATTGAGATCTGGTGACTGTGAAGGTCATAGCATATGATTTACATCATTTTCATCCTCATCAAACCATTCAGTGACCGCTCGTACCCTGTGGATGGGGCATAGTCATCCTGGAAGAGACCACTTCCATCAGGAGGGAGATCAGGATCAGGATAGAGATGATGTTTCATCATAGGATAAAGATCACTCAGAATAACTTTCTACTGATTTGCAATGTCCCTTCCCTCTAAGAGGACAAGTGGACCCAAGCCATGTCAGGAAAATGCCCCCCACAGCATAACAGAGCCCCCGGACCCCTTCACTGTAGGGATCAAGCATCCTTTAATTTGTCACCCGTCTGTAGGTTATGCTATCATTTTACTAACAGGCTTCACTGTGGAGATTTTGGATATGGAACCACCAATGGACTCAGCTTTACAACAACTACGGGTCATTTGAACACAAGTATCAGATGTGCCAAGAAGTCCAATTTAACTCAAGTATCATGTAGTTGGTGGTAAAAAATAAGAGTACAAGTTAAAAGTTATTACCCAAAATGTCCAATATTATCAACTCAAGTCAATTTTATTCTATTTGTACAGCCCATTATCACAAATCTAAAAATTGCCTCAGTGGGCTTTATAGTAATATAACATCCTGTCCTTAGACCCTCACATCAGATAAGGAACAACTCCCAAAAAACTTTTTGGAGAAAAATAGGAAGAAAACCGCAGGGAGAGAGCAATGGGGGGGGGGGGGGTATCTCTCTCCCAAGACGGACAGATGTGCAATGGAAGTTGTGTGTACACAATTTACAGAATACAACATTGAAAGAGGATAACAGAATTATAATGGAATTATAATATATATGAAGAATATGATGGGGATGATGCCAAGCAGGGTCCAGATGCCACCGAAACAGCCCAGGATCTGAACCATGTGACCACCATCCCCATGTAGACCTGACAGGAGGACAGACTACACATGCACACAGGGGAGACTCACATCACACCATTCACATACACAGGAGAAGAGACAAGAAAACATAAAAATAAAAAACATTAGTCACACATCTGAGTGAGAGAAGGATAAAACATTGAAACAGGATAACAAAATTAAATGGATTTATATGATATACAAAAAGAAAATGTGATGAGGATGCTAAGCAGTGGCCAGGTGGCAACACCATCACCATGGAGACCTGGGAGGAGGACAGACTGCACGTGCACACAAGACTCACATCACATCATTCACATACACAGAAGAAGAGAAAGGGGAAAACATCATTCAGCGAGAGAGAGAAAAGATATGTGAGAGAAGAGAACAGTTTGCAATAGCCAATAATCTATACTACATATATTCTCATCAGCAGAACAGTGCTTGGCAAATTCATTGAGACAGAAACCGACCTGCCATGCATTACAGGTTGTGAAACACTCAATTTAAAGGCAACTATTGTAGGTTAATGCAAAAAGATGAGCTTTAAGTTTGGATTTAAAGGACTCAACAGATTCTGATTGTCTGATGGCAGCAGGCAGGTTATTCCACAAAAACGGACCCCGATAGGAAAAGGCCCTGCCACCAGCTGACTTCTTTTTAACTTTAGGTACACACGGAAGCCCTGCATTTTGAGAGCGGAGAGCTTGAGATGAAATGTACGGTTTAAGGAGATCAGACAGGTATAATGGGGCAAGCCCATTTAGGATTTTATAAGTCAGCAGAAGCACCTTGAAGTCTGATCTAACATGGAAAGGAAGCCAATGAAGGGAGCCAAGAATTGGTGTAATATGGTCAAATTTTCTAGTTTTAGTTAGGATTCTAGCTGCAGCATTTTGAACCATCTGAAGACTTTTAATACTAGCATGTGGCAGACCTGAAACAGAACATTACAATAAGTCTGGATGAAACAAATGCATGTATTAGAGTCTCTGCATCAGCCACAGACAGGAAAGACTGAATTTTAGCTATGTTACGTTAAGTGGAAAAAGGCAGTCTTGGTGATTCCTTTAATCCTTCTATACCCCCCCCCAATCCAGATGCACTGTTAAATTAATTCAATGATCAGTGCCTCTCGATCCTCAACTACTTAACTACTCAACTACTTACTGCACTGTTTAAAACTAGGAAACAAAAATCAAATAACCTCCCCTGGCTGAATGATCACACTCGTGCACTTGAGACTCCGTAGAAAATCAGAACAACAATGGAAGGTCAACAAGTCCGAACTGGTACATAACACCCTTAAAAACCAAATGTTAATTTACCAGAAGGCAGTTAAGGGTGCGAGATCAGCATACTTCTCTGAACTAATATCAAGAAGTAACCACAATCCTAAAGTTCTCTTCAGGGTAATTGATTCTGTTATTAAAGGTCCCTTCGCTTCTCTTTTTGAACCTGATGTTGAGTTGTCCGAAACATTTCTCACTCAATTTGTAAATAAGGTGGAGAATATCAGGTCCCAAATCCTGCCAGACTCTTGCATTCGTTCCATTCCCCATGTTAATTTTGCCTCTTTTACCCACTTTCAACCAATTACAGTTTCAGTGTTAGAGAGTACAGTCTCCAATATGAACTCCTCCTCCTGCATCTTAGACATCATTCTCATTAAGCTGCTCAAGGAGGTATTTTCAACTATCAGCAACATTATTCTGCAAATTCTTAATAATTCTTTGGCCTCTGGTTCTTTTCCAGGCAGATTTAAGCATGCCATTGTTCACCCATTGCTGAAGAAATCTAATTTAGATACCCTGTCCCTAAGTAACTACAGACCAATTTCCAAATTGCAGTTTCTATGTAAGGTTCTGGAGAGCGCAATTTGTTCTCAATTGATTTTTTTTAATGATCACTAAGGTTGTTTTTAACAGTTTCCAGTCTGTATTTAGATCACTTCATAGTACCGAGACAACTCTTAAGGTCACTAATTACCTACTGTTGACTGCAAACAGAGGTAACTGCTCAATTTTAGTTCTTTTAGACTTAAGTGCTGCCTTTGACACAGTTGATCACAACAACCTCTTACATCACTTAGGGACTTGGGTTGGCATCATGGGCTCGGCTTTTAGCTTATTATGCTCTTACCTCACCAACAGAACTTTTTCCTGTTGTTCTGGGTAACTCTACTTCCTTGATGGCTCAGTTGAGTGGTGGTGTCCCTCAAGCCTCAGTTCTTGGCCCCCTTCTCTTTTCTATATACTACATGCTGCCCCTTGGCCAGGTCATTCAAAATGATTATGCGCTTTACCATTTTTATGCTGATGACACTCACATGCCTCTAAAAGGTAGTCTCCAAAATTAGGTAATTTTTATCAATTGCTGATCTGCAAAAAGTTGTACATGCTTTTATCTATTCTCAGCTTGACTATTGTAATTCACATTATTCTGGTATCAGCAAGGGCTCCCTCCATCGTCTGCAGTTGGTACAAAATGCTGCTACTCGGCTCATTACCAGGACAAAGAGGCATGGCCATATCACTTCTGTGCTTGCCTCAGTGCACTGGCTCCCTGTTATATTTCGAATTGATTTAAACATTTTATTGCTCACTTTTAAGGCCTTAATGGTCTTGCTCCTACATACATTTCTGATTTACTGGCCTGGTATATGCCCTCTTGACCTTTAAGATCCACAGATAGAACCCTGCTGGTTATTCCTAGGTCTTGGCTTATAACAAACGGTAAAGCTTTTAGAGCCTAACAGAGCCCCCACACTATGGAACTCTCTTCCTGTCGAACTCAGATAAACCAAGTCTTTAGCCTCTTTTAAATCTTTTCTTAAAACTTTTCTTTTTATGAGAGCTTTTACAAATGTTTGAGATTCATTTTTACTGTTGTTATTTTTACTCTTATTTAGGCTTACGCTTATTTTTTCCTTGTCTGGTTTTTATTTCTTTGTAAAGCACTTTGTAACATTATTTTAGAAAAGTGCTATATTATTATTATTTCTTTAATGTGCTTATTAAAGGAAAAGCTGGGATCAAACTTAACACCAAGACATTTGGCTGCCACACACAGAGTTGTCAATTGTTATTGTTACTTGATCAAATTGGTGTCTGTGTCTAGCAGGGCCAACGCCCAACATCTCAGTTTTATCTGAATTTAAAAGCAGGAAATTTAGTGACATCCAATTTTTCACAGCAGCAAAGACGGCCTCTAAATTAGTCATTTGAGTATGATCATCAGCCCTTAAAGGCACATACGGCTGGGTATCATCCACATAGCAATGGAAATGTATTCCATGACTGTGTATAATTTGGCCAAGAGGTGAAATATAAAGAGAGAAAAGTAGAGGGCCAAGAACCGAGCCCTGAGTATGCCATATTTAATGTCAGAGAATTTTGATGCAATATTGTTATAGCAGACAAAACGTGTTCTTCCAGATAAGTAGAACTTAAGCCAAGAGTGAGCTAAGCCAGAGACACCAAAATTACAATTTATTCTGTCTAATAGTATACAGTGATCAGTGGTGTCAAAAGCTGCACTGAGGTCCAGTAGTAGAAGCACAGAAGTGGAATCAGAGTCCATTGCTAGTAGAAGATCTTTCACCACTATGGTCAGAGCAGTTTCAGTGGAGTGACAGGCCCTGAAAGCTGATTGAACAGTGGTCCATCACATTGCTGAGCAACTTCCTGTTTCAACTTGCAGGAAAGACCAGCCCATACTTACCATATATAGGTAGTAGTAACTTCGATTAACCAGCACATCGGAAAAGTCATGGTTAATGGGAAAACATGTACACAGTCTAACTGAGGCAACAGGGTTGTTTTCTGTTGATGTTGTTGACAGAACAGACTTAATGCTGGAGTTCAATTGTCCTGAATGTTGCCATTGTAAAGTTGTGTCCAGCGGTGGTCTTGAGTCCAAAATCTCCATAATGAAGCTGGTGAGTAAAATCATCATAACCACTTTGCACGATGACAAAAACTACAAAAACAGCACCCAGGTTGTAAAAAAACAAAAAAACAAAACAGAATTATCCTTTAAGGACTTCTTAATAAAGCACTACATTCGTGTTGCTGGTTTAAGAGGGTTTTTTTTCTTTTTATATATAAAGTTAGTCAGCAATGTTGAGTTCCCTAAAACGTTTTGTATGCATTTTCTACTTGGCTCTTGGCTAAACCTGGGATAGAGAAAAAACAGACATAAACAACGATGTCTCTAATAAATGTGAATGAAAATAATAAGTGTTTTTTTTTATTAATGTCCATGAGAATCTTTCCTCCGTTTTACTATCCTCAGTGGAGAGCCCACTGGATGCCCTCCCAAAACCTGAGCAGAATTAAAATAAAATCCATCATCTTTTTTTTCTCCTCTTCTCCAGAGAAGGACCTACTATAAAAGGGCTTACAATGGGGACCACCATCCATGCTTGTCATACTGACAGTCTCTGTTTGTTATTCCAGGGAACTCTGCAGTCTTATAGGACTCCAGCACCCACAACCAGTCTCATTCAAACCATGTCTCTCTGATTCCCTGCCACAAACTGTTCCCTGCGACTTAATCTGCTCGCTCTCTGTCCTCCTCCTCCTCCTTCCTTCGGCTCATTTTCCCGTGAGTCATCGCTGTGGTTTGGACTGGGGATCAAGAGAGAGGAGAGGGATGGAAGCTTCCAGAAACAGACATGCCTCAGAGGTTAAGGGCAGGGTGGATGCGCACCACTGCAAGATTTCATGAACTAATTATGCGTCAAGGTTGCTGTGCGGCCAACATTTTTTTTTTTTGACCATGGTAAAGGAGAAAGTGAAAATCCAGGATGTAGGGTTAGTGGGATAGCCAGCATGAGGCCAAAGCTTTCCTCAGGCTTAATCTAGTCTTTTAGAGATGGGGTAGATGTGCAGCTTAGCGTGAAAGAGACAGGCTGAATTGTTGAGGTTGGAAGAAGATGGAGATTCTGCTGCTAGGTCTTTTTTTTCTTCTTTTTTTTGAGGCCTTTGTTTTGATATGCTAAGAGAAAAGGCACACTGGTCTGTGACCTCAATTCTATTAACACCTCCCCTTACAATAACACCTGATGCCGAATGGTATCTCACCAGTGCTGGGAAGGTTACTTTTGAAATGTAATAGGTTACATACTACTAGTTACACTGTTAAAATATAATAAGTAATGTAACTATTTTAATTACTTTGTCAAAGTAGTATAACTAGTTACATTTGATTCCTTTTCTAACAAATGTTTTAAACCGGGCAATAAAGCAGAAAAGTCCAAAAAACATAAATTTAAACCAGACAGTGTAAACCTCACAACAGTACTGAACACTGATTACTGTCAAACTTTTGTTGAAAGTCCTTCAACATAACTTGAATAAAGATTGGAATGTTTTGATTTTAAAGCACAACCATGAAAACAAATAAGCTTTTTATCGAAAATAATATCTTCGGCTGTAACCCCTTTGTACTTGCCAACATTTTGATTAGTAACTGTAATTTAATTACACATTTTTCTCAGCAATGGTAACAGATTGCAATTACATTTATTTTTTAATGTAATTACGTAACACCATTAAATCTAACTAGTTACTCCCCAACACTGTACCTTACAGAGTGTTGTGTGTTTGTCTTTAGACGTCTCTTGCAAAAAGTGAAGCTTAACGAGGCACTGCATTTAATGAGTCTGAAAGGAAATATAATAGCATCTCTCATCAATATCAGTCTCTGTCTTTAGATACATCCTGGGATTGTAAGAGCATGTGGCAACCAAGGAGCCATTATAAAATCTGACACTGTTGTATTCTGTGGAGAATGAGTGTGTCTCTGAAAGCTAGCCGCCTTACTTCTGGCCTAGTCTCTACTGTGTTCACCTTTTTTAAGATTTTTCTCACCCCCCCCCCTTTCTCCCAAATTGTACCTGGCCAATTACCCCGCTCTTCTGAGCCGTCCCAGTCATTGCTATAACCCCCTCTGCCAATCCAGGGAGGGCTGCAGACTACCACATGTCTCCTCCGATACATGTGGAGTCTCCAGTCGCTTCTTTTCCCCTGACAGTGAGGAGTTTTGCCAGGGGGGACATAGCGCATGGGAGGATAACACTATTCCCCCCAGTTCCCCCTTCCCCCCGAATAGGTGCCCCGACCGACCAGAGGAGGTGCTTCTGCAGCAACCTGGACACATAATCACACCTGGTTTCCCACCTGCAGACATAGCCAATTGTGTCTGTAGGTACGCCTGACCAAGCCAGAAGTAACACAGGGATTCGAACCAGCGATCCCCGTGTTAGTAGGCAATGGAATAGACTGCTACGCTACCCAGACGCCCCAACTTTTTAAATTTTCTCATGAGGTGTTACAGCATCTGCAATATTATTAGACCCTCGAGAGCTATTAGAGCACGGAGGAAGTCTGTCAGTGTCAGCTAATATAGCCTTGTCTGTGCCAGACAACACCGGCTCTTTGGAAGCTTAAAACTACATACATTGGCTCCAAGGCACATTATGTCTGTAACCATCTGGCCTGATGTTCATTTTTATTGTCTGATTCCATCTCAGACACCACCACCAAAAAGTGTGCATGACAGTATCATGCTCATTAATTGTTAAAAGATCATGTTGCCACAGCTCACAATGACAAATTCGTCCTTTCTATATTAGGGACACTCCTGGTCAACTTCCATCCATAGCGTGCTAAATGCTTGTAAACCCTCATGGATGTCAAATTAGCTAATCGGGTGCCACTCCTCAACAGCCGCTCATTTATTCCACCCTTATTTGTAGTGTCTCCCACAGAAGTTCATTAATCTCTGACAACCTGGGTAGGGGCCAAATAACCACCCACCTCACAGACCCATGTTAAAATGTTTCATCCTTATCTCAGGATTATATTGCTGTAAGGGCTAACACAAGCCAGATCACAGTTAAGCTCTACTCTAGTCAAGCCTCATTATAAGGCGATGGGGGAGAGACACAGCAGACGCAAGCCCCAAATTGTAGCCCTGTCGTCTGCACACGTTTGATGTAGGAACATTGGTACTGACAAGGACATATGTTGTTAAAACTCGGATTGCAATGCTGCACAGAGCACCTTTGTTTTGGTGTTGTTTTCTCATGGAGTGGGAGGGCGGGGAGGCTTTTTCAGCCAGCCTAATTCGTTTTTGTGATCAACATTTCCTATCTACTCACAAATGCCAAAAACAGCCCAAAGCTTCAAACATAATCATGTGAAAAACTGATATTTAATACTATCACGGTCACATGAGAGACCTTGTAACACCAATTTGGTGTCGAGATTGCTGCGTAAATCACCGACTCACATGGGTCTTTTTGAGATCACCGAGTGTTATAACCCGCAAGACAATGAGACACAATTCAAAACCCATTGTATAACTCAAGAAGTCAAGCGTGCAAGAGCATTCAGGTTTTTTTTTAATTTCTTTTTAAAAGACAACCATTAGATAACATTTGATTACGTTCTCATATTTTGTGTTGAAAAACTGTTTTTAAACATGTTTTTTTTTTTTGCTTTAGTCTGGCCTATAATACTTCAAGTTGGTCTATAATTACATCGGGGGTGTGACCTTATAATGACTTTCTTAACTGGAAGTGAGTAGATTGTTTTCCCCTGGTTGTAAGTCAAAGTATTGTGTCTGGGCCAGGGTCACAAAATCGCACTTTCCTTAAGGCGGAGCCCATTCCAGATCTCACAACTGCTCGCGATCAACAACACATTATAAAGGCCGCTCAGTACAAAAAAAAGAAAAAAAAAAGCAGAGGATCTATGAGGACGGCATGCAAGGAGGGCAACACAAGGTAAACTGGGAAATGCTGTGTATACAATCGGAGGCCTTTAAGCTCATTGTTATACCGAGATCATATTCTCTTAGCAAAAAAACCAAACAAAACGTTGCTGATAATCTCATGTGAAAGACAGAAAGCATGACTGCTTGTGTGCACGCTTCTGTCCAGCAGCCCGTGTGCTGCAGTTACTGCATAACAGGTGGCTGCGTGGACGATGGCCGTCAGCTTTTTGCATTGCTTGCTGCTGGGAGTTAGCCGTCGTCCTATTCATATGACTTGATATTTGATATAATTTAATGATCCCCGTGGGGAAATTCCTCTCTGCATTTAACCCATCTTAGCTGTGTGGCTAGCAGCAGCGGGCAGCCGCCGTGGACCAACTTCAGTTCTTCTTTCCATTGCCTCGGTCAGGGGCACAGACAGGAATACTAACCCCAACATGCATGTCTTTTCAATGGTGGGGGAAACCGGAGCACCCAAGAAAACCCACCGCAGACAAGGGGAGAACATGTAAACTCCACACAGAGGATGACCTGGGATGACCCCCGAGGTTGTCCAACCCCGGGGTTCGAACCCAGGACCTTCTTACTGTGAGGTGGCCGTGCTAACCACTGCGCCACAGTGCCGCCCTGACCTTTCCACATTACAGCATGTCACCGACTGTAAAATCCTAGCAACCTTGGTTTTTCCCCCTTGCATCGCACGACACGATAGGTTTGTTGTCAGCTCGATGGGCAGACATACGTGTGCTGCTTGGGAGGGGAGTTTGCAGAAGGGAGGGGAGGGGGTGACGGGTGGAGATGTGTCCGGTTTCTGTTTTGATTTGGATTTCTTATTCACCGCTTTGGCCGCGGGGGCCAAAGTGTTAAATAGTACACCTTTAAAGCGTACAACTCTGCCTTAGGGAGCTGCTTTTTCTCTTTTTTTTTTTTCATAACGCCTGAATACTTCATTCATCCGCGCTCGCGAGAATCAAGTAATGCCCGGTCCTCAAAAAAAGGTTTCACACGCTGTAAAATATGCAGCACAGTCAGCACCAGACAGAATCACCAGCGGCTGAATATGTGTGAATATAGCGAGTATGATCCAGACCTGTTGTCTTTGCAGCGTAATGAAAAGTAGCTGTACGATGAAAGGAAGCAGGCTCACTCAGCAGTATAACTTCTTGGCGACCACCGCCACTCGATATCTGAGGCTTTTTTTTTTCCAAAGCGACTCACAAGAAAGTCACAAATTAGCAGATAGTCGGGTCTTGCAGACTCAGATATACTACACACAAAAAAGAAAAATAGAGATATGTGGAGAGGTTCGGGGGACTCTAGTGAAAGGACAGAGTGGGTGAACGGTGCATTCTGATACACATTTTATAATTCATATATATATTTATATATATGTGGACAAGTGTCTGATTTCGTTCAGGCAGGAAGTCATGAGAAGGCATACACACACACACACGCGTAGGCTGAACCCCCCCCCCAGTAACGCCCCACACCCAGGCTGAATGGATTGTCCCAGACATACCTGGGAAGTGAGTTCAAGCTCTCAGCAGTCGTCACAGATACGGTGGTTTAAGTCCGTGGGCGACACTTCATTAAAAACTTCTAGCGATGAATTTCGGTTGTTTCTTTCATTTTCAATTCGTTATTACCAGTGACATTTTCAGAGAGAAAAATCTGATCAGAAATGAGCAGGTAACCGTTCATTTTGACATTATATCTATAATTTCTTTTTTTTACATTTTGATGTACCTTAGTTTCATATTTTCAATTCTCTCTCCGGCCTGAAAGGATTCCTTTGCTAAAGCTAAATATAATGATTTATCAGTAATGACAGGAACCTACCAAAACGGGGGGCTGTAGAGATACCCTGATGAGATATCCTGCAGACAGACAGACGAGCAGACGTTAAAAAAAAAAAAGAAAAAAAGAAAAAGAAAAAAAGATGAAAACATAACTCTTCTCAGCGGAGGTATTAAAGAGGTAAAAGAGGCTATTTGGGTGCAGGTACGCTTCACTGACTAGCTGGGTCACACCCCGTCTGCCAACGAACACCGCCTCCCAAATCTGCGAACTCGGTGAGGCCATTTAACTTTTCCACTATTTTCTAATGACCCCCCCCCCAACACACACACACACACACACACACACACACAAGCAAGAGTTTTGAAGATATTTTTTAAAATTGCGGCATAATGTCTGTGTGTATTTGTGGAGCGGGCGGCGTTGTGCTCCTTTCCAGATGTCCACACTTCACAGGACGTTTCACTTGCTTTGAGATAATCGAGGCTTCATAAGCGAGCATGAGACTGAATGACGCGTTGAGCGGGACACTTCTTGCACCCAAGGCGGTAATTCCCTAACTCATGACTCCCTGGATCTCTCAAATCCACTTTTGAGAATACGCTTCCGTCCTTACTCGCCGCCTCCGAAGTGAATAATCTACCCCGAGTTTGACACCCCTTGAAAATAAAAATTTTTTTTATCGCTATTTATCAAATGTGTTTTCCAATAAGTCACTGCGCTGCATCTGTTTTGGCAGCGGTGGGCCACAAAGGCAGCAGAGGCCTACTGGACTTTTCCTTCCAGACCGCCCGGCGTTTCATCTCACTAGACACCCCCGTGAAGACTAATGCGCAATAGGTTAGTAATAGTTACGACGGGCAGCGTTGAACGAAAAGCGCTGGTTTGAATTCCCTCGTCTACACTCCAGATAGCCTGTTTTCATTTCTCCTCCTCTGGAAAAGAGCGAGGCCTGCCAGCTGGTTACTGGAACAGCAGGCCGGCATTGTGGAAAGTCTGCTTCACAGCGGAACCAGAGTCCTGAGGGAGCACAAGCACACTTTTTTACTGTGTGTGTGTCTGTGTGTGTGTGTGCGTGTATGCATGTGTGTGTATGTCCATACAGTCATGTGAACGTGTGTGTATGTGTGTCCATACATGTGTGTGACTGTGTGCGTGCATTTTTTTCATGCACTCATCTGTGGACATACAGGTGTGTGTACTGTGTGTGTGTCAAAATGTATCTATGAAAAAGGTTCTGTACAAATCCGTCTTTGTGCGTGTGTGTGTTAAGCGGGAAACTCGTCTGTGGTGTGTCATTGTGCCACTGTTTCGAGTCCGTTCGAGGCCCGCCGCCTGCCTGCCTGCCTGCTGCCTGCCCCAACACTCTTCTGGGACGCTGCACAAAAACGGCTTCAACCTGCCGACACTCCTGCAGCAGAGAATTAGAGGACAGAGCTCCACCCAGGCCGTAAATCAGTCCAGCGTATTGTTTCAAGCTTAAAGAGCTCTTCGGCTTTGACGGTTTATTCTGCAGTTGTAGCGGGCATTTCTCCAACCGTTAACCCCTTCCTCTCCTCTCACAGCAACACCCGACTCGCACGCTGTACGAGCACGGCTCCTTCCGGAGAGATGGCTTAAGAAGCGAGCCTCGCGCCGCTAACAGATAGTTAGTGGGAGACGCTACGGCTTCAAGTCCTTCACGTCGCACGTCCGGATGTGTGTGTTTTATCACATCCAGCTTTGTGAGGATGCGTTTAGCTGGATGCTTTTGGTCGCGCCAGAAACGTTTAGGAATGCCCGGGACTCATTTCGACTTACTGTACCTAACACTCGGGCCATCTTCAGGAGACACTTGCAGCCGGCAACTTATCTCTTTTTCTGATAAAGGGGGGTCATATAGTGCACAAGTTCGATAACATTTTATTAGAAGATGAGGGAAAGCCCGCTTCCCAAAGGGCCTCTTGTACTTTACATGCGTACCCGTGTAGCAAAACTACCGTTTCATTTGACGGCCTTCATTCAGCTCACCATCTAAACCGATGGGGTCGTCGTTTTGCTGACCGCAGAGTCGTGTCAGCAACTACGCGTTTAAAACTGACGTGCCGCATTTTGTGTTGAATCAACTTGTCAGAATAACGTCATGTAAAATGGCGTTCGCCTCATGGCCGAACAGAAATTCTAGAACCTTTTTGCTTTTTTACAGATTTGAAGGTACCACGTCCAATAATGCTGCAGTGCACAGGACAGAAATACAAAACAAAAAAAAATTAGACACCATCTACCACCAGATACCTCTGATGCCTGTTAATATAGGCTAGCGGGGGTGTCCGGGTAGCATGGCGGTCTATTCCGTTACCTACCAACGTGGGGATCGCCGGTTCGAATCCCCGTGTTACCTCCGGCTGCACTAGCGCCTCCTCTGGTCGGTCGGGGTGCCTATTCAGGGAGGGAGGGAGGGAGGGAGGGGGAAATAGCGTGATCCTCCCATGTGCTACATCCCCTTGGTGAAACTCCTCACTTTCAGGTGAAAAGAAGCGGCTGGCGACTCCACATGTATTGGAGGAGGCATGTGGTAGTCAGAGGGGGCGGGGCGGTGACGGCTTGGAAGAGTACAATTGGGGAGAAAAAAAGGGGGGGAAATTCCCAAAAAGTAGATAAAATAATAATAATAGTAAATAATATCGGATGGTGGAGCTTGCCATGGCGTGGAGGTACACGTGTCAGTCTGGCCAGGAGTAACACAGCACTGAGATCTGCCCCGGAGAGGCAATTTCTTATCCTCCTTCAAACGCAGCGCCATACCTGAAAATCAGTGTCAAAATGTGTCTGGGCTGAAACATGGTCGGTAGTGTGACCTGTTCAGGGGGAGGTAATTTCTGTCACTCCATGGACACATTCGTCATCTGAAAAAAAAGCACGCACGTCATGCGTGCATTCTTGAGCTTCTTCTTCTTTCGGCTTGTTCCCTGTTTCGCCACAGCGGATTTTTTGTGTGCCCTTTTTGCGTGCATTCTTGAGCTCGGAATATTTTTTTTTTCTTCCTTTGCTCATGCAGCGTTTCAATGAAATGCAAACTTCCAGGTGTGTCGACACCCATTTGAGAGGGTATCAGACCCCCGTTCGGCTCTGCGTTACTTTCTGAGAGTGTTTGACAGTCACAGCAAACGTTTTCCTTTCCCCAGCGTCCCCGTCCACACGTGGCCGGAGACAGCAGGCCGAACCGTGTTTTATGTTTCTCCCAACACACTCAAACAATAGGAGCCTTTGGGGCCCTGATGATTTCTGTTATCCACAGCAGAGACCATAAATCAATTGTGAGTCCACACGGACGATATTCAAATTGATAGGCCACAATGTCAAGGCTGTTCCACTGAAATGCTAATGTGCCGATACACAAGGTAGCCCGATGACAAAAGACTGCATGAGAGGAAAGTGCGTGACTACACTCCAAAAAAGTGGAAGTTCTGCACATAAAAGCACATAATTTGTCGTGATGTTGTCAGCTGCAGGATCAGCAGTACACATTACATTTGCATAATGCCAAACACAACTGACTGCTTTCTCCAATCCAGGTGTTGTTTTCTCTCATTTGTACATGTATTTTGTCGGTGTGTCTGGTTGAGATGTTACATTATTCACTGTGCTCGAACACCTTTTCTTTGCAGCACTGCCTCTATTACTCAGTCACACACAGATACACACAGATACACATGTTGTGTCTGTTTGCCACTAGCATTGATGTTCGTGTACTTTTGAGTGTTTGTCTATGCATGTTTGTACTTATTTACACGTGTCTGACCTTCCATGTGTGCATGTGTCCGTTGACACGTTTGTGCATCTATGCATGCAATTGTATATATGCGTGCAAGTGTGTCCATATATTGTACGTTTGCACCTGAGTGTGATGTTTTGTGAGTGCACATACATGCGAGTACATTTGTGCGTGTGTGTGGGAACCAGTTGAGTTACTGCGGGTGTGTTGAGGGGTGTGACCCGTGATGACTCAGCTGCTAACTATGTTCCTCTTCAAGGTGAATGAGTCACAACCTCCCTCTATGGAGAAATTCTCTCTCCAACGGATATTCACTTCTCTTACGCCTATCTGCCCCACTGTCAGCATACGGGAAGGGAACCTTTCTTTTCATGTGACAAAAAATAAAATAAAATTCATTATTAACTTAAATTAGGTAAACTTTTATGATCCCCCCCCCCAGAAATTTGCAAGGGTTGCAGCAGCTGATAAGGGGAGTATTATATTATATTGCAACGATCATCACTGCAGTATATATAATATGATGTATTGAAAGCTAATGCTAGGGAACAAGCACGTTTTGCTCTACGCGGACATGTTCAGCATGAGAGTAAAGATTATGGAGATTATGAATCAACATGGAGCACATACTGTGCAGCACCAATACCAAGTCCATACTGCAGAACACCATCCTAGTACAGGATGTAAACCTAAAATACAAATACTTATAGTCTATCTACAGCAGTCTTATAACTTGCAGATGCAGAGGTGAATGTAATACAAATTAAAGCAATGTAGCGTGATGCATTTGGAATTTAATGCAATCTAATTTGCATCCTCGTTACAGTAAATTCTGCTGTGTGGTGTAGTGTGAAGACTTGCAACATATTATGTTAATTGTACTGCAAAATGTTTTATTACACATCATTATATTTGCGTAAATCATAAAATCACAACATTTTAAGTCTAATACATGAGTTTTGTAGTAATAATAAAATATACACCGCTTGAAAAAGTGACACTCTTCCAGGATGAATGTTGTCAACATGAATTATCAGTTGTTTCCTGTCATTACTTGTTTTACTGTCTTGCATTTTATTTATCATGTCTATAACTATAAAGAAGGAAAAAAGGGAGAAGAATCAGGAGTGACCCAACTGGTCCGTCACGTGTGTACCCAGATGAAAACTCCTTTTAGGGTGGGTATGAGTTGGCACATCAACACAGTTTCAATCAAAACAACGATGTACAATTTGTTTTCCATTCCCAAAATAAGTTAATTGCCAGTGTTCTGCCGCATGCATATCTCCTAGTGTTGCAGAGCCAGACACGCTAAACACACACGTATAGGCCTGGCTTTGTGTCAACATTTCAAATCATGTTCTGTCACATGCATTACAATGCAGTTCACCATTCCGATGAATGAGGACCTTGTTGAGGGGACATCCGCTCTCATCGTTCCCTTTGGTTTTATTAGATTTCTAGATGATTAAGTTGAGATATTAGATTAGAGATGGTTGAATTGAGGTGTAAGGTTACAAATGGTTGTGTTAAAGGCTCGGGGTAGAGACGGTCAGGTTCTGGCATGGGATTGGTTTGAGGGTCACGGTAGGGAGGGCGGTGGTTACATGAACAATTCACATTAAATGTAAATCGAGGTTCAAGGTAGATTTGAGCGGATGTCCTCAATTATGTGTTCATTCAATATGTTGGCAACCAACATATTTTGTGACCTGAAATAAGCTGTACACAGACATTTTGTCTGTGAAACTGGGCTCACTGTGGCTCTCACAATGAAGAGGGAGCTCTGAGACTGAATTTACCTTGAAAACGTAACTTTAAAATGGAAACCGGGCTTGTTGATGTGTTTTGGTTTTGGTTTTTTTTTTTTTACCCCTTTTTCTCCCCAGCTGTATCTGGCCAATTACCCCACTCTTCCAAGTCGTCTGGTCACTGCTCCACCCCCTCGGCCGATCCGGGGAGGGCTGCAGACTACCACATGCCTCCTCCGATACATATGGAGTCACCAGCTGCTTCTTTTCACCTGACAGTGAGGAATTTTGCCGGGAAGACGTAGCGCGTGGTGTGGGAGAATCAACCTATTCCCCCCAGTTCCCCCTCCCCCCTGAACAGGCACGCTGACCAACCAGACGAGGTGCTAATGCAGCAACCAGGACACATACCCACATCCAACTTCCCACCTGCAGACATGGTCAATTGTGTCTATAGGGATGCCTGACCAAGCTGGAGGTAACACGGGGATTCAAACCGCTGATCCTCGTGTTGGTAGGCAACGGAATAGACTGCCACACCACCCGGACGCCACTTGTTGATGTGTTTTTGATGTCACGTGTTAAACAAACTACATGTGCTTCACTATGAGACCCTCCTCTCACCCCGTGTGTCTCCTCAGTGTCTCTGAACCACGTCACAACAGCATCTCATACCAAACGTTTGACCATATGACGCTGGCTACCTGAGAAGGCTACGAACATGGTGTGCTAACGATTTCTGTGCCGGTGAAATTAACAGGTTAACGAGCCCACCGTTTCTGCACAGTTCCTCTATTCCACCTCCCCCTTTACTTCTCGGCCTAAACCTCTCCACCACCTCTCCCCCCGCCACGTCCTCTCTTCTTGTCCACCTCCTCATTTCTCCTGCGGTCCCTGATGCTTCTCCTCCATTTCCCTCCTGAGGCACCTCTCCCATCTTATATTCATTGTCTGTCCCTTACTCATAACAAAAAAACAAAAACAAAAAACAAACAAACAGGGAACTCAAAATACATTTGTTTGCATGAAGTTATTCAACCTTAACCTTTGCCAAAAGCACTGTGATTCCCCTCCACTTCCAAAGTAGTGGTATCTTTATCATCGTGCTTGTCATCATGGATTAAGAGTTCTGATGTCGCTGTTGTTCCTCATCTGTTAGAAATAAGTACTATCCTGGAGACAGAAATGAACCTCTTCTCTATTCTAATTGCTTAAGTAGTTCTCCGTTTGGATTTAGAGTTTGAGCTTGCGTCACTTTTCAAGCCACGTCAGCCGCAATAATTACATGAGTTTATTATTTTGTTGCTCCATGGATACAATTCGGTATCCGTCTCGTCTCCGAGTGGGAATTACGCTGCGCCGCAATTTGAATTGTGTTTGCGCAGACCTCCATTCGAAACAGGATGTGTGTTTCAACACACCGAGTTGCTGTTGCTGCAACGGTTAACTGAGCCACTCGCTGAGAGTACCACAATGCCTCTCTGAGTCACACAGGAAGAGAGCAGACAAAGGACAGCGCGGAGCAGGCCTGGCGCTGCAGGGGCCTCATTTGGCGAGGGGCTGTGTACGAGGTTAGCATGATCGATGGGCTGATGCCTTCCCTTTTTCTCTGATGGCGTGACCGAGAGAGCAGACAGATGTAGAGTAGGATGCGGCGAGAGAGAGGGAGGGTAGGGACAAAATAATAGATAGGGAGGAAATGAGAACGGCAGGGGAACGAGAGAGACAGCGAAAGAGACAGCGAGAGAGACAGAGAGAGAGAGAGAGAGAGAGAGAGAGAGAGAGAGAGAGAGAGAGAGAGAGAGAGAGGGAGGAAGTTAAAGTTAGAATTAAATTTCTCCCTTGGAACACTTGCGGTGTTGGTGAGGTAACTAATGGCGGCCATTATTCAGTGTTGCTGAGGTTGACTCAGGTCACCGCTTTAGAGGAGAAGCATGGCATATTTAGAAATTTAGAGAGAGAATGAGAGAGAGAGATAGGAGAGCAAGGGAGCGAGATGGAGAGAGGCAGAAAATGGGGGGGTGAGATTAAAGTGGAGCATGGAGAGATAGAACATTAAGGAAGAGAGGCCCACACTCAAAGTAAAAAGGGGCCACGGCGAACATCTCGCAGAGATTCACTCAGCGAAGCGTCTTTAATAAATCTCATGCCATTTGGTGTGCATGTGGCTACGGGCCTCATGGCTTTCCAAGTCATTAATGTTAACGTCTCTGGCACCGGAGAGCACAATGATTACCGCTCTCTGATATCGTTTATGACTACGCTCCAAGCTTCGCTACGAGCCTTTCTGGGCCCTTAAAAGTGCAACAGCTACCATCCCTCTGCAGGGACAGGGACTGTACAGAGCTGTGTCTGACTGTACAGGCTCTGGGCAGTCTGCTAAAACCCTGGATTCTGGACTAGTTTCAGGCTTCAACACCCAAACACAAGCTTAAGACGAATTTAGTCTGTGGCGACAAGTAATACGCTGGCTTCAAGTTACACTGAGGCTCTCGGGCTAGGCCTGGGGGGAGAATACGGCGCTACAACCGAAGCATATGAGGTCATTATTTTTTTTTTTTCTGCTGGTAATTTTCATATACTGACTCTGAATAAATGCCTGGCTAACCAATGAGCTGCAACCACGTTACAGACGATTTGACGGGTGTGTCGGAGAGAACATTATTGGCAGGTAACAGCGCAACGGTTTTGTAATTGTTGATAACCTATATTGGCCCTTAACATGTGTGGCTGAAAATCACACCCGACTGCAGCGGAGACTCGAGAATCACGTTACACACACACACACACACACACACACACACACACACATACACACACACACACACACACACACACACACACACACACACACACACACACCCTCTGAATTCAGGGTTATCTAGGGGGCTGTGGTTGCAACTGGAGAGGGGGGGGGGGCGGGGGGGCTTTCTGATTTGATTAACCCAGCTTTATAATGTCAAAGACTTTTCCCATTCCCAGTAAACACAGCCACTTTACAGATAGCGATAATTAGATTTTTTGGAAGTGCTCTTTGTTTATTTTTCTAATCTAGCTCGCAGCTTTGGATCTAGAATTCGGTTCCCTGGGAGCGAGTGTTTATAAGCTGACTAACAGTTAACACTCACACAGCAGCCACGCAGAGTATTCTGCTGCACCCCGCCGAATCTGCAGCTTCGCTGTTGTTGTTGTTGTTGTTGTTGTTGTTGTTGTGCAACCTCATTTTATGACTCCTGTATTCTTTTCCTTGCCCCCTCATCCTCTCATCTGCTTTCGTTCCTGCCCCTCTTACTTTTAAGAAAGTTCTCATGACTTGCATTTGGCCTTTGAAGTATTTTTATTTGACCGTGCCGCTTTATTAGTGTACATGATTCACGATGAGAGCCGCAAGCCCATTATTAGAAATTCTATCTAAAGTTTAGGATATTGCACAAAGCATGCACCATACGATGAAAACGCTCATTATTTTTTAAAATCGTAGCCTCTAAATTGGAGAAGTCCTTGCAGGGCGCTGGCTAAAGAATGCAGCCTGAGTGACTGCATGACTGCATGAAGTACAAGATAGAAAAAAGAACATGCTGCACGTTAGCACAGAAGATGAATGCAGATAGACACGTGCACGCACGCGCACACGCAAAAACACACAGAATGGTTCCACTCATGTTGCTGAGTGACAGGTTTCGCAGGGGCAGGGTTGTTTTTAAGCATGGCTGCTCCCTGGTAGGGTTTGTTGTTCCCATCATTACACCAGCCAGGTTTGAACCTGACAGTGCCCTGGTTAACTGCCCTGACATCTGCTAATGACCTCATTATACACTTAGGGCTGGCTGCATGTGTGTGTGTGTGTGCGTGCGTGCGTGCGTGCGCGTGTGCGTGTGCGTGTGTGTGTTCAAAACATGACATCACCCACCACATGTGTTTTGTTTGCTGTATTTGATGGATGAAATTATATTGATTATACCTGAGGAAAAAAAATCATCAGTTTTAGGGCAGAACGCAGCTTTTAGAAACAATATGCATAGCCTGAAGAGCCAACGCAAAATTGATCTTTAATATCCTAAACTTTTTTTTTTTAATTATTATTTTTTGGGCTAAAAGCTGATGCCAGCAGTTGCTCAGGTTTATGTTACAAATGAGCCATTTCACAGTGACACGGGCTCGTGTCCGCTCTACACAAACCCACTTTCGAGCGCAGAGCGAGTTATAACAAACCCGTGCTAACTGTTCAGAAAACTAGTGGCTTTGTAAAAGGAAATGTATTTTATGCATTTATTGTATTTATATTTGCAGGGACAGTGCACAAGTGAAAAGTAGTTGCACATGAGTTAGCGAGCAGCTATTTTACATCTGTTGCACAGTCCATCAGTGTGAGATGAATAGAGTCAGTGTGATAAATACGATAAATACAAGGTGATCACTGGTGCTGACACATTTGTGCCGACTTCAGCCATAGCTTGAGGCTGGTTTCAAACACTGCAAAGCATCCTGAGTTTCTGGTGTTTGTGGGTAGGGAAGTCCACTTCCCCCACTATTTCAACCGAGAACACACACTGGCCAAAGGCTGTCCTTCTGACCTGCAGTACTCAGGCACCCCTATTAGATGCTGCAGTCCTACTGGCACTGCCAAATTCTTACTATACGTGAAAATACCGCCCCCCCCCCATTCCCCTTGTCCTCATGCTCACTTGTAACTCCTTGCATACTCGCCATCAGTCATGAGGTGTCCGCAGCACAAAATCAATACCCATCCACATGATGCATCAAATTAAACCTCTGACCTGTCAGTTATGGTCTACAAATTAAAATGATGTGCCATTACTGAGTAAAGCTCAGACCCCATGACGCGCTGCGATAACAACCGAGAACATAACCAAATGTGGCCCTGAATATATTGAATTACCTCATTTCCTGCTGGGCACCTCTGCGCGCGCGTGTGTGTGTGTGTGTGTGTGTGTGTGTGTGTGTGTGTGTGTGTGTGTGTGTGTGTGTGTGTGTGTGTTTGTGTGTGTGTGTGTGTTACAGCTACCATGTGTTTTGCTAGTGTCTAGACGAGGACTGGGGCTAATGTTTCACTGTGGACTGTCAATTCTGTGTGCACTTGACACCAAAATCAGGTAGCTAAGAGCTTATATTGTTCTAGTACGGCCGAAGACTATCGCATATGGATATTTCAATTGAGATTTGATATAAATAAACCTCCACGTGGAAAAGAAAAAAATTAGTGATTTATTTACCGGTAGCGACAACAACACGGCAAAAAAAAAAATGAAACGATGGGATTTACAAAAAGGATGTTATGTTAAGCGGCTCCACACACCCGTGTTACGTCACTCCTTAAGACCTTAAAGGGGATTTATTAATCAGTACTCAAGGAATTACAAGTTACTCAACACTGCTGTGCTCAACTGTGACATTTTTTGGAGCGAGCATTGACAAGAACAGTAAAAATACTGATAATGATTGAAAACTATTTTTGTCACCTTTTAAGAAATGGCATGAAGTGTTTTACAGCGAGTAAAAAAAATTTTTGTTTTAAAAACGTAAATCAAATAAAAAAACCTAAAACAGGTGCAAGATACTTCGTGTTATGAAGCGCACCGCAGAGGTGAGAACATGAGAGAGCAGCAGACTGTCCAGAGGCTCTTTTTGAGAACGGATTTGAAAGATGAAACTGATTTTCCTTGTTTGAGACCCTCCGGCGGGGTGGTCTGAGGCCGAGACCCTCCGACAGGTATGACTACCTACGACCCTCCCCGTACAGGTATGACCACCTAAGACCCTCCTCCCTGTACAGGTATGACCACCTACATCCCTCATCCCCGTACAGGTATGACCACCTACGTACAACCCTCTCCCCCGTACAGGTATGACCACCTACGTACATCCCTCACCCCCGTACAGGTATGACCACCTACGTACAACCCTCTCCCCCGTACAGGTATGACCACCTACGTACAACCCTCTCCCCCGTACAGGTATGACCACCTACGTACATCCCTCTCCCCCGTACAGGTATGACCACCTACGTACATCCCTCACCCCCGTACAGGTATGACCACCTACGTACAACCCTCTCCCCCGTACAGGTATGACCACCTACGTACATCCCTCACCCCCGTACAGGTATGACCACCTACGTACATCCCTCACCCCCGTACAGGAATGACCACCTACATACATCCCTCATCCCCGTACAGGTATGACCGCCTACGTACAACCCTCACCCCCGTACAGGTATGACCACCTACGTACATCCCTCACCCCCGTACAGGTATGACCACCTACATACATCCCTCATCCCCGTACAGGTATGACCGCCTATGTCTTCCAGCCGCTCTGTGGAACAGCCCAGGGTGGTGTATCACACCATGTGAGGCTCGCAGGTAAAGCAGATATGAAATAAGACACACGTTATGTCGCACAACACCTTAACACATCTTTGCACAATCTCATGATCAGTGTACCGTTTATCCTAGTTGTTGGATCCTGTAAGGAGCCCAGCAGCTGTGTATGGTGTTGGTTTGGACTGGGATGGAGACAGTTAACATGGTCTGAACAGGAACCTGAACTCATGAAACTCTCTGTCGGAAGAAACAAGATTGAACAACTTTGCATAAAGAGCAGTCAGGATCCAGTCAGGATAATTATGATTATCATTATTTTACTATTACAATAATAATCCTATCACAACAACAACAACAACAATAATAATAATATAATGATAATAATAATATAAAACATAAGATATTAAAAATATAAAGTAGAATGTTACAAAATTTCAGAGAATAATATTCAAATAAAGTTGGTATTCAAGCCACGTTATTTCACACATAAGAAATATACACATTATATGTGATAAGAATGTGAAAAGAATTATTATTTTTATATTATACTGCTACATTATATTATATTATATATTTTATATTATATTATTATTATTGTTAATTTTCTATGCATCTTAACAGCTACTCTGATTTTTTCCTCAGCTGTAATCTTTGGTTAATTTGCACGAAACTAAAGCAATTTTTACAGCTGTAAAAGTAGTAACATTGGTGCAAAGAAAAGGAGAAATGCAAAATAAATACATAAATGCAATGTTTGTTTTTTGCCATAAATACATGCTGCAGCGTATCGGTTGAACTGTGGGCGATCAGATCACTGTGGACATGTCACCCTGACGCCCGCCTTTGAAATCTAACACATGACCGCCTCCCTCACGCCACTTTTTTCTCATGTGGAAAGAAAACCCTTATAATCGTGCGCTTAGTGCCAGTGTTCCCTGAAAGCCAACACCGGGGTCCACCAAGTACAACAGGTTCGGTACATTGTGTGATGTTAAATAAAACAGTGTATCAAGTTGATGGCATTTATAAAAAGGAGGCAATTATCCGGACCGCCCAGAGGGAAGGTATTCAGCACACACATGCACACACACGTGCACATACATGCACACACATAAACATGCACACACAAATACACAGACAAAAATATACACGAATGAACACACGGTAGACAGAAATATGTATGCGCGCAGACAATCTCATCTTCCTTCTACTGTCTCTATTTTTTGGGTTGTATACACTGTTTCTATCTTTTATATACTGTTTTTATTGCCTTATATTGTGTTTTATTATTATCTATTATGTCTTTAACAAGTACACACGCAAATACCAAGCTCAATTCCTTGTATGTGCAAATAAAAGGATTCTGTTTCTGATCCAAATACCTAAACATGCATGCCTACACACAAGTGCACTTTCCATTAATTAAACACAATGGCAACAAGTCAGCACACAAAGGAACAAACACACAAACACATTCACATAAACACACACACACACACACACACACATGCACATGAACACACACACACGCGGTGAACACGCCTTCTAGAAAGCTCCTGCATCTGTTATGCCACAACTGCTGACATCTAAAAATCACACAGGGCATGGAAATCAAACAAATTGTTTAATTATACGCATCACTAATTGCTTAATCCTCCATGGTAAAGCTCCAGTTGTAAAGTTTTGGGTGGGGGGGGCTTTAGGAGGAAAACATAAGCAATATGTGTTGTGGTCAGGAGAACACACGGTGTTGTTGGCCGTCCTTTAATATTTCTCCTCAGAGACAGATATATGTCACTTCCTGGGCTTTGCCAGGATCCCTTGGGTTCTAACACACGTTGCATGCACATACACACAGATGCAGGCATACGTGTAAGGCTCATGTATATACACACAGCATGGACATACATGTGTATACACTCCCCAGCATGTAAAGTGCACATGCATGCTCGAACCCCCGCCCCCTCCCATCACACACACACACACACACACACCCACACACACACACACACACACACACACACATCTGATCTGTACAATCCTTGCCCAGACAGGCGTGTTTGTGCTAGACAGAGTGGCTGCACTTTAAGTGTCTCTTGGCAATGTCAGTAATAATACCTGCCCTGCTCCAGGTGGCTTGGCATACACTATATTGTGCGCATAAACTCATATGTGTGTACATGATCACACGCGCACACACAAATACAAGCACATTTCCATATTCTTGAACCTTCACAGACACGCTCACGCACGCACACACACGAACGCACACACACGACACAAACACACACACCCATGTTCACGTACAGTATATTCACATCGATTGCAGCACAGGAAGATAAAGCAAACACATATTTCTGCCAAAGGACGAGCGCCAACCCTAAGTGTTGGAAAATCACATGGTGAAGATTCCTGGCGGATTATTCAAACATTGATCTCAATAATAAAGACTCTATGGAATCACAACTATGTGGGGTTTTTTTCTGTATACGACTGTTTTAAACAGTTCTGCACCAGCCTCTTTTTCATCGGATGTGTTTGCATCACGACTAAGTAAAAACTCATTAACACAGACTTACAGTGAACAGGTGGGTGATTTCGCTTTCCCTTAAGCAAGGCACTTAAGTTCCACATAACTCTGGATCTGGTGGGTCTGCTCCTAATTTGAGCTTGATTGCTTTCCAAATTGTCATGCAAGACTAGATATGGGTCCATTCACTGCATCTGGAAAAAAAAAGTAGTGTAGTTGTGTTTGCTGTACAATTAAAGTGGTGAAGTAGAGACCCGACGTTAACCATAATCAGTTTCGGAAAAGCTACATAATGGTCCTTACCAGAAACATTGTAAGGATAATGCTGATTTCCTTGGCCATTTTATCCAAGCATACAGACACCAGCGTCCACAGACACACATACAGTAGGCTGTTTTGGTGGCCATGAAGGTCTTAATTGGGCTTCATGTAGCCCACAATCTAAATGCAGCTTCAGGGAGAAATCCTTAATCTTCCAAATTACTTTCTATGTAATCTGTCTCAATGATTATAACTGTAATAATTCAACTTTGTAATACCTGAGGAACAACTGGTCCTGTTGATCTACCGTATTTACTACACGTGGGGCGAATTACCCGTTCAAACTGTGAGAAGGCACCAACCACAACAAAGATAATATTCTTTCATGGAAGATATGATAAGTGACGGGTGCAAACACTGAATTGTGTAGCAGTTTATGTACACGAGGAGACTGTGTACCTTTTTTCGGTCACCCTTCCTTACCCACTATGTACCTTTTTTTTTTTTTTGCTGATTCAATTTCTGTGGCTGTGAATGGCCACCGCACCACAGCTTGACCACATCACCCGTTCGTCATGTACTGTCGCCTTCAGCGATGTCGTGTCATATAAACAATACTGGCGAGCAAGCAAAGTTGTCAAGAATGGTCAATGTGGATGAGAGCAGCTATTTCCTCCTCTGTGAGCCGAAAGGACAAAAAGTTATTTTGGAAAACAACATTAGAAAGAGAGAATCTTTTTCAAGTCAGGTAATATTTGCTGTGTATTCAGGCTATCAGCTATGGTCATATAAGTATAAAATTCGCAAAATCTCATAACCGCAGTCTTACTGCAATTAGAAATAAGTGGCTGAATTTAAAATTGCTGTTCGGGATAAAAACTTGCACACTATCCTCCATGGTATTAGAATTCATCCAGCAGAGAGCAACGTTTCCAGACTAAGTGTAGCTCAGTATTTGCATAGCGGAAGCATGGTACATTAGTTGTGCTAAATAATTTCTAATATAATGAAGGAACCAGCATGCCGGTCTCTGAACTATAACTGATGCTTGTTGAATTCAGCACCTGTGCCACATGTGCACAGAGCTACCATATACACAAATAAATAAAAACAGTACAAACATGAAGCTAACAAATTAGCCATAGCCGTTAGCCATTGCTAACCTAGTATCTACTAAGCAGTCCACTTTACAGGAATAATTACGCTGTTGTCAATACTGCAGTGTGTACTGCAAACATAAACTTAATACTGGCCATGATCATAAAAAATAACTGGCTTACATAGTTATTACTGGATCTGTCCTGTGAAAAACAAGGCATCTACATATCTTCTCAGATTTTTTTCTCTTTTTTTCCCTTTCTCTTTATTTTCTTCTTCTCACGTTGTGCTGCTCCCTCGTGTGCTCCGCATTGCGTGAGGGCGGCCTCAATATTCATTACAGTTTTTATTCCTCCACTTATCTCTTTCCTTTTCACCTGTTGTCCATCCTTAGATCTTATTCTTTTACTTTCTTGTGAAGGCTGATCTCTATCTGCAATCGCTCCATCCTCTGAAATGACACAGTCCGCTCGTATTCATGGCATTCTTTTACTTTTTAGGCAAAACATTCCTGCGTTTCACTGCTATGTAAAAAGATCTCGTGTGGTGAGAAAATTTCCAAAAAAAGATAAAATATCGGATCAAAAAGTCTGGCAGAGGGCCAGGGACGCCAACAGGCAAAATCATTGAGTGTAATGGATCGCTAAACGGGTGGATTTTATGTTACAGCATTGCCACACATGCATCAAATGGAAAACTAATAATAATTCATGGAAACTCCACATAGCGGTACTTTAAATATACCCCAGCTCTGCCAACTACGTCACACTGCACAAGTCGAGCCTCTGAGCTTTACTCCAAGTTGCTGCCATGCCATCTACAACTTGATGTATATTTTGGATCCAAATGGCCATTATAGTGACTTGACCAGGCCAAACAACAGGTGAGACTAATCCAGTAACAGCTGATCATGATCACATAACAGACAGTTAATATTGTCTGTTTATGGTACAGAAAAGATTCTCCATTATGCATATTCCATGGTATTGTAAAAAGAATAATAATAATAATAAGGTAGCAAAATGGCCCAAAGTATTGTTAGATCAGATGCTGTGTTTGGCAAATGGAAGCGTATGTATATATATATATATATATATATATATATATATATATATATATATATATATATATATATATATATATATATACACATATATATATATATACATACATATATATACATATATATATACATATATATACACACATATATACACACACACACACACACACACACACACACACACACACACACACACACACATATATATATATATATATATATATATATATATATATATATATATATATATATATATATATATATATATATATATATTTTTTTTTTTGTGTCTGGAACAACCTTACCCCTCCCCAACTCTATGGCTTCTATTGCCACTGCCACCCTTAAGTGTGTCCTCACTCTGAACCACTTTGTAATCTTTTTTTTTTGTTTTTGGAAAGGCTCTTTACAAAGCTGGTATTTCAATCAGAAGAGGATTTGTAACAATTTTCAAGAACGTTAGCAAGCAATACTGGAAACAATACTAAAACTTGTGGGGATTTATTTGACTGGTTCCCCTTTAAAGACTGGTGGTAAGACAAGTCAGTTCATGTTCCCCCTTTTTAAGGTCCTCCAGAGTCGTAATAATCCAGTAAACCTACAATGAGGAGAGGGTCAACAGTTCATAGCGGCACCATTCATTCAGTCAGTCAGTCAGTGTCAGCATTTCCAGGCTTTTTTCTCCTTCGCTGCACTGACACACACACATAAAGCGGCAAAAGGATAGTTGCACACAGGTGTGCCTTGTCTGAATGAGCCGCTCCCCATTCTACCTGCCTCCAAAACAATGCACAAACCACACCACAGGCCCTGTGCACCGTGGAGTTTCCTTTCACAGAAACAGTTCTTGCCCATTTTGCAATTTCAAGTTGATTAAACATGTAAAAGACATCTAAATGGTATGCACCGTCTAGGCTAAAAGCAGGGTAGATTTAGCTGACAAGTGAACATCTTGTAAATGTCTTAATCTCTTTTAGCTGCCAAGCTAAATAGCCACCGCTAAATCAGAAGCAATCCAAAGTATCCCGGCAAAAAAGACGGACCTATGTTATGTTTCTTAAAAGTTGTTTAGGTGATACATAATTGTGTAATAATCAAACAGTTTGGTCTACAAGTAGGCTACATTTAGCCTGAGAGCTAACACATGTTGAATTCAGGTCTCATGCTCAGTGGTTTTGCAAAAAAAAAAAAATTAAGTTAAAGAACCATGAACCTTTGCCCTATTTCAAACATATGTAAGAGGTCTGATGTTAGCCTTCTCGTAAATAAAGCGTCAAACAATAAGATAGTTGATCTTTGCTTCCTCATTCATAATGATCTTCACCTCCTTGTAAGTAATGATAATGACATGGGGCTGTGCGTGTGTGTGTGTTTTGCCATGTTGAGTACCGGATACTTCCTGCCATTTGCCAAAAACAAGGAAGGTACAGGCTGTTCTGCACAGCGCAACCGCTGACTGTATTCAAGCATTTCGGTCTCTTGATGTCTGTGAATAAAAACAGCAACAGGCACTTACTTTCTGTGAGTAATTATCAGCCTGTCCTCATAATTTCCCCCACCACTTAAAATAACAGAATGTACGCAGGGCTGAAGTCTCAGTTCAACAGTTAATTGCAAGCACTCAGTTTACTATTTAATTGCCCATAATCGGGGGGATTTGTGTGTATAGTGCCTATACGCTACTTGGCATTTCCCCTACACAGGCAGTTCTGCTCCACTGGATGTTGTGCTCTGAGTGTGTGTATTTGTTTGTGTGTGTGTGTGTGTGTGTGTGTGTGTGTGTGTGTGTGTGTGTGTGTGTGTGTGTGTAGTAATGGAGTGGTGATGGTGGGTTACAATATTAATTTTCAGCTCAAATGAACCTGATAAATGAAAACAAACCTCTCACTTTTCCGCTGCACCCGAGTCTATACATCATATATACACTCACACACACACACACACACACACACACACACACACACACACACACACACACACACACACACACACACACACACACACACACACACAGTCACACTCTACATATCGCCATGTTTATGTCCACACTACACCATTTATTTTTAGACCAGAGGCAGAATATTGGGTTTCATTAAGTCTGTAGTATGCTCCCAGACCCCCTTTTCCCTTTCCCTTACCACTTCTCTCCAGCCTCATCTCTTTTTCTCTCTGTCTCTTTCTCGTGCAGTCCCAGGGGCAAGGTGGTGGTGGTGGAATGGTTTCCTGCTTGTTTTGTGACGTTAGGCAGTTCTTCTCGCTGGTAGAAAAAGGCCTCTTTGTGTTCAACCGTCTCTGCCTTTTGCTCTTTCCACCACTGACAATTATTTTCCTCTTCAACCCAGCAGCTCTCTGCTGGCAATCTGGTGTGTTAGTCACCAACGCCGTCTTGCCCCTGGTGCTTAGAGAGACAGAGAGAGCAAGAGCGAGAGAGACAGACAGACAGACAGACAGACAGACAGACAGACAGACAGACAGAGAGAGAGAGAGAGAGAGAGAGAGAGAGAGAGAGAGAGAGAGAGAGAGAGAGAGAAAGAGAGAGAGAGAAAGAAAGAAAGAAAGAAAGAAAGAAAGAAAGAAAGAAAGAAAGAAAGAAAGAAAGAAAGAAAGAAAGAAAGAAAGAAAGAAAGAAAGAAAGAAAGAGAGAGAGAAAGTAATTTCAGACCTCAGTAGCTGCATCACCAGTGTGGAAACGGCTATGATGACATGCAGAAATACAATGTTCTGGCCTCTGTTTTGCTTGAGCCTGCTAATAGTTGGTTAAGTGGTAAAGATTTCAAGTTATCCCCCTGTGTCTAAACAAAGTATGAATTGATAAAGCTCTCTTAACATTTTACCGTTTTTCCTCATTCAGCCAGGGGAGCGAGAATCATTATTATTTTCAGTTTTATTTTTCCAAGGTGTATATCCTGAAGAAAGACAACATGATTCATATCCAAATAGAAGTCAACCAGTGCAGACACTGTCCCAATTGTTAGAAAGACCTACAATCTTCTAGGTCAAGCGTTCTCCTGAGTAGAAAATCTACTCATTCTCTCCATTACACACTACTGGCCTTCAGAAGCTCATAGGGCTCCCACACATCATCTGATGTGGTTTTAAGGGCCAAAACAGAAGCACACTGTAGTGTCTGCATGTGCATACCCTTGCACATGTGTGTATTCACAGTATGATCAAAGCTCTATATGAGATTTTATATTTTCTGTCTTGACCAACACGTGCACGCTAACACAAGCACGCACGCATACACAGCATTTCTTCTCTTCAAAACATACACCGCTGCCAAGAAATACTGCCACAGATCATTAACTTTCTCAGCAAGACATTTGTTTTTGCCTATTTTTTCCCCCTGTCGTTCACTACTCTACCAACCAAAAAAATCTGTCTCGAGGTGGCTCTTTGACTCCCTCTTTAGGCGGAACTACACATCAGATCAGTGGCTTTCTTAGGATCACAACAGGAATTTTGACACAATAGTGTTATGTACAGAGTTCAGGAGGGGTCATGAATAGAAAAAAAATCGATGTAGAAATCCATTCTCTTGGTTTTGAAATCTGTGCCCCAAGTTGTATGATCTGTGTTCAAACAACACCCTTAACTGAATAATCTGTACCCACAAATTAGTAAATCTTCCCCAAAATTTGACAGACCAAACCATCGAATCCATAATTAGGTGCTCTAATTTTAGTTTTATGCACCCTTTATTTTGTAGTCCAATTCCATGATCAAGGCTCCAAATCATGTTCATTTGTGCAGCAATTAAAGGGGAAGGTGTATGGTTGAAGACATTAGCTTGCTAAAAAAAAACAAAAAAAAAAACGGTTTAAGTCCATTATAGCTATGATAAATGTAAAACAGTCCTTTGCATACTGTGAAAGAAAACAATCATCAGCACACTCAGCTTTAGAGACAAGAATGGCTTCATATTTTCTATAGTCCTCAAGTACAGTGGTGCTTGAAAGTTTGTAAACCCATTAGAATTTTCTATATTTCTGCATAAATATAACCTAAAACATCATCAGATTTTCACACAAGTCCTACAAGTAGATCAAGAGAACCCAATTAAACAAATGAGACAAAAATATTATACTTGGTCATTTATTTATTGAGGAAAATTATCCAATATTACATATTTTTGAGTGGCAAAATTATGTGAACCTCTAGGATTAGCAGTTAATTTGAAGGGGAAATCAGAGTCAGGTGTTTACAATCAATGGGATGACAAACAGGTGTGGGTGGGTGCCTGTTTTATTTAAAGAACAGGGATCTATCAAAGTCCATGTTCTTTAAATAAAAGTGTTGTTGGTGCTCATCAGGCTGGAAAAGGTTACAAAACCATCTCTAAAGAGTTTGGACTCCACCAATCCACAGTCAGACAGGTTGTGTACAAATAGAGGAAACGCAAGACCATTGTTACCCTCCCCAGGAGTGGTCGACCATCAAAGGTCACTCCAAGAGCATGGTATGTAATAGTCGGCCAGGTCACAAAGGAACCCAGGGTAACTTCTAAGCAACTAAAGGCCTCTCTCACATTGGCTAATGTTAATGTTCATGAGTCCACCAATAGGAGAACACTGAACAACAATGGTGTGCATGGCAGGGTTGCAAGGAGAAAGCCACTGCTCTCCAAAAAGAACATTACTGCCCATCTGCAGTTTGCTAAAGATCACATGGACAAGCCAGAAGGCTATTGGAAACATTTTTTGTGGACGATGAGACCAAAATATAACTTTTTGGTTTAAATGAGAAGGTTTATGTTTGAAGAAAGGAAAACACTGCATTCCAGCATAAGAACCTTATCCCATCTGTGAAACATGGTGGATGTAGTATCATGGTTTGAGCCAGTTTTGCTGCATCTGGGCCAGGACGGGTTGCCATCATTGATGGAACAATGAATTCTTAATTATACCAACGAAATCTTAAGGAAAATGTCAGGACATCTGTCCGTGAACTGAATCTCAAGAGAACGCGGGTCAGGCAGCAAGACAACGACCCTAAGCACACAAGTCGTTCTACCAAAGAATGGTTAAAGAAGAATAAAGTTAATGTTTTGGAATGGCCAAGTCAAAGTCCTGACCTTAATCCAATCAAAATGTTGTGGAAGGACCTGAAGCGAGCAGTTCATGTGAGGAAACCCACCAACATCCCAGAGTTAAAGCTGTTCTGTACGGAGGAATGGGCTAAAATTCCTCCAAGCTGATGTGCAGGACTGATCAACAGTTACCAGAAACATTTAGTTGCAGTTATTGCTGCACGGGGGCGGGGGGGGGGATGTCACACCAAATACTAAAAGCAAAGGTTCACATACTTTTGCCACTCACACATATGTAATATTGGATCATTTTCCCCAATGAATAAATGACCAAGTATAATATTGTCTCATTTGTTTAATTTGGTTCTCTTTATCTACCTTTAGGACATCTGATGATGTCTTAGGTCATATTTATGCAGAAATACAGAACATTCTAAAGGGTTCACAAACTTGCAAGCACCCCTGTATGTGACTAAGTAACAGAAGATTATGCTTAGACATGCAGTGATGCTGTGTATCTAACTTGAGTCCGCTGGCCTCAAACATTTCATACTTGGGATGCTCTTTCTAGTTGTATTCCCATCGTGGTCCGTAATCAACAGTTTGTGGTGACCCACATCTATATATCGAGAGACATTCACCTAAGAGGACGGTGTACCTTTAAGGGAAGAGGCGAGGGGTCAGATAATGCACTTCCGCTTCCGGTTCAAAGTGAGTTCAGTGTCGTTGTCAGATGTATGACATGCTAAGTTGGAGCTAGTAAACTACCTCGACTACGTCTACTCTCACGTCTCCTGTCTCGTTGTTTTCTAACTCCACATTGGTGACCCCGACGTGATCGAACTACTAATACGAGTATGTCTGACAACGAAGACGCCGGGAATAATGCTGCCGCGGTACCCGCTCCCGACGCCGGTGCTAACAACATGGCTATTGCTAACGCTAGCATTTATGCCGCTACTGTGAAGCTACCCGACTTTTGGCAGCATAATCCACGGCCGTGGTTTCAACATGTGGAAGCCCAGTTCCAGTTGAGAGGGATAACGCAGGATGCAACGCAGTACTTCCACGTAGTGGCGGCGCTAGACGCATCGACAACGGCGCGAGCAATGACACTGGAAGCTCCGCCAGCTGCTGGCAAATACGATGCTATAAAGACATTTCTCCTGAAACTATTTGAACTGTCGGAGCTGGAGAAGGCAGACCGTTTACTGTCCCTGAATGGCCGCGGCGACGGCAAACCGTCTGAGTTAATGGAAGAAATGCTGTCTGTGCTGGGATCGGCTGATCCGGCCTTTCTTTTCACACACATTTTTCTGAGGCAGCTCCCTGCGCCTGTACGCACAGCACTGGCCAGTTCTCTTCTCGCCGCCGCCAAGGACTACCGTTCTCTGGCTGCTGAAGCAGACAGGGTTTTCCTGGCCAACCGGCAACAGTTTGTGCATGCCCTGCTACCCAACCAGACCGCCCCACCACCACCTGTGTACGACTATATGGACACCGCGGCTGCGGTGACAGCCCGCCGCCAACCTGACGACGGGCTCTGTTATTACCATGCCAGGTTTGGGGCAAAAGCAAAACAGTGTCGCAAACCCTGCAGTTACAGGGTTCAGGGAAACGCCAAGGCCGGCGCTCGTTAACGGCTATGGGCGCCGGCCGTGACTGCAAGCTGTTGTTCATCAGAGACTCCTTGTCGGGCCGGCGGCTGCTGGTTGACTCTGGCGCTCAACGCAGCATACTACCAGCACAAGCTGTGGACACGATGACCGACAGTCACAGCCCCCAGATGGACGCCGCCAACGGCACGTCCATTCGGACGTACGGTATCAGACATGTGGACGTGTGTTTTGGCGGCCGACATTTCGGCTGGGACTTTGTGATGGCTGCTGTATCCACCCCGCTCCTAGGTGCGGATTTCCTCTGTGCTTTCAACCTGCTGGTGGATGTTAAAAACTGTCGCGTGATTGATGCCGTCTCTTTTGCGTCATACCCCTGCACGCTTGGGGGGGCTGGAGCGCTGTGCCTCGCTAACACACTCTCCACCGGGGATCCATACCAACGCCTGCTCGCAAATTTCCCCGAGCTCACCACACCCACCTTCTCCTCGGCGGTGACCAAGCACGGCGTGGAACATCATATCACCACAGTGGGCCCCCCAGTTTACGCCCGGGCCCGACGCCTCGACTCGGCCAAGCTCGCAATAGCCAGGGAGGAGTTTTCGACTATGGAGCGCCTCGGCATTGTCCGCCGTTCTGACAGCCCATGGGCTTCCCCTCTTCACATGGTTACTAAGGCCGACGGGGGTTGGCGCCCGTGCCGGGACTACCGTCGCCTAAACAATGCCACGACCCCCGACCGGTACCCCATACCGCACATATGAGATTTCTCTACCCACCTGGCGGGCGCTGCCATCTATTCCAAAATCGACTTAGTGCGGGGGTATCACCAAGTGCCGGTCCACCCACTGGATGTCCCAAAAACGGCTGTCATCACACCCTTTGGGCTCTTTGAGTTTTTACGTATGCCTTTCGGCCTTAAAGGGGCGGCGCAGACGTTTCAGCGCCTTATGGATTCTGTGCTCCGCGACATGCCATTTTTGTTTGTGTACTTAGACGACATCCTCGTGGCCAGCGCGTCGGCGGAGGAACACATGACGCACCTCAGACAGCTGTTCGACAGGCTCAGCGAACACGGCCTCATCATCAACCCAGCTAAGTGTCAGTTCGGGGAGTCGTCCATCACCTTCCTCGGGCACCACATCACTCCACAGGGGGCCGTTCCCCTCCCTGCCAGGGTTGAGGCTGTCACCATGTTCCCCCGCCCCCGCACTGTACAGTCGCTGCAGGAATTCCTGGGCATGGTGAACTTTTATAACCGTTTCCTGCCCCGTGCCGCCCACATCATGCGTCCCCTGTATGAGGCCCTGCGGGGTAAGAAGTCTAAGGACGAGCTGTTCTGGTCTTCGGGGATGGACGAGGCTTTTGTGGCCGCCAAGACCGCGCTGGCCAACGCTGCGCTGCTAGCTCACCCGTCGCCTGCCGCCCCCATAGCCCTTACAACGGATGCCTCCGACTACGCCGTGGGGGCCGTGTGTGAGCAGTGGGTGGGGGGGGGGGGCTGGCAGCCGTTGGCGTTCTTCAGTAAACAACTCCGTGAGAGCGAGCGCAAATACAGCACCTTTGATAGGGAACTACTGGGTCTCTTCCTCGCAACCAGACACTTTAGGTTCCTATTGGAGGGCCGACAGTTCACCGCTTTCGTGGACCACAAACCGCTGACGTTCTGTATGGCCAAAACCTCAGAACCGTGGTCTGGGCGTCAGCAGCGCCATCTCGCGGCGGTTTCCGAGTTTACCACGGACATACAACATGTGTCGGGCAAGGATAACTTCGTCGCTGACTGGCTTTCACGGGCGGTTGTTAACGCCGTTCACTTGGGACTCGACTACGCCGCTATGGCAACGGACCAAGCCAAGGACGCGACCGTTCAAGACTACCGGTCGACCCCTACGGCGCTACGGCTGGAGGACGTGACGTTCGACGCGGCCAACACCACCCTCCTCTGTGACATCTCCACCGGTCAACCGCGCCCCCTGGTGCCTACTTCCTGGCGGCGCCGAGTTTTCGACACCGTCCACGGCCTTTCCCACCCGGGAGTGAAGGCCTCGACCAAGCTGGTGAGCATCAAGTTCGTTTGGCCTGGGCTCCGTAAGGATGTTAGAGCCTGGGTCGGCTCGTGTGTGGCGTGCCAACGCGCCAAGGTGCATCGCCATACCAAGGCCCCTTTGGCGCCGTTTGTGGTTCCAGAGAGGCGGTTTGACCACGTCAATGTTGACCTGGTGGGTCCCCTGCCCCCCTCCCGTGGTTATACGTTCCTCCTCACTATCGTGGACAGGGCCACCAGGTGGCCAGAGGCTATTCCCTTGTCCTCCACGACGGCAGCAGAGGTAGCACGGGCGTTCATCGGCTGCTGGGTGGCCCGTTTCGGCACGCCTGGTGACATCACGAGCGACCGGGGCTCCCAGTTTACCTCGGAGCTCTGGACGGCGGTCGCTGAGCACCTGGGGGTGAAGATCCACCGCACTACGGCGTACAACCCGCAGAGCAACGGACTTTGTGAGCGGTTCCATCGGGACATGAGAGCCGCTCTGCGGGCAAGCCTCACTGGCTGCGACTGGATGGACCGGCTCCCATGGGTCATGCTCGGCCTGCGTTCGGCCCCGAAGGAAGACCTCCAGACCTCCTCCGCTGAGCTGGTGTATGGCCAGCCCCTGCGGGTTCCGGGGGAGTTTCTTCCGGATGCTACGGTTCCCTGGTCGGCCGCCTCTCACCTCAGTGTGTCCCGGAGCGCTGCCGGTGCCTTCGCTCCCGTTCCGATGTCTCAACACTGCCTACCCCGGTCCTACGTCCCCAAGGATCTGCCATCGGCGAGGTACGTCTTCATTAGGCACGACAGCCATCGGTCCCCGCTGCAGCCCCCATACGACGGGCCCTTCCGCGTCCTGGAGGCGGGGGATAAGAACTTTGTGGTGGACATGGGGGGCAGGCCGGAGCGGGTCGCTATAGACCGTCTCAAGCCCGCTCACTTGGACATTGGGGAGCCAATGCAATTGGCCCTACCCCCGCGGCGGGGGCGCCCTCCTAGGTCGGCCCCGGCACCTGCCTCTGTTCCTGCTTCGGCCCCGCCTATGGCCCGGGTTTCGGCCCCATCTGTTTCCCCTCCTGTGAAGCGCAGCCGTTATGGCCGCAGGGTCCTCCCCCCGACTCGTCACCTGTTTTCCCCGTGACTTTGCACTATGTCATTGACTGTTCTGTTGTAGAGTCTATTTTTATGTTCATGACTTGCACTTTTGCTGTTTTGCATTGTTTTGTGTAGGTGAATTCTGGGGGGGCCTGTGTGGTGACCCACATCTATATATCGAGAGACATTCACCTAAGAGGACGGTGTACCTTTAAGGGAAGAGGCGAGGGGTCAGATAATGCACTTCCGCTTCCGGTTCACAGTGAGTTCAGTGTCGTTGTCAGATGTATGACATGCTAAGTTGGAGCTAGTAAACTACCTCGACTACGTCTACTCTCACGTCTCCTGTCTCGTTGTTTTCTAACTCCACAAGTTCTCCTGTTTGGTAGGAGAATTTCCCACTTTCTCTGGAGTACACATACAACTCCATACCCAACCCTTCCTGAGCAACATAGCCCCAGTTCAAGTGATACCATATTTGGTCTTAAATGTTAGGTCTCTGAACAAGTGTGATCAGTATTGCCATTATTTAATCAAATTATGTTGACTGACAAAACCTACATGGATGCAAATTGCTGAATAAAGCAACTTCCCACAAGGCGCGTCCCACGGGGAGGGTTCACAGATGGAGGACGGACATGGCGGAAACAGTTCTTATTTCCCGAACTATTTACAACTTTCTTTACACACTGCACGGGCCCGTTCTCCGTCTGCCCTCTCCGCGTCAGGAGCCGCTCCGCCTTTCTCTCCCCTTGTCTCTCGCCTCCTAGCCTCACTCGCTAGCCTAAGCGGAAAAAACAGTAAGAGCGCCTCACCTCTCCCCGAGCGCTTTATTATTTCCACTTTCGTTTCAATCGTGATCGTTTTCCATTTCTTCGGCGCATCACCAGCCCTTGCACCAGATTTACACTTTGAAGCCACGATTACGAGGGTAAACACACGAAACATTTAAACGGCAACACAACGCACACAACAACGTCGACGCGATCCGACTTAAAATGGCGACGACTGCGTGGCGTTGTTCTCCCTCGGGCCGATGAACCGCCTAAAACGCGCAGTGTTTTGAGCGTTGCACGTTGCGCAAAGTAGTCCGTCCGTTCGTCAGTACGAACCATTGTGTGTAACGCCATCCATTATCCAAGCCGCCTTTTCCGTCCGATCGGGGTCGCGGGATGCTGGAGCCTATCCCAGCAGTCATTGGGCGGCAGGCGGGGAGACACCCCGGACAGGCCGCCAGTCCATCACACCTAGGGACAATTTAGTATGGCCGATTCACCTGACCTACCAGTCTTTGGACTGTAACTTAATGTAATGTAATTTGGACTTGTGTTTTGCGTGTAAGTCGATTTAAAAAAAAAAAAGGTTGTACGGGGGCCGGTTCGTAAGTACGGGGGTTTGTATGGCGGGCGTTCGTAACAATACAGATAACAGTAGCTACAGGGAGTATTAGAGAAAAGGTAAAATAAAACAATCACAAAACACAAGCAGAAATAAAATTACAATTAAAAAACAAAACAAAACAACAACACTCAATACAGAAATTAAGAGAGAAAAATAAATAAACAAAAAAGTGAAGAGGCAATATTGCAAGCAAAGTTAAATCAGCTGGCAATGTTGTCCACAATGTTTCTCAAGAGATGAGATGTCTTTTAATGCTTTTTTTGTTTTTAGATACTCTACAGACAGAATCACAGAATGTCTGTATTTCAACATAAAACAAGGTTATATATAGGAAGAAACTGAATCTGGCCTTGTGAATATGTTGTTTGCTCAAAAAAGGTCGTTGTCAGCTAAATGCGTTGCTAGTGTCACATATGACATCATCACAAAGGACATCGCAGATTCGTCAATTGTAGTCTGAAACGTCTTATTATACAATTAAAATACCAGTTTTCTTATTAATAACCTTTCTGATTTCCATAAACAAGTTTTGTAAGCATGGGCATTCAAACATGATTTCTTACCTCTCAAATTCCACAGCTGGAACAAAGATATTAATTTTGGTTTCCTTATGATAAAGACATCGACTAATTACATGAATAATTTTTGGAAACCTATCAAAACCATTCAATACATAATACGTATCAAGTCAAGTCAATTTTATTTGTATAGCCCATCATCCCAAATTATAAATTTGCCTCAGGGGGCTTTATAGCAACAAAACATCCTGTCCTTAGACGCTCGCTTTGGATAGGAACAATTCCCTAAAAAAAAAAAAGTTGGACAGACGTGCAATGGATGTTGTGTGTGCAGAATAAAATACAATTTACAGAATACATCATTGAAAGAGGATAACAGAATATATAATATAATGGAATTATGTGTAATTATGATGGAATATATAATGGAATTATAAGCTATATGAAGAATATGATGAGGAGGACACCAATCAGTGTCCAGATGCCACCGGAACAGCCTAAGATCTCAGCCACATGACCACCATGTAGACCTGACAGGAGGACAGACTACACATGCACACAGGGGAGACTCACATCACACCATTCACATACATGGGAGAAGAGACAAGAAAAAATCATTAGTCAAACATCGGAGTGAGAGAAGGATACAACATTGAAACAGGATAACAAAATTATATGGATTTATAATATATATAAAGAGTGTGATGAGGAGGATGTCAAGCAGTAACCAGGTGGTGACCACCATCACCATGGAGACCTGGGAGGACAGACTACACATATGCACATGGAGGAGACTCACATCACACCATTCACATACACAGGAAAAGAGAAAGGGGAAGATACTATCATTCAGAGAGAGAGGGAGAAAATATATGTAAGAGAAGAGAACAGTTTGCAATAGTCAATATTCTATTCTCTATTATCTCATCAGCAGAACAGTGCTGGCAAATTCATTGAGACAGAAACCTACTCACCATGCTGTATAGGTCATGAAGTACTCCATTAAAGGCAACTAATTGTAGCTTAAGGCAAAAAGGTGAGGTTCAATTTTGGATTTAAAGGACTCAACAGACTCTGATTGTCTGATGGCAGCAGACAGGTTATTCCACAAGAACAGGGCCCGATAGTAAAAGGCCCTGCCGCCAGCTGACTTCTTTTTAACTTTGGGTACATAACAGGAGTCCTGTATTTTGAGAGTGGAGCGCTTGAGATGAAATGGACAGTTTAAGGAGATCAGACAGGTAAGATAGGGCAAGCCCATTTAGGATTTTATAAGTCAGCGGAAGCACCTTGAAGTCTGATCTAACATGGATAGGAAGCCAATGAAGGGAGCCAGAATTGGTGTAATATGTTCAAATTTTCTAGTTTTAGTTAGGATTCTAGCTGCAGCATTCTGAACCATCTGAATACAAATGTACGTATGTTTTACAGTCTTTGCGTCAGCCACGGACAAGAAAGAACAAATTTTAGCGATGTTACATAAGTGAAAAAGGGCAGTCTCAGTGATTTCTGTAATGTGGTTATCAAAAGAAAGGCTGGGATCAAGCATAACACCAAGATTTTTGGCTGCCACACTTTGTGAAATCACAGAGTTATCGATTGTTATTGTTATTTGATCAAATTAGTGTCTGTGTCTAGCAGGGCCAATGACCAGCATCTCAGTTTTTTCTTTTCCAAATTTCAAAGCAGGACAGTTAGTGACATCCAGTTTTTCACAGCAGCCAAGCAGGCCTCTAAATTTGTAATTTGAGTACAATCAGTCCTTATAGGCACATACTGCTGAGTATCATTCACATAGCAATGGAAATTTATTCCATGACTGCATATAATTTGGCCAAGGGGTGAAACTGGCCAAGAGGCGAAGGTCTTAATTCTCTTCAGCGGTGTTTGATGAGGCAGTCTTGCTTTCTGACACAAGGTCAAGCACTTAAGTTGAGTGCAGAAACAGGTGATGTATTTTCTTCTCTGCAGCTAGTTTGGGAGGCAACCACCTCATCTTGAAAAACGGGTGGGTTGCTGTAGCCAGGATGGCTTCATTGACTTCAGTCTTCAGCTGTAAGAAGCAATTGAACCTTTTCTCAAATCCAGCTATGGTGGCTTGCAAGATATGTGAGCAGTACCACAGGTCTGAAGCTTCCAGGTCATGCAGTTTAGCCTGAAAAGCAAAGAGGGTAGGTATGAGCTCACCATAGTAGCATGAAATCCGACCTTAAACACAGGCAATTGCAATGGCAATGGGCTTGAGGACTCTGCAGTATTCCTCAAGGAAATCATGCTCTACCTCTTTGAATGCTGAAAGTTGCAAGGCAGGCATGATTTCAGGAAGCTTCTCCCAAAGAAATGTCAACTGACTCAAACAGTCATAAAGAGGATTCCACCTACAAACGCAGGGTGTCTTCAGTTGCTGTTTGGTCAAACCATTTAGTAGTTCTACATATTTTAGTCTGCCAGAAGCATTCCATAATGCTGAACACTTTGCCGTTGATGATTCAGCCTGGAGAGAGTTGAATTTAGCATCAGTGGATGAAACCAAACTCAGTGTGTGAGTGGAATACCTGATGTGAGGTGGTAGAATGATAGCATGCTCTGGCACTTCTTCTCCCGCTGGATATATCATTACAAAGGAACGATTATGTTTGATTATGTTTCTCTGTTATGTTCTCTGTGTTCCCTACCTCCCTTGTGTCTCCTCCTTCCTTGTCTGTCTTACTGTGTCTGTCAGTGTTTGTGTGGCGTGGATGTGGCTCACACTCTCTCCCGTGGCTCCTGCTTCACCTCCTCACCTGTCTGCAAGCTAATCATGAG
Source organism: Lampris incognitus (assembly GCF_029633865.1). Classification (NCBI taxonomy): domain Eukaryota; kingdom Metazoa; phylum Chordata; class Actinopteri; order Lampriformes; family Lampridae; genus Lampris; species Lampris incognitus. The sequence continues at coordinate 18,135,253 of NC_079224.1, forward strand.
CTTTCCAGGATAAGAACTCTGGCTCTCCTTACACTCACGATCAGATTGTTCAGCCTGTTTCTGGTGGATTCCCTTGTAGCCTCTGCCCTCCCACACTACGTCTGCCTGCCTGCCTGCTTCACCAGATCACTGGATTGCCAGCTCATCTGCTCAGTGTGGCCTCACCTTTCCATACCATTTCCTTAGTAAGCCTTTCCAACCAGCCAACTATCCACACCTTCACCAACCACTTTTCAAAGTCTACAATAAATCCTTCTCCAACCTAGTGTCTGTATCTGCTTTTGGGTCCAAAGAAGACCAAACCGTGACAGTTTGTAATTTTTTTTATTTTATTCTAATTTTTTTCCATAAAATAGACCAAGTAAACATAATTTCAAGAATTTTTCAAGATTTTTTTTTTTGGGGTACATTTTAGGGTGTGTTACCTTAGAACAATACAGTAACATAATGGTAAGCAATGTAAAAGAGTTATTGTTTAAAATTTGAATAACATTTATTATACTTCTCATGGAAAATATTCAATCACCTCACCAGTAAAAAAATCCATGCCATTTGAAATCGAAAAACATTAAAAATGAACTCTTTTTATACGTTTGTCTGAATGTTACCCTCAGAGAACATTGTACCATTGTGGAACAGCCTATAGAAATGAATGCGTTAAAGAGATTAAGCATATTCCAGCAAAACTTTATAGCAACAATCTATCAAACCAAACTATCACAACCCACTTTAAAATAAGATAGTGTGTCACACTTCAGTGTTTGATCATTTGTGTTATATTTAAATGCTCGTTTTCAGTGGTATGTGTCCTTCCTGACACATGTTGCCACCATCTGTTGTGCTCCTGCCATCTTTGGAAATTCATGAAGCAGTTCTCAACTGTGAGGCACAGGTAAGTGGCACACTTTGAACACTGCACTTTCACTATACCCTTACAGCCAGGGTATTCGCACCAACCCCTGTTCTCCACCCAAACAGTGTTGTCCTGACACACAGTTGTTGATGGCACTGGTGCGGCATGACCTCTGTCAGTACTGAACCACAGGTTTGGACTCAAAACGCAGACTCAGTTCACAAAAAATCAGTCCTTTTAATCTGAAACAGGTCGGTACACAGGTGGTCAGATAACAAGGCAACAGTGTCCAAATCGGCAGGGGAAAGGCAAGGTCGAATAGGCAAAAAACAGGTCAGGAAACTATAGGGCTCAAGAAACTTACACTAGGGAAAAAATGCTGGAACGCTCTCACCTGGAACAAGACAAACTGGCACAGAAGGAAGGGAACACTAAGTGGGGGGAGAGAGACAATGAGACACAGGTGCAACACATTAGGGCAGGGCAGGTTATCACACAGGAGGGAGACACGTGAGGGCAGGAAGTAAAGGACCTGAAACGAGACAAGAGGTGAGTAACAAAATCAAACAGGAAGTACAAGACAAAGAACACTGGGAGAAACAAAAGATAATTTAACTATCCAGACGGGGCGTGACAACCTCTGCGTTTTCTCTCATCCAGGTCTCCCTCAACATTCCGCGATGGTCTCCCCCTGCTCTTGAAGACTTTCTACTCCATGCAAAGGCAACTTGCAACTTCAGCCTTGAATTTCAGCAAGCTGTACACATGGACACATAATATGGACAATAATATCGTGAGTGGGTTGTTGACAAATGACATAAGTGACCATCTACCAGTTTTCGTGATCTATGGATGTGATTATATTAAGGCTAAAGGAGACAATACAATCCAACATAGAAGAGTTAGAACAGAGGAAGCCTTAGGTGCATTTAAATATGATTTATTAATGCAAGACCGGAGCATAGTACATGAGGAAAAGAACATTGCCAGAGCCTATGACACATTTCTCAGTATATTTTTTAACACTATATGAAAAAAACTGCCCCATAAAACAATACAACAGGAAGCAGAACTATGAGAACAAACCGTGGATTACAAAAGGACTGCAAAATGCCTGTAAAAAAAGAAGAAAGAAGAATGCTCTTTATAGACAGTTCTTGAAATATAGAACAGTGGAGGCAGAAAATAGATACAAAAGATATAAAAATAAGTTAAATAATATTCTAAGGTTGAGCAAGAGGGAACATTATAACAAGAAATTAGAGGATAACAAACATAACATCAAGGGGACATGGAAAGTATTACTACTACTACTTTCGGCTGTTCCCGTTAGGGGTTGCCACAGCAGATCATCCGTTTCCATTTCTTCCTGTCTGCTGCGTCTTCCTCTGTCACACCAGCCACCTGCATGTCTTCCCTCACCACATCCATAAACCTCCTCTTTGGCCTTCCTCTTTTCCTCGTCCCTGGCAGCTCCATATTCAGTATCCTTCTCCCAATATACCCAGCATCTCTCCTCCACACATGTCCAAGCCATCTCAATCTTACCTCTCTTGCTTTGACTCCAAACCATCCAACCTGAGCGGTCCCTCTAATATAATCGTTCCTAATCCTGTCCTTCTTCGTTACTCCCAGTGAAAATCTTAGCATCTTCAACTCTGCCACCTCCAGCTCCGCCTCCTGTCTTTTCGTCAGTGCCACTGTCTCCAAACCATATAACATAGCTTGTCTAAAAACCATCTTGTAAACCTTCCCTTTGACTCTTGCTGGTACCCTTCTGTCGCAAATCACTCCTGACACTCTTCTCCACCCACTCCACCCTGCCTGCACTCTCTTCTTCACCTCTCTATGCACTCCCCGTTACTTTGAACAGTTGACCCCAAGTATTTAAACTGAAATGCCTTTGTCACCTCCACTCCTTGCATCCTGACCATTCCACTGTCCTCCCTCTCATTCACGCATAGGTATTCCGTCTTGCTCCTACTGACTTTCATTCCTCTTCTCTCCAGTGCATACCTCCATCTCTCCAGGCTCTCCTCAACCTGCACCCTACTTTTGCTACAGATCACAGTGTCATCCGTGAACATCATAGCCCATGGAGACTCCTGCCTGATCTTTTCCGTCAACCTGTCCATCACCATTGCAAACAAGAAAGGGCTCAGAGCCGATCCTTGATGTAATCCAACCTCCACCTTGAACCCATCTGTCATTCCAACCGTACACCTCACTATTGTTACACTTCCCTCATACGTATCCTGCACCACTCCTACATACTTCTCTGCAACTCCTGACTTCCTCATACAATACCACACCTCCTCTCTCGGCACCCTGTCGTATGCTTTCTCTAAATCTACAAAGACATAATGCAACTCTTTCTGGCCTTCTCTATACTTCTCAATCAACATTCTCAAAGCAAACATCGCATCTGTGGTGCTCTTTCGTGGCATGAAACCATACTGCTGCTCGCTGATCATCACCTCTCCTCTTAACCTAGCTTCTATTACTCTCTCCCAAATCTTCACGCTGTGGCTGATCAGCTTTATAGCTTTGTAGTTGTTACAGTTCTGCACATCGCCCTTGTTCTTGAAAATCGGTACCAGTGTGCTTCTTCTCCTCTCCTCAGGCATCCTCTCACTTTCCAAGATTGTGTTAAACAATCTAGTTAAAAACTCCACTGCCATCTCTCCTAAACATCTCCATGCCTCCACAGGTATGTCATCAGAACCAACTGCCTTTCCACTCTTCATCCTCTTCATAGCTGCCCTCACTTCCTCCTTGTTAATCCACTGAACTTCCTGATTCACTATCGCTACATCATCCAGCCTTCTCTCTCTCTCATTTTATTCATTCATCAGCCCCTCAAAGTACTCCTTCCACCTTCTTAGCACACTCTCCTCGCTTGTCAGCACATTTCCATCTCTATCCTTGATCGCCCTAACTTGCTGCACATCCTTAGCAGCTCGGTCCCTCTGTCTAGCCAATCAGTACAAGTCCTTTTCTCCTTCCTTAGTGTCTAACCTGTCATACAACTCACCATACGCCTTTGCCTTTACCACCTCTCTCTTTGCTTTACGCTGCATCTCCTTGTACTAACCTACATCCGCAACCTCTCTTTCAAAACGGTACATTTCCATACAAAATGAAAGTGTACAAAGTCATCCCACTTTATAAAGAAGGCGATAGACATCAGTTTTCCAATTACAGGCCTGTATCACTACTTTCACTGTTTTCTAAGATTTTGGAAAAACTCTGCTGAAAGGCTGCATAAATTTACTGAGAAACACAAACTGTTGTCAGACAGTCAGTACGGGTTCCGATCAAACAGATCAACATCTATGGAGCTAATGGAAGATATAACTAGCTGTATTGATAACAAGAAGTATGCAGTGGGTATATTTATAGATTTGAAAAAAAGCCTTTGATACAATTGACCATGAAATACTACTCAATAAAATGATCAATTACGGTATCAGAGGGGTGGGACTAAATTGGCTGAAAAGTTATATGGGAAACAGACAAGAATTTGCACAGATAGGTGATAACAAATCAAAATGCATGGATATTACTTGTGGTGTCCTCCAGGGGTCAGTATTAGGCCCTAACTTATTCATTTTGTATATCAACGACATATGTAAGGTATCGAATCTATTGAACTTCATTCTATTTGCACATGACAAAACAATTTTATGTTCTGGGGAGAACTTACAGGAGCTTTTGGGGTTGATAACAGCTGAGATGAAAAAGTTAAAAATGTGCTTTGACAGAAACAAATTATCATTAAATCTGAACAAAACTAAGTTTGTTATTCGGAAATCGCAAAATAGGCAAATTAGAAATAATGATCGACAATATGAACATTGAAAGCGTATATGAGAATACATTTATGGGTATGGTTCTTGACCACAAGATCTGCTGGAAACCTCATATACGATTTGTGAGGACAAAAATGGCAAGCATTGGAGTGCTGGGAAAGACGAGGCACATTCTGAATCATAAAACTTTGTATTTACTGTATTGTTCACTTGTATTGCCATATTTGAATTATGGATTGGAGGTATGGGGGAATACTTACAAAAGCAACCTACAACCGCTATTTGTATTGTAAAAAAGCACTATAAGGATAGTGAACAATGTAGGATATCGGGAACACACCAACAAACTGTTTTTAAATTCAAGGGCCATGACGTTTGTGGACCTTGTAGAATACAAGACTGCACAAATGTTGCACAAAGCAAGACATAATCGACTTCCTGGCAACATACAACAACTGTTCTGAGATAGAGAGGGTGGGTATAATTTAAGAGGAATGTTGAAATTTAAAAAACAAAGTATTCACACCACTTGCAAAAGCATGTGTATTTCATACTGTGGAGTTAGCCTGTGGAATGGTTTAGATCAAGAACTCAAGGAAAGCACAAGTGTAAATCATTTCAATAAAGGTACCAAAAATGGTTTTAAAGAGGTATATGGATGAGGAGGAGGCCTTGCTTCTCTCATGACAATGATACCTTTGTGGATGCTGTTATTGTTTTTCCTCATTATTGTTTTTATCGTTGGGGATTTTTTTTCCAGTATTTTATTGCTGTCACTGTTCTTTGTTTAATGGGACACCGTTATTATTGCTTTTTTTATCTGGGTTTCTTTTTTGCTTGTTTTCAGTATTTTTATTGCTTTAATTCCTTTGCTTACGCACGCACGCACACACAAACACACACAAGTTAATTTAATTTTTTCCACTATTTTTCTTATTTTAATTTCCATCATTACTATTGTTTTTTTGTTTTTGTTTTTGGACTCATTGACAAGGTAAGTCATTGAGTAAGGCATACTCAGGTGTGTAAAAATTTTTTTATTAATGAGATTGTATAGATAAAGCATCAGAGAGGAGGCAGGATATTGAAAGTAGAAACTTTCTCCTGCTCCTTTTCGAACATGTAATGTTTGTTTGTTTTCTATGTTTAAAATAATTACATTTTGCTTTCTATGTTTGAAATAAAGACCTACCTATCTACCTACATCTTCTTTGGGATGCCACAGTCCCTGCCATGCCTCAACTAGAGTGAAATCCATCATGTGGAACACAATCCTGTGATACCAACTAGACAATCCACTCCTCCCATATATTTATTGTACATCTGAACAATACTTGGGCATGGAGCTTCCATTGCTTCCTTTGTTTTCTTACCCTACTTGTGCATTGAGACTGTTGGGTTGGCTGAGGTAAAGGTTGAGAGGAGTGTGACAGCATGATTGTCATGCCATTTAACTGCCCTGAGCTGGACTATATCGTGCCCGGTTTCTTTCTCTTCAAAGGCTCCCCTGCCTTTCTTCTTCATTGCTGCATCCTCAGAGAAGCTGTGCTCTGCCAGGCAATTTTGCCAAACTGTTCCAACACAGTAGATCTTTCCCTTCTAGAGTGTTTTGAAAATCTATACCGCAGAACCAATTGTCAAAGAACAGCTTGTGGGAGAGGTTGTCTGGGATGCTTGCAAGTCGTAAAGCGATGTTCCCACCTACTCCAATATCTGGCATTCCATCCATTGGAGGGATTGAACCAGTATATACTTGAAAGTTGTTTCTACTTTATTTCAACACATGATATTTAGTGGCTTTTCTAAATTACATTGGACAGCACTGAGGTTTGATTGCTCCACCATGTTCTCAATGCAGGTGTTACTTAAGAGGACCCTGAAGTATTCAGTTGGAGGGAGGCTTCACTTCTGTGGCTTGTGGGAGACTGCCTTTCCATTGTGGGACAGGAAGAATAGTCCTGTAGTTTTTCCATTCCAGTCCCTTGGCCCTTTTTGGTATTTCCTAAACAACTAATATAGCCTAAGTCTACTACTATTACTACTTTCGGCTGTTCCAGTTAGGCGTTGCCACAAATATCCTAAGTATGCTATGAAAATAGTGATAAAATTCAATACATTAAGAATGGGTGAAAAATGGTTATCAATGCATTTTACACCCTATCATATACTGGTAATACCTGTTGCTGCGCTTTCACCCTTACTGTCCTCATCCTCATTACCCAATTTCCCCTCGGGGATGGATCAGGTATTCTGATTCTGATTCTCAGGCTCATTCTCACTCTCACTCTCACTTTCCCCTTGCAGGGTTGCTAACAGCTCATTGTCTTCCTCACTACTAAATTCTAATTTGTCCTCGCTAACATCAACTGGGAGTGCTAATTCTACCTTTTTCTTCTTCTTTGTAGAGCCATAGAATAATGTGTTGTTCATTCTCTAAAATTAAGAAAACTCCATGTAAAATATAAACATACGCTGTGCAGAGAGGACTCACTGTTACAGTAGACTATACAGTGTAATAGCCTGACCTTTATTACAACTAACATTATCAAATTCATCTAGGTTAATTTGTAGATATGAAAAGAAAATTATAATCATAATTACTGTTATGCTTTTGAACAGTATATAAACCTAAATACACAATACCAAAAAAGGTCACAGTGGGAATTATTAAAGATATGGTGTAATTTCGTGGCAATATTTGCATTTTAACAATTTTCCATTACTGAATTATCAAATAAAGAAGAGAGAAAAAAGGCACTTTATTTTGTCATTGTACAGTTGTTCAGTTACAGTGAAATTTGTTTTCTGCATTTAACCCATCCTATTCTATAGGAACAGTGGGCAGCTGTGGTGCCGCCCGGGGACCAGCTCCAGTTTTTTTTTCCTGTTGCCTTGGTCATGGGCACAGGTGGGAGGTACATTAAACATTTAAAAATTAAACTTTACTTACCTATTATTGTGAATACAATTTTTTGCAGATTGTAAAATTACAGAGAAGATGATTTCAGACCAATTTTGTGGGGAAAGATGATGGCGCTGAACCATGAGACGAAGGCCTCAAAAAAGGGATTCAACATGGCCTCCAGAGAGTCATATGATAAATTAAAACACTGCTATTGGTTTCCTTAGGGCCCTGCCTCTTTTTTTTAAAGTATCATAACTGTTAGTGTAAAAGACCAAAACTTGGGCGGCACGGTGGCCCAGTGGTTAGCGCTGTCGCCTCACAGCAAGAAGGTCCTGGGTTTGAACCTTGGGATTGTTAAACCTCAGCGGTCACCACAGGTTGTCCTCTGTGTGGAGTTTGCATGTTCTCCTGTGTCTGTGGTGGGTTTTCTATGGGTGCTCCAGTTTCCCCCACCATAAAAAGAAACATGCATGTTAGGGTTTATACTCCTGTCTGTGCCCCTGACCAAGGCAATGGGAAATGAACTGGAGTTGGTCCTCGGGTGCAGCATGAAGGCGGCAGCCCACTGCTCCTGGCTACATAGATCACAGCTAGGATTTGTTAATTTCCAGTAACTGGATTTCCCCAAGGGAATAAAGGAAAAACATTTTTTAAAAAATGGGTATGTTACCTCAAGGCAATGGCGGACTGGCCATCTGGAGCACAGGGAGTTTTCCCGGTGGGCCGCTTGACAATTGGGGTTGAGGCAATGCAAAATATAAATAACCCCAGCTTAACCAGGTGTTGTGTGTGTCTGACTGTCCCAGGCGAGTAGGCTGCCGCCCCACTGCAGTTGGGTATTAAATCTGTCAGCCTCTCTCCCCCAGCTAAATACTTTTGGTCCGGTCCATTCTAACGTTTCCGGGCCCAGCCCCTTTCCCGTCTCTGTTAAGTGGCGACATTTGGATACATAGTGGAGTGGCGCAAGATGGACAAACAAAAAGAGAAAGAAAAAAACCCCGCAAAGGGGGTGCTGAAAAGCTGAGAGAGAAGATGCTGCAGTCCCTTGAGACTGATGCAGCCAAATGATTTAAAATAACAAATTATTCATTTGGCGCCGTTTCCCGTCAATCATCTCAGCCTAGTGAGCCTGCAGGCACTGGCAACAGAGAGCAGAGAGAGCAGCCCACTGAACACAACGACACCAGTCCAACTGTTAGTCAAGGTTCTGCAGCTAACGCGGTATGACAGAAGACAATATGAATAAGATAAGCAATGCTTGGGTTTGGCTTGGGTGCCTTTTGTTGAAACAAGCGCTCGTCAGTGTCACTTTTCACAAACCGACCAATCACAGCCTGGACGGTGCGGAACGTTAAAAAAAACGAAGGTTGATGCGCTTCAGCGAACTTTCGAAATGTTGAACTCGTAGACCTTTTTACAGCTGACGTCGTCAAAAGTGCGCGCATTTATTTAGGCAACGAAACTATTTTATAATAAACTATTTTATGGCGACAAGCACAGGCGCTAGTCCATGAATACTGGGATGGCATCCAGCGCTTTACTTGTGCCCCCGTCCATAGGGTTGGAGGTTGTGTCAGGAAGGGCATCCGGCGTAAAATTTTGCCAAATCATTGTGCGGATTGTGTATTCGTGTTAATGCGCATGCGTGCGTGTAATGGCGCCAACGCGAGTGCCACTGGCTGAAGGTATGCCGTATTCCATTATATGTCCAGTAAAAGTTCCTTAACAGATAACGTCTCCCTGGTCTTTTGACGGATCTTACACTGGCGACGAGGATGGGATCCGAATGCAGAGCAGTTTTATCGGAGCTGCGCAGCTTCGTGCATGACACTCGGGCGGCTAGCTTCAGCGATGCTTCAACGTCGTTTGCGAACCTGTGAGTAACTAGCACCATGCCAACGCTGGGTGGGATGAAAGTTTGGTGAAGGCTCTGGCAATTCAGTTGAAGAGTACATTGAACGACTGGGATGGTTTTTTGTTTTCGTTTTTTTTTGTTTTTTTTTTATGCTAACGGGATAAAGGACAATGAAAAAAGTGTGTATGGCGCTGCAACATAATCAGCGTTGCGGTCTGTGCTCGCTCCCCAGCTGCCGACCTCGGTGAGCTATGCGGACACAGTTTCAGCGCTGAGGCGCCGTTACAGTCCAGCTCCTTCAGGAATTGTGCAGCGTTTTCTGTTTCATAATTGTAAACAAAAACAAGGCCAAAGCATTTCGAGCTATATTGCTGAGTCAAAAGGTTCCGGGCAATTTTTCAGTCTCAGTCCGCCCCAGCCTAGAGGCAACTATGTACCATAGGGTTAACTTGGGTGATGTGGATATTATTTTTTCTTTCCTGTTGAATATTTGAAATGGCACTTTCGTTCTTTCCTTTGTGTATCCAACACACTGTTTTTTTCAATATTGAAAATAGATCATCATCCAGGCTACATGTTTTATTTACTTTTCTCCCACCACCCCCTATTTGATACTGCCTTAAATGTTGTTTTAGAAGCCTAACAATTGTTGTATAGCCTAAGTGACCCGTTCTGTGCATGAACACTGTATGCTTGTTTGCAGTTGTGCATTTAATGGTATAGAATCGTGAGGTAAAGATTTATATTATGTGCAATAGGCTATGACGAGTGATAAAACAAGTTGAGGATTAATACCTCATGAATTTTGTCTCATGTTATAACAGTGTAATGCTGGTTTCTCCTAGTTTAGAGTCCAGACAAAAAAATTAAAGCCTTGACTGATGGTCTGAAGATTTTTAATTTACTGTCTTGCACTTCATCAATAATGTAAGTGCCAAACAGAGACGTACAGATGGAAGGAAAAACAAATTAAAACTCCATTAGCATTACATTAATTAGTAACTTGTTAGCACCAGAAAGTTAGCAAACGCATAAAATAAACTCAATTATTTTACGCAAATAAGCATCCCCGTGACCCTGAGAACAGGATAAGTGGTTTGGATAATGGATCGATGGAAATATAATTACACTACATTGTTACCACTTGTTGGGAAATAACAAAGTAAAAGCAATATAACCAGTGATTAAAGTGGGCCGGAGCTACCCGGATCCCGACACCGGCACTTCCCCTCCTCCCCCAAGTCAACCGGAGCTGAGATCCGGCACTCTGTAGACAGGAGTAATTTCAACCTTTTTGTCACAGTAAAATTTAAAACAAAAAACATGATGCAGCCAATTCACAAGCATTACAAAATAAATCGCAAATAAAGTCGTTCTTGTAGAGCCGAAGTAACGGAGAAGACCGTAGGTTCACACTTTAGCCGTGTAGGCAACTTTCGTTAATTAACGGTAAATCAGCGAGACAAACCAAACCCACAGCTCGACTGAGCGGAGGTGGCAAGAATAACCAGAAAACTGGCTGGACAACCATAACTTAACCCTGCGTTAACCTGCCAGGGCAACCATGACTTAACCCTTAGTTCCTGGGTTGAATTCTGTCCCCAATACGTGTCCACCACATGAGCCCCCCCAGAATTCGCCCTAGTAATCGAAGTCAGGCAGGCGCGGGTGGACGACAGGCCGTCCGCGGCGGCTCCGGATAACAGGGGCCGGAGTGTCTGTGGGAGGCATTGACGCGGGCCTGTGGAGGTCGGCCTGAGGAGCAGAAGAGGCAGCTCGGGCCTCCACGGGGGGAGGAGGCGGAGCCGGGGGACGACCGCGACGAGGAGGTTGGGCTAACTCCAACGGCTGCGTCAAGTCCAGGTGTGCGGGTTTAACTCGGTCCACTGAAACATGCTCGGCCGTGCCCCCAAAATCCACCACCAGGTGCTTAGTTCCCCGTTCCAGGACGCGGAAGGGGCCGTCATAAGGGGGTTGCAGAGGGGGGCGGTGTGCGTCGTGACGGATGAACACGTAGTCCGCTGACTGCAGACCTGGGGGCACCTGGGACACCGGAGCGCCGTGTTGGGCGGTAGGGACGGGTGTGAAAGCTCTGACCCCGTCCAGCAAGGAGGCTCGTTGGTCCACAGCTGACCAGGGACGCGTTGCATTGGGCATGAAATCGCCTGGGACTCGCAGCGGCGTGCCGTACACCAGCTCCGCAGAGGAGGCTTGTAGGTCTTCCTTCGGGGCGGTCCGCAGGCCCAGCATGACCCATGGGAGCTTGTCAACCCAGTTGCAGTCCTTGAGAGTAGCCCGAAGCGCAGCCTTCATGGACCGGTGGAAGCGCTCACATAGGCCGTTCGCCTGAGGGTGGTAGGCGGTAGTGCGATGAAGCTTGACGCCCAGAGCCTCACCCACAGCATTTCATAGCTCTGAGGTAAACTGTGGCCCACGGTCAGATGAAAGGTCGGAAGGCGTACCGAAACGTGAGACCCACGACCCAATAAAAGCCCGGGCCACATCAGCAGACGTCGTGGATGCCAGGGGAACAGCTTCAGGCCAGCGCGTAGTCCTGTCCACCACAGTGAAGAGGTAGGTGAACCCATGGGAGGGGGGTAGGGGACCAACCAGGTCGATGTGGACATGGTCAAATCGTCTCTCCGGCACTGCGAAGCGTTCCAGGGGCGCCTTAATGTGGCGGTGTATCTTAGCCCGCTGACAGGCAACACACGAGTCGGCCCACGCTTTCACGTCTCTCTTAAGTCCCTCCCACACAAACTTAGCAGAGGTCAGGCGCACGGATGGCTTACCGCCTGGATGAGAGAGGCCGTGCACAGCTTCAAATACGGGGCGTCTCCAGCTGTGCGGGACGATGGGCCTGGGCTGTCCTGTGGAGACGTCACACAGGAGGGTGACACCTGTGTCGCTGAAAGGAACGTCCTGCAGGCGGAGCCCCGTGCCGGAGGCCCGGAGACGGAGGATGCTCGGGTCCGTGGCCTGGTCAGCAGCCATCTGTGCATAGTCAAGGCCTAGGTGGACCGCTCCAATCACTGCCCTAGACAGGCAGTCAGCTACCTGGTTAGACTTACCAGCGACGTGCTGGATGTCGGTAGTGAATTCCGAAATGTAGGAGAGTTGTCGCTGCTGGCGAGCGGACCATGGCTCGGCCGTCTTGGACATGGCAAACGTGAGGGGCTTGTGGTCCACGTACGCAGTAAACTCGCGGCCCTCTAGCAGGAAACGGAAATGCCGGACGGCGAGCCAGAGACCGAGGAGTTCCCTGTCAAAAGTACTATACTTGCGCTCTCGGGGTGTAAGCTGGCGACTGAAAAAGGCCAAAGGCTGCCAAGCCCCCCCCACCCACTGTTCGTGAACCGCACCAACAGCATAGTCCGATGCATCCGTGGTTATGGAAATAGGCGCTGTGGGTGAAGGATGCGCTAGCAGGGTAGCCTGGGAGAGCGCAGCTTTAGTCTCGGTGAACGCACGGTCCCGCTCTGCTGTCCAGTCGACCGCCTGGTTGGGGGACATGCCTTTCAGCGCCTCGTACAGTGGCCGGATGATAAAGGCGGCTCGAGGAATGAAGCGGTGGTAGAATGTCACCATCCCGATGAACTCCCTGAGCGCTCGAGCTGTTTGGGGGCGCGGAAAGGCCGCCACCGCTTCCACCTTTGAGGGCAGGGGGACTGCCCCGTCCCCAGTGATGCGGTGCCCGAGGAAATCAATGGCTGTCAGCCCGAACCAGCACTTCGCCGGGTTGACGATCAGCCCATGCTGGCTGAGGCTTGTGAAGAGGGCATGAAGATGGGACAGGTGTTCTTCCTCGGAGGCACTGGCGATGAGTATGTCGTCCAAATAGACGAAGATGAAAGGAAGGCCACGGAGCACTGAATCCATCAGCCGCTGAAAGGACTGGGCCGCGTTTTTGAGTCCAAATGGCATTCGTAGGAATTCAAATAGGCCGAATGGGGTTGTCACCGCTGTCTTGGGGATGTCTGAGGGGTGCACGGGAACTTGATGATAACCACGGACCAGGTCGACTTTTGAGAAGACGCATTTGCCAGACAGGTTTGCAGAAAAGTCCTGGATATGCGGGACAGGATAGCGGTCAGGCGTGGTGGCGTCATTTAGTCGGCGGTAGTCCCCGCATGGGCGCCAACCTCCATCAGGCTTAGCGACGATGTGGAGTGGGGACGCCCACGGGCTGTCAGAGCGGCGGATGATCCCCATGCGTTCCAGGTGCTCGAACTCAGACTTGGCAATGGCGAGTTTGGCGGGGTCGAGACGCCTGGCTCTGGCGTAGACCGGGGGCCCCTTCGTAGCAATGTGATGCTCCACCCCATGCTTAGCGGTGGGTGCAGAGAAGGTAGGCTGGGTGAGGTCAGGGAACTCAGCGAGGAGGCGGTTGAACTTGTCTGCCTCTGAGAGAGAGTTGGCTAGACCTGCATAGGCCGCTTCCCTCCGCGTACATGCGAAGGAGGAGAAGGTTAAGGCATCGACCAGACGGCTGTTCTAAATGTCCACTAGCAAACCGTAAGCGCACAAAAAATCAGCTCCGAGGAGGGGAAGCGTTACATTGGCCATGACGAACTCCCACGTGAAACGTTGTCCACCAAAACACAGTTCTACAGACCGCACGCCGTAGGTGTGGATAGGGCTGCCGTCAGCCGTCGCCAACTGGGGGCCCCGCTCCCCGCCCATGATGTCGACGTCAGTAGCAGGGAGCACGCTTCTCTGTGCGCCCGTGTCACAAAGAAATCGCCGACCGGAGATGGTGTCGAGGATGAAGAGTAGCCTGCTCGTATCGCCAACACTCATGGCCACTACTGAGTGTTGGCCCTCTCGTTTCCCGTCGGCCTGTAGTTGCAGGGGGAACGGCACCGTTTAGCTTTCGCACCAAATCGAGCGTGGTACATACAGAGTCCAGAGGGCTTGTAGCGGTCTGATGCTGTGGCACCACCGTCGGGCCACGCCCGCGATGTCGGCGGGGGGCCAGTGAAGGTAGGAGCCAGCACCCCGGCATGGGAGGAACGTTGTGTAGCGACGAAGAATCGGTCAGCCTCCTTTGCCAGCTCACGGGGATCAGTGATGGTGGAGTTAGCGAGCGCAGTCTGGACGTGGGGCGGCATGTTGCGCAGAAACAGCTCCATAAACAGGAAACATGGCTTTTCTTGACCCAGTAGGTTTAACATCCTGCTCATTAGCTCCGATGGTTTGCCATCTCCCAAGCTCTGAATTGCGAAGAGGCGACGTGCTCTCTCCGTTGTTGACAGTTCAAAAGTTTCAAGGAGGAGATGTTTAAGTGCGGCGTATTTACCATCGGCCGGTGGGTTGGTTATGAAACCGCTTATCCTGGAAGCCGTAGCGCCCCCCAGCGCTGCCGCTACGTAGTAGTACCTGGTCTCGTCTGCTGTTATGTCTCTGAGCGCGAACTGTGCCTCAGCCTGCGCGAACCATGTAGCCGCGGAAGACTCCCAAAACTCCGGCAGTTTAATTGCAACGGCGTTCGTAGCCATAATGTGTGTGGTTTCAGAAAACTTATCCGAAAACCGACGTCGGGGTCACCAGTGTAGAGCCGAAGTAACGGAGAAGACCGTAGGTTCACACTTTAGCCGTGTAGGCAACTTTCGTTAATTAACGGTAAATCAGCGAGACAAACCAAACCCACAGCTCGACTGAGCGGAGGTGGCAAGAATAACCAGAAAACTGGCTGGACAACCATAACTTAACCCTGCGTTAACCTGCCAGGGCAACCATGACTTAACCCTTAGTTCCTGGGTTGAATTCTGTCCCCAATACGTGTCCACCACATGCTTCTATTTTTATTCTACTTTACTTTTTCTAAAAGTTTGAATGATATCGCGTCCTCACGTGACCCGCACCTGCCTGCTGTGTGGCTTCACCAGACTTGACATCAAAAGAGACTGGCTTCACACTCACGGGTCAGGTCAGTTCACCGCACCAGGCAGACAAGACTCGAGAGAGCGTCAACCTGCTACCTGTACTATTATCTTGGATTGGGGGGCATAAAGAGTGAGTATCTTCAGTGTATTTCCAATAGTATTTCCAATAGTTTTGTCTAGCTCTGCTGTGGTTTTCATTCAAGCAACTAACGTTAGCGAACGTAACGTTAGCTAGCCAGCTAACTAGCTATCTTCCACCCGGTAACGTTGCTGGCTAGTTGTTTGAATGCTGCTAGGCAAGCTAACTACCGGTAGCTAGCTAGTTATGTTTGTCCAACCTTAGCTCTGGCCATGCAATATTTTCATTCAAATAACAAACTAGCTAGCAAACGTTAGCTACCGGTAGATATTATTAGCTAACAATGCTAACGTCGGGACTACTGGACCAGTGGTTAGCTAGCCTAACGTTAGCTAGCTACCTATCACTCCCGCACTTTTGCCCACCTCTCTAATACAGAGATCCCCCACTTACCAAATCCCACTTTAACCCCTGAATATAACTATATTTACCAATGCAAACTTTACACACATGAAACACGCTGTATTGTGGTCACTTACACTTGGCTTTGAATATCAACTTGATCCTTACTGCAATAAAACTGTTTTCAGGTTGTGGGTAAGTAAAGGCACGGGACAGCTTCTTCAGTGGAACTTGCCTATTTTAATGTGCCTATAAGGGCTGATGATTTACTCAAATGACTAAATCAGAGGCCTGCTTGGCTGCTGTGAAAAATATGGATGTCACTATATTTCCTGCTTTTAAATTCAGATAAAACTGAGACGCTGGTCGTTGGCCCTGCTGGACACAGACACCAGTTTGATCAAGTAACAATAACAATCGACAACTCTGTGATTTCACAAAGTGTGGCAGCCAAAAATCGTGGTGTTAAGTTTGATCCCAGCCTTTCCTTTTATAACCACATTACAGAAATCACCAAGACTGCCTTTTTCCACTTGGGTAACATGGCTAGAATTCAGTCTTTCGTGTCCATGGCTGATGCAGAGACTCTAATACATGCATTTGTTTCATCCAGACTTGATTACTGTAATATTCTGTTTTCAGGTCTGCCACATTCTAGTACTAAAAGTCTTCAGATGGTTTAAAATGCTGCAGCTAGAAACTTAACTAAAACTAAAAAATTTGACCATATTACACCAATTCTTGGCTCTCTTCATTGGCTTCCATCCATGTTAGATCGGACTTCAATGTGCTTCTGCTGACTTATAAAATCCTAAATGGGCTTGCCCCATCTTACCTGTCTGATCTCCTTAAACCATATATTCCATCTCTAGCTCACCGCTCTCAAAATACAGCACTCCTGTGTGTACCATAAGTTAAAAAGAAGTCAGCTGGTGGCAGGGCCTTTTCCTATCGGGCCCCGTTCTCGTGAAATAACCTGCCTGCTGCTGTCAGACAATCGTGTGTTGAGTCCTTTAAATCCAAACTTAAAACTCATCATTTTGCCTTAACCTACAATTAGTTGCCTTTAAATGGAGTACTTAATGACCTGTACTGCATGGCGGGTCGGTTTCTATCTCAATGAATTTACCAAGCACCGTTGAGTATAGATTATTTACTATTGCAAACTGTTCTCTTCTCTCATAGTATGTCTTTTCTCTCTCTCTCTGAATGATGTCTTATCCTTTCTCTTCTTCTGTGTATGTGAATGGTGTGATGTGAGTCTTCCTCGTGTGCACGTGTTGTCTGTCCTCCTCCCAGGTCTCGATGGTGATGGTTGTCGCCACCCGGACATTGCTTGTCATCTTCCTCATCACATTCTTCATATATATCTTATAAATCCGTATAATTTATCCTGTTTCAATGTTACCTCTCTCACTCAGATGTGTGACTAATGTTTTTTTCTTGTCTCTTCTCCTGTGTATGTGAATGGTGTGATGTGAGTCTGCCCTGTGTGCATGTATTGTCTGTCCTCCTGTCAGGTCTACATGGTGATGGCGGTCATGTGGCTTAGGTCCTGGGTCGTTCTGGTGGCATCTGGACACTGCTTGGCATCATCCTCATCATATTCGTCATATATTTTATAATTCCATTATAATTGTCATCCTCCTTCAGTGTTGTATTCTGTAAATTGTGTAAACACAACATCCATTGCACGTCTCTCCGTCTTGGGAGAGAGATCCCTCCTCTATTGCTGTCCCTGAGGTTTCTCGCCATTAAAGTGTTTTTTTTTTTAGGGAGTTGTTCCTTATCCGATGCGAGGGTCTAAGGACAGGATGTTGTGTTGCTGTAAAGCCCCCTGAGGGAAATTTGTAATTTGTGATAATGGGCTATACAAATATAATTGACTTGACTTGACTTACAGTTAATCATTGGATCAGGGGGTGTTTAGGAGTATTATTCCACCAGGCTAGTTATGAGGGAGGTGTAAGTAGGTATGGAATGAATGATTGTGTATTCATTTATAGCTTGAAATGAAGGTTCTTTGTGTGTCTGTGAGGGGGCTTGATATAATTAATGATAATTCTTTAGACTGTATTACCATATGACCTTTCCAGATTTGTCTCCCCTCTTTTGATACAGCTTCTGGAAGTTGAACACATGGCACTGGTAATTAGCATCGCATCAGATGGTAATAAACTTGAAATCCCTGAATCCTGATCTGCTTTTGATCAAATACAGTAATACATTATTTAAAATATGTTTTACTTACTGTTCAAGTCTCCCCAAGTTCCAAGGGCCCATAGTCTGCCTCATTGACATTGATTGCATTTTGCGACGAAAAACATCTATACGGCAGACTATGGACACTTTTTTCTATTTTTATTTGACCTGTATTTACTTCTTACTCGCTTAACTTCTAAGGAAATAAAAGGGAAGTAAGAACAGATGCGATATCGTTATTGAAACGAAGGCCAAAGCAACAGGAAATCTTTTTCCCTGTCTGAATCTGAGCAATACAGTTTGGAGTGCGAACAGATGGGGGGCGTGTTAGCTGGAATGTTGATGAGCAATCATCAAGCATGCGCGAAATCAATGGTATTTAAGCTTCATTGTCCAACACTGAGCAAAATGACAGCCCTGCCACCACCATACTACACATACACACACAGGCGCTCTTTTGGCAGAAGACAGAATCAACATCAGCAAACACATTCTTGGCATAATTTTTAGGTTTTTTTTTTCAATCAGTTTCGTCTTTCAAATGAGCCCATTAAAATGCTAAACTTAGTTCATTTGAATGTTTAATAATCTTCCAAGTAATGTGTAACTAAATATTAGTTTGCTCGTATTCGTCTGCTTGCATTACTGCCACCATGCAGCTGTTGGACTGAGACACTCGTGCATTCTTGTATATAATAGAAACACACATAAGGCTGTCATACGTTTTTACTTTAGTCAAAAATGATCCCATTATTGAGCTCCTTGGGAATAAGTGTAGCAAAATGCCTTTGTGTTTCACAGTATTGGTACGAGCATAACATTTGAGCAGAAAGGAGACAACAGCAGCTGCTAAAATAGGACGTATTTAGTGGAGACGCATTATGGGAGACTACAAAGAATGCATCATTTGGAAATACAATGGCTAAAATTTTAAACTTTGGGAAGCGTCAGCACCCATCGAAAGCCCTGCAGCCATCATTTTGCTTTTAAGTTAAACCTGAACAGGAATCAAACCATGCATCTTTTCATAGTAGCCACCGGGTCGGCCTACCAGAGACAGTAGGATGCAGAAGTGCCTGTTTGGTACTTGTGTTCAGCACTGCCAGATCTGACGGTGACTCAGCCAACAATGGCGGCTTTATTCATTATTGCTTCTGAGGTCATTGTGAAGTAAAATAGTACACAGTGTGGGTGGTTCTTTTTCAGCAATTGTGAGTTACTCATGTTGTTGTCCGTGCTGTGGACATCTGTTCTTTGTGAGGCTTTCCATTGGATATAATGTGCGAAGGTGCTAGCAAGTGTACAAGAATCCAAAGAACTCATTCTCTCTTTCTTGGTAGTATGACATTTACTCAGTCACTGACATTTGATACTCTTTTTTCCATAATGACAAAAGGAAGTCTTTTATTATCTGTTGTAGTGTAAGAACTCGAACAATACCATATCTCCATCATTAATTGTATCATCTCTCTCATGTGCTTCTTCTTCTGATCACTGTAAAGTGATCCAATTATCATTACAAAAATCTTCCTGCCTCTTTCCGTAGCTTCTATTTCCTGGAGTCAAAAAATGTCATCAGGCCTGTACGGTTATGAAATGTACTCTGAATCCCCCCCCCCCCCAATTGTATCTAGCCAATTACCCCAATCATCCAAGCCATCCCGGTCGCTGCTACATCCCCTCTGCCGATCCGGGGAGGTCTGCAGACTACCACATGCCTCCTCCGATACATGTGGAGTCGCCAGCCGCTTTCTTTACCTGACAGTGAGGAGTTTCACCAGGGGGACGTAGCGCGTGGGAGGATCACGCTATTCCCCCCAGCTCCCCCTCCCCCCCTAATAGGCGCCCCGACTGACCAGAGGAGGCGCTAGTGCAGTAACCAGGACACATCCCCACATCCGGCTTCCCACCCGCAGACACAGCCAATTGTGTCCGTAGGGACGCCCGACCAAGCCGGAGGTAACACAGGGATTCGAACCAGCGATCCCCATGTTGGTAGGCAATGGAATAGACTCTGAATTCTTGCGGTTAATTTCAGTGTTAGTAATCTTAGAAATAGAGTTTGTTGCAGTGTTTTAACCACTGTTAATTACAGTGGGTAAGGGCGAAAGCTAAGTGGCTAAAATGTCAACGTCGATGGAAAAGGTCTCTGAACAGAATTGCTCTACCACTGGTGTGGGTATTGAATATCGTGTCCAGGAGGCATAGCAGTGGTCTAATGTACTGTAAGAGCGTGGTATTGGCTTATTTATGCCTATGCTGTGTTTACGTCACGTTATTATTATATGATGTGATACACGAAGTGCTATATGGAAGTTGTCAAAACAGCTTTGCACAGATGTCTTCAAGCCAAATGCCCATTCCTTTTATTGTTTTTGGAACACTAATTCATTCTAGATCTTTTTAGCCTTGAACAACGTGTGTTCCTATTTCAGAGCATGCAGTAAAATGTAGAATCACAGTGGCTACAGCCAATGCTTGAAGTGGGCCAAACGGGCCGTCATGCTGTACCAACACTTCTGCATTTTGTGCTTATGAGTGCCAAGATTTTTTTTCTTTTGTACCGCGACTTCTCATAAGCCCAAGATATATATAGCCTGCCAACAGCTCAGTAAATCACTCGCTCCCTCAAAAGTCACCATCTTCTCTTGAGGTCCACGATTTATTTTGCTAAATGTCAAACCAAAGGACTTCATAACACATACAGGACCGTGTAATGCAGTTCCAGAGCCTATTATAAATTTTTTATGCTGTAGCCCTTTAAGTCAGTGAATAAAGGACATCACTGCTGTTCTTTAAAAAATATTTAGTGCGTACTGAATACATGTTAAGATCTAATAATAACTTAATATTTCTTAATTGTTCACCACTTCTGAACAGTGCTTCATTTAAAGAAGTTAAGGTGTAGGTAATGCGAAGGTAATGTCAATACTCGTAGGCCTAACTTGCTAATTATCATTTACAAGTGGAAACTCACATCCTTTTTTGCAGAAGTGCATGTTGCAAACATTGTCTATAGGTCTTAGTATCTTTTATTCACTGTATCTTTTATTCAGGGTGGCACGGTGGTGCAGTGGTTAGCGCGGTCGCCTCACAGCAAGACGGTCCTGGGGCGAACCCTGGGGTAGTCCAACCTTGAGGGTTGTCCCGGGTCGTCCTCGGTGTAGAGTTTGCATGTTCTCCCCATGTCTGCGTGGGTTTCCACTGGGTGCTCTGTTTTCCTCCCACAGTCCAAAGACATGTAGGTCAGGTGAATTGGCCGCACTAAATTTTCCCTAGGTGTGAATGTGTGTGTGTGAGTGTGTGTTGGACTTGTGATGGACTGACGGCCTGTCCAGGATGTCTCCCCGCCTGCCACGAAATGACTGCTGCGATAGGCTCCCTCATCCCACTATCCTAATTAGAATAAGCGGCTTGGATAATGGATGGATGGATCTGTTATTCACTGTATCCTTTATTCGCTGTTTCTAGTTTTACATGAAATGTTCATACACGTGTTTATACAGCACCAACCTGTTAACACCACTGCCCTTCCCCAACTTTACTTTACCATCCTCTTGCTCTCCACCTCTTCTTTTTGCCTTTTCAAAAGTGGAATGGGCAGTGACAAGCCAAAAACGAGTTTTTGAAAACCCTTAAAACTTTTAACCCTCTTACCACAACCTAGCAGGGTAAAAATGGAATTTGAGACTACTTACACTACCGTTCAAAAGTTTGGGATCACCCAAACAATTTTGTGTTTTCCATGAAAAGTCACACTTATTCACCACCATATGTTGTGAAATGAATAGAAAATAGAGTCAAGACATTGACAAGGTTAGAAATAATGATTTGTATTTGAAATAAGATTTTTTTTACATCAAACTTTGCTTTCGTCAAAGAATCCTCCATTTGCAGCAATTACAGCATTGCAGACCTTTGGCATTCTAGCTGTTAATTTGTTGAGGTAATCTGGAGAAATTGCACCCCACGCTTCCAGAAGCAGCTCCCACAAGTTGGATTGGTTGGACGGGCACTTCTTGCGTACCATACGGTCAAGCTGCTCCCACAACAGCTCAATGGGGTTCAGATCTGGTGACTGCGCTGGCCACTCCATTACCGATAGAATACCAGCTGCCTGCTTCTGCTCTAAATAGTTCTTGCACAATTTGGAGGAGTGTTTAGGGTCATTGTCCTGTTGTAGGATGAAATTGGCTCCAATCAAGCGCTGTCCACTGGGTATGGCATGGCGTTGCAAAATGGAGTGATAGCCTTCCTTATTCAGAATCCCTTTTACCCTGTACAAATCTCCCACCTTACCAGCACCAAAGCAACCCCAGACCATCACATTACCTCCACCATGCTTAACAGATGGCGTCAGGCATTCTTCCAGCATCTTTTCATTTGTTCTGCGTCTCACAAACGTTCTTCTTTGTGATCCAAACACCTCAAACTTGGATTCATCCGTCCACAACACTTTTTTCCAGTCTTCCTCTGTCCAATGTCTGTGTTCTTTTGCCCATCTTAATCTTTTTCTTTTATTGGTCAGTCTCAGATATGGCTTTTTCTTTGCCACTCTGCCCTGAAGCCCAGAATCCCGCAGCCGCCTCTTCACTGTAGATGTTGACACTGGTGTTTTGCGGGTACTATTTAATGAAGATGCCAGTTGGGGACCTGTGAGGCGTCTGTTTCTCAAACTAGAGACTCTAATGTACTTATCTTCTTGCTCAGTTGTGCAACGCGGCCCCCCACTTCTTTTTCTACTCTGGTTAGAGCCTGTTTGTGCTGTCCTCTGAAGGGAGTAGTACACACCGGTGTAGGAAATCTTCAATTTCTTAGCAATTTCTCGCATGGAATAGCCTTCATTTCTAAGAACAAGAATTGACTGTCGAGTTTCAGATGAAAGTTCTCTTTTTCTGGCCATTTTGAGCGTTTAATTGACCCCACAAATGTGATGCTCCAGAAACTCAATCTGCTCAAAGGAAGGTCAGTTTTGTAGCTTCTGTAACGAGCTAAACTGTTTTCGGATGTGTGAACATGATTGCACAAGGGTTTTCTAATCATCAATTAGCCTTCTGAGCCAATGAGCAAACACATTGTACCATTAGAACACTGGAGTGAGAGTTGCTTGAAATGGGCCTCTATACACCTATGTAGATATTGCACCAAAAACCAGACATTTGCAGCTAGAATAGTCATTTACCACATTAGCAATGTATAGAGTGTATTTCTTTAAAGTTAAGACTAGTTTAAAGTTATCTTCATTGAACAGTACAGTGCTTTTCCTTCAAAAATATGGACATTTCAATGTGATCCCAAACTTTTGAACGGTAGTGTATATTCCAAAACCCTGAAAATCCAACAAATTGTCACTACTGCAGAAGTCATTCAGAGTTCAATAGCAGACTTATAAGTTTGCACGATGGCTTATTTTTATTTTTTTTCTGGCTATTTCTCTTGTTCTATACCTTTCTCTTAAAATCGAGACCAACTGTGGAGTTATGATGGGATTTTTACAATTCACATTGGCTTGAGGTCCTTATTGTTTACATCCTCAAATGGTAATAAAAGCATTGCATTTTTATAATGTCAGAATGAAAACGATCAATATGATACCATGTTATAACAAAATGAAACAATTTTACATCGTTGATAATATTGATCCTGATGAGTTTTTGCCATGGAATAATGGATCACAGAAATGTGATTTTCCTTCTGCTCCACTCCCAGCTCACAGGCTACCTGCCTTGCCTCTGCCTATAAACCTCTCATGTCGTTTCACCATGCTACCGGCTGATGCCATGGCTCACCCTGTTGATGCCCCCTTCGCCGATGTTGTTCCCGTGGCCCGTGTTGCCCCTTCCCATGTGGAACTGGCCCGTGCTCCAGCTGTTACTACTGCTGCTGCAGTGGCTGCCCCGGCTGCTGTGGTGGCTGACCCACCTCCCACTACCACACCCACCGCAGGTCCTCATGTATGGTTCCCCCTGCAACATCCTCCCTGGTGTTTGGCCAAGTTGGTCACTCTCAGTCCCATTGCCGCTCCCTCAGACCAACAGCATTCATCCCCTCCCAAGACTGTCCCTTGCAGTGCTGTCAATCAGTCACACACTTATCCCCTCCCCACTACATTGATCAGTGGGGACTCCATAGTCTGAAATGTCTGTTTCGTAAATGCAGTCACACACTGTTTCCATGGAGCTACTACTTCTGATATCCTGGAGAAACTCCCACGAGTCCTTGCTTAATTTCTAACAGTTGCCAAGTCAAGTCAAGTCAAACTTTATTTATATAGCACAAAATAATAGTCTACATCAGCTCCAATGACACTGCCCGTCAGAAGTCTGAGCTGACAAAAGGTAATTTTAGCTTTTAAATCTCCCCAACAGTTGTGGAAAACCTGCCTTTATTTCTGGCCCAGTTCCCACACTGGGTCGCGGTATGGGGCATTTTAGCAGAATTCCCAGCCTTCATTCCTGGTTCCAGTCCATGAGTATAGCACACACCATTCTTTTTATTCACAACTTTGACTTGTTCTGGGAGCGCTCCTCTCTGTATAGAGAGACGGCCTTCACCTGAACATGCTAGAGAGTCGCATGTTTGCTGCTAATTGGCAGCACACTGTTCTGTCCTCCACCCATGATTGACTATTTAAATCCCACACATGCCTTCTCGAACCCTGTTTTTCCGCTTTGCCCACAATAAGGATTGTCACATCCTTTGCTCACGCCGGCTCCCCCTTCTGATATGATCATACTTCTCCCATTTCTGACCATATTACCAACAGACATCATTACCCTCACTGTCACCACAACAAATGACAGGTGAATCAGTCCAATCTCTGCCTCCTTCTTCAGTCCTCACAACCTATCACAAAGCAACATCACAAAGCACTATGGCTTTTCGGGTGTTTTTAACATTTTTGGAAAATGAGGTATCTTTATTTTGAGGTATCATAACTGTGTGTGTCTTATGCCCATATACAAATCCTACTTCAGGCGCCTTGAGTGTGGGGAGAAACAAGTAAAGACTTGGTCAGAGGACAGTGTCTCCTCTCTTCAGGCATGTTTTGATTGCACTGACTGGCAATGTTTTTACGATGCTTGTGACGATATCGATGAACTTTCTGACACTATCTCGCCTTACATCACATTCTGTGTCAACCCAGTTGTCTCAACTAAAAAGGTTGTTACTTACCCAAATAACAAAACATCGGATAACTAAAGAGCTCAACTCGATTATTAGTAAAAAGAAAATGATCTTTTACACTGGCAATCCTCTTGAGAAAAAGGCTGTCTCCAGAGAAGTGAGGAATGAAATAGCTAAGGCCAAAATGAGGTATAGGGAAAAAAAAACAGAAATGCAATATAGTAGTGGTGACCTTAGAGCAGCCTGGCAAGGGATCAAATCAATGGCCTCCATTAATCAATATGCAAGTGAGACCAAGCAACTTATCAGTGTTAATGGAGTGGAGGATGCTGATCTGTCAAACACTTTTAATTCTTTTTTCTCTTGCTTTGAAAGGTCTGATTTTGCTCACAATGTTTCTAGGTTGAAGGAGTCCCTTGTACCTCAGAATAATATTTTGATACCTCAAGGATGCGTCACAGCCTTATTTAAGAAAATAAACATAAGGAAGTCTGCTGGCCCCGATGGCATCTGGGGGCGCACTCTGCGCTATTGTGCTGACCAGCTCAGTGAGGTCTTCACTAAACTCTTTCAGATGAGTGCCGACTGTTGCTAGTTACCTTCAATCTGGAAAACTTCCACTATAATCCCTATTCCGAAATCAAAAAATTCCAGAGAACTGAATGAGTTCAGACCTGTTGCACTTACATCACTTGCAATGAAAAACTTGGAAGAAAAATTTAAAAGATGAGGTTGTCGCCTTAGTTGATGGAAAACTAGACCCCTTTGCAGCTTGCTTATCAAGCTGGCAAGGGTGTGGAGGATGCAAAACTCTATCCTTGACAAAGTATATAAGCACCTGGAGAAACCCAATTCTCATGTGAGACTTATTTGCTGACTTCTCTGGCTTTTAACAAGATGAAACCTCACATTTTGATCGAGGGGCTTGCTTCTTATTTTAATTTACCTGATCGGCTTTTAATGTTGCTTTTAAGCTTAACAGACAGAACCCAGCAGGTTTTAGTTAATGGAGTTTTGTCCAATGTCCTGGTCTCAAACATGGGCTCACCCCAGGGTTGCGTTCTTTCTCCCCTGCTTTTTATTTTGTATACAGACAACTGCAGGTCTTCTAAAGAAGGTAGCTACCTGGTGAAATTCTCTGACGATACCGCACTTTTGTCTCTTCTTCAGGGCTTGGAGTCAGATCACGGTTGTGCCGTACCTGCCTTTTGTTGATTGGTGCGATGATAACTTCCTTGACCTTAATGTGTCAAAAACTAAGGAACTTATCACTGATTTTAGGAAGAACAGTGATAAACCCAAAGCTAGCACTATACATAGTGAGGATGTTCTAATTGTTGACACTTATAAGTACTTGGGAACTGTGTTCGACTCCCAACTCAAGTTCGATGTGAACACAGATTCAATTGTCTAGCGTAGACAACAAAGAATTCACTTACTGCGGAAGCTTAGCTCCTTTAATATCTGTAACACCATCTTATGTATTTTCTACCAGTCATTTATTGAAAGTCTTGTAACTTTTTCCTTTATCTGTTGGTTTAGTGGGTTGTCTGTGAAGGACAGGAATAGCCTAAACAGTATAGTTAAGGTCTGATCCAAAATAATCCGAGTCCAGCAGAGAGACTTGTGCTGCCTCTGGGAGAAACGTGTGGCCCAGAAAGCAAAAGGAATTATTAGCCAATCTGACCACATCCTGTCCAGTGAATTCAATGTAATGCCCTCAGGCCAGCATTATAAAGCGCCCCCTAGGAAAACGAATCGCTATTCTAAGTCCTTCATTCTCCTTCTGCTATCAGGCAGTTAAATGCCGAGAGTAGTCATTTTAGATTAATGCTTTATACTGTTTTAAACCACAATAGTTAGTTTATACCGTGTTTGTTTTTCACGTGGCTTGTGGGCCTGTACGTTCACTGAATGTAATGTGCAATGTATCTTAGGATGCTTTATCTATTTATTCTTTTAACCTTTTAATGTGAATTTTTATCCTTCGCCTGGTCCTCGAGTGAGTCTGCATGCAAGGCCAGACGAGGGTGACAGTGTGCATCTCTTGGCCATGTGCTGATCTGTCTATTGTCTCTGACATACTGATGATTGCCACTTCTCTGTGAGTTTTGTGTAAGGTCTGGGTAGATTGTAAAACCGAATTGCCCTTCTGGTATAAATAAAGTTGTCTGAAATCTGAATCTGAATTTACAGGAAATGTTTGTAAGTAGTTGTAACAAAAAAAAAATATTGCAGTTATGTTTCAGCAAAGATGGCCTGATCAGGATGATTTCTTAGAAATGGAGAGTGGCCAAGGGAACACAGGCTTTTTATCTGCCTTCAACTCCCATGTGTAAGAAAGCAGTTTTTTTTAAGTGATTACTTGATCAGAAAGCAAGAACACACTTAAAATCCATTTTCTCAAATGGAAATGATTATTTGATGTTATTCAAATGAAGTCTTTATGACAGCTTTTTGTGAAATTTACAATTCAAATGAGAAGTGCATTTGCTATAAGTGAGCTGGTAAATAGACGTCTACATGAAACACTAAGCTGGGAATTTAATGAGTGATAGAGAATGTGTAAATTCATTCAACTAGTGGGGACACGGGAGCAACTCAGAAATAGTGATGTTTCATATTTTCTGTGCCAACAAGCTCTTCCATGAGCCTCTTCTCCATTGAGTAATGAATGGTAGATGGATCACATTAACATAGCGCTTTTCTAGCTGCAACAGCCAGTCAAATTGCTTTATAATCAATCCCAGAAAGTTGAATCAGTTCATCTGGACACAACGTTTATTGGGAGAAACGTTTCATCACTCAAGCGACTTTGTTGGTCTCAACTGACTGCAGGTATCCCCCCCCCCCAACCTTATAAACAGCACAGTTGCATAATGATTGAAACCAACGATCGGTTTTGTATGCAAATTGCCGTCATTAACTAGAGTTACAATGGCCATGTGTACTATTCACAGAGGATTGGGGAATAGTTGCAATCACAGCATTCTAAAGTGGTAACAGATGTACTCTTAGCCCCCCATCTCGTTCCAAGATGGTCATTCCCTCTTCACACAGATGGCCTCTTTGACTTGCCGTTCAAACCAGTGTTCCTCCTTATCAAGGATGTGCACATCCTCATCCTTGAAAGAGTGGCCACTGGCCTGTAAATGGGTGTAGACCATGGAGTCCTGGCCTGACGTGTTAGCGCTCCTGTGTTGTGCCATCCTCTTCTCCAGCGTCTGTTTGATTTCCCCGATGTACAAGTCACGGCAGTCCTCCCGGCACTTAGCAGCATAAACTACTATATTGCGCATATGAAACTGATTGTTGGTTTTGGTTGTTATGCAACTGTGCTGTTTATAAGGTTGGGGAGATACCTGCAGTCATTTGAGACTGACGAACTCACTTAGATATCTGATAAAAAGTTTCTCCCAGTAAACATGTCCAGATGAACTGATTCAACTTTCTGGGATTTGTTTACCTGGATTATTGAGCATGCATCAAGACACTTCACAATTAATGAATGCCTCACATTCACGCACGGCGCTGTCAACCATGCAAAGTAACAACCAGCTCATCGGGGGCAGTTAGGGGTTAGGTTGTCTTGCTCGAGGACACCTCGAAATTTTTGCTAGGAACCGAGGGTTGAACCGGCAACCCTCCTGTTACCAGATGTCCTGCTCTACCTCAGAGCCACTGTCATTTATGGGGGTCCTTTGCCATTTGGAATTTAATCAGTCCGACAAGATCCCATCTGGATATTGTTAAGCTTTGCCGTTTTATTGTTGAAGATGTGACAACTGATTCCAACCACTCACACCTGCATTAAGAGGGTAAAATTTGTATGTTTATGTGTGCATGTGTACATCTTGGTGTATGTATTTCCGCGTAGATGTGCAGCTATGTGAGTGTGTGCTTGTTTATGCGGGAGCACAGGGGAAGGTATGTGTGTGTGTGTGTGTGTGTGTGTGTGTGTGTGTGTGTGTGTGTGTGTGTGTGTGTGTGTGTGTGTGTGTGTGTGTGAAATGCACACGAAAAGTAAATACTCAATGCTTCATTGGTCCCAACCCCTATCTCTGTCAGTTCCAACTCATCACAGGAGAGAAACACCCACATAAATACAAGTCAGATATGCACAGCAGGGCAGCAAAAGCACATTTTTCACTCTCTGTTACTCTGGATTGACATTTCCATTGCTGGTTAAACACAGAAAAAAATAGTATCTTCATCTTATCGGTGTAAAGTCTCTCATGTTTTGAGATAACTGAACCACAAGTCTGCCCATCAAGGACAAAACAAAGAAATATGAGCACAGTAAAACTCTTCAGAAGCACTGGACTGAAACAACAGTCAACAGTTTGAGTGTCCGTCGTGATTCTTCTGTTTCTTTCCTGGGGGGGGCAGCTGCTAATCAAATGCTGCCTATTTACAGCTTCAGAAATATAGTGATCAAGTCAAGTTTATTTGTATAGCCCAAATTCACAATGTAGTCCCGAAGGGCTTTACAATCAGTACAATATACAACAATATACGACACACAACACTCTCTAAACCCGAGTGAGGAAAAACTCCACAAGAAAAACCTTATCAGGAAAATAAATATGAATGAAATCTCAGAAAGAGCAACAGAGGAGGGATACCTCTTCCAGGACGGTCAGCAAAAGGTGCCAAATGCACAAATTACACAAAAATAACAGAATTATAATGTAACATCATAGACTACACAGAGGTAGGTAATGCAGAGTACATACAGTTAATGCATAAAATTTTGTGAATTCCCCCCCCCCCCTTTTCTCCCCAATTGTACCCGGCCAATTACCCCACTCTTCGGAGCCATCCCAGTTGCAGTTCCACCCCCTCTGCCGATCCGGGGAGGGCTGCAGACTACCACATGCCTCCTCTGATACATGTGGAGTCGCCAGCCGCTTCTTTTCACCTGACAGTGAGGCGTTTCACCAGGGGGACGAAGCATGTGGGAGGATCGAACAGTTCCCCCTTCTCCCTTAACAGGCGCCCCGACTGACCAGAGGAGGCGCTAGTGCAGCGACCAGGACACATACCCACATCCGGCTTCCCTCCGGCAGACACGGCCAATTGTGTCTGTAGGGACGCCCGACCAAGCTGGAGGTAACACAGGGATTCAAACCCCCGATTGCTTTGATTACTCTGATTTGATACATATTGAGGTGTTGTCTTAATGAAATTCTAAACTTTCTACAATTGCAATATATCGCAGTGTTTGTATTACCATAATATATCACAGTATGCTGAATCATGGCGTGTACTGTAATGCCATTCGTGTGTTTAATTGTTGAAAATATTGAGGGTCACACAAATTCTTAAGTCTCGAATGGCCATTTTGAATTTATATATTGAAATCCTCTCCAAAGAACATAATTGTATTTTGTTCACTTTCATCATTAAGCTGTCCAGTGCTGCTCTATGTATAGAGTAGCTTATATCAACAATAAAGCAAAACAGATTAGCAGAACTGCCACAGAGATATATTTTCTATTGTGCCATCAGAGCTCTTTTACTGTCTGTTATTTGGCTGCAGTCCTTGGCAACCATTGTCGTCATTGTTACTGGCAATAATCAGGATATACATCCGTCCAATGAATTGGCAAACAATCTGGATGAAAAAAATTGTCCTTCGAACAGAGCCTATCTTAATCAGAACAGGCCCATATTTGTTATTTTCCTGTCAAGGCTTCTATGCAATAGGTACAATGCTCATGAAGTTCATGTCCCATTGTTGTTATTTGTATTGCCATCTTAAACTGCACTAATACATAGCCGGCCAACTTATCAATTGTCCCATTCTTCTAAAGAGGAAATTGTGGTGATACACAATTGAGGATAGATTCACCAGGGGCTGCTGCTCCTTTAAGGCAGATGTTCAGAGTGCTGACGTAGGCACTGCTTAGAATTTCCCAGAACCCTAGAAAGAGAGAGTTACGTCAATGAGGGGTCAGAACGCGAGAGGGTCACGTGGTTCATGTAGCTGCCGAATAATTCCAAACGAAACATGGCGGGTCATTTAAATGAACTGCTTAGCCGCGATTTCTGGTAACTACTAACCAATATTTTCAGATTTTTACATTTATGTATAGCTATCGATATATTCCAACATGACACATATTCTATGCGCATGTGTAGGAACATTAAAACTAATATTTTGTTTGAAATTGATGAGCTATCACGCTTTAAATTACATTGTTAATTTGATTCAAACGTGCTTGTAAAATGGTCATCATTAAAATGTCAACTGTAGCTTCTTACCTGTAAATTAACCTTTGATCAATGCGAGAAACATACCTTCGCCATAGAAATCCTATTGCAACGGGTCGCACTGTTTGGAACTATCCGGGGCTCCCATGATCCACCATTGCTGTTAAATAATTGGCCCATTGACGTCTACGGAGTTGACGTAACTCTCTTTCTAGGGCTCTGGAGTTTCACAGGAAGTGGAACCATGTTTTTGGCAGCCCAGCTGTTAGCTTGTGGCCACGAGAGATTGTGCTGTGTTGGTGTTGTTTTGTGTGGCGAGTAAATGGAATTGACTCGAATCGATCTCTCCGTCTCCTCATTCCGGCACTCCCACAAAATTGTCAAATTTAATTCGCATCGTTGTTGTTGTTGTTGCCTTCCTCTGCAGCAACAAACTTGATCTCGGCATTGGCGGTCCTGGAAGTGTTGGTGCCATCTCTGACCTTGTGTTTGAATAGAAAAGGGAAAGTCCTCTTGAAGGACTTTTGGAAACTGGCTCCCATGAAACCATAGACAATTGGGTTGACAGAGGAGTTGGCATAAGACATACAGTTGGCCCATGTCTTGATCTTGTAGGTGGCATAATTGGGCCGGTAGTTAGGATAGAAGGACTGAAAGAGGACAAAGAACTGGATGGGACCCCAGCAGACTGTGAACAGTAGGACAATAACCACCACCATCTTTGAGACTTTGCTCCGTATGCTGAGTGTCCTCTCAGACAACTGGTTGACCTGTGATAGAAGAAAGAAAGAGGCGCAGACATGAGACAAGAGAGGGATTACACTTTGGAGAATAGAAAAGAGCAAAAGACTACAATGAAGAGATGAAGAAAATACAAGACGACAGAGAAGAGCAGAAGAGGAGAAAGGAAAAGAGAAGCAGAGGGATGAGAATACAAAGGAAAGGAGAAGCAGAGGGACGATAAGAGAAGAGAGAAGACTAAACAAAACAAGAGAAACCCAGAGTGAAGAACCAAAGGGAATAAGTTTAAAAGTTTGCTTTTTATTTATGTTTTTATTAGGCAGCATTTTTTGTGTCAGTTAAAACCAGAGTACCATGAACTCTGCACCTGCTGGCCACAGTAAGCTGAATTTGATTAAAAAGTCAAGTAAAAGAGAATTACAAAATTGTTGTTTGTTTCCCCCCCTTTTTTCTCCCCAATTGTATCCTGGCAATTACCCCACTCTTCTGAGCTGTCCTGGTCATTGCTCCACCCCCTCTGCCGATGGGGAGGGTTGCAGACTGCCACATGCTTCCCCCGGTACATGTGGAGTCGCCAGCCGCTTCTTTTCACCTGACAGTGAGGCATTTCGCCAGGGGGACGTAGCGTGTGGGAGGATCACGCTATTACTCTCAGTTACCCCTCCCCTGAACAGGCGCCCCGGCTGACCAGAGGAGGCACTAGTGCAGCGACCAGGACACATACCCACATCCGGCTTCCCTCCCACAGACACAGCCAATTGTGTCTGTAGGGACGCCCGACCAAGCCGGAGGTAACAATGGGGACTTGATGTTGGTAGGCAATGGAATAGACCGCTACGCCACCCAGATACAAGATTGTTGTTTTTGTTGAAGAATAACTAAACCCTAGACCATTTTAGTGAGTTTGCTGACATCTACGGGTTAAAAACCATGTAAAAGTCAAAAACATGGCAGGCTGGTCTTGGTACTCTGATGTTAGCATAGCAGGATAGACACAGCTGCAGATAATAACACTAAAAATGTCTATCAGTGCTGGTAGGTGTGCAGAAGAAGAGAAACATGTCTGAATGGCTGGTCTGGCATAAATAAAGGTTGTAATTTACGTCTTTACAAAGTTGCTAAATTCACTATAAACAAAAAAGTAGGATTAACCTTCTTAAACCTTCTTAACCACTTCCTTATCCAGGCTTGATTACTTTTCATTCAACTTTTAAGTCTTGCGCGAGTGAGACCAAGAGCAAAGTATTACCTAATTTTTAGGATTTTTCATGTACTTATGACAATGTTAGTTATGAAAAATTGTTCATGTTAAGCTAATGAGTGAAAAGTGTTAATGATGGGCATCAGGG
The DNA here is from genome assembly GCF_029633865.1 of Lampris incognitus. NCBI lineage: Eukaryota > Metazoa > Chordata > Actinopteri > Lampriformes > Lampridae > Lampris > Lampris incognitus. The sequence continues at coordinate 18,168,680 of NC_079224.1, forward strand.
AGGGTGGTATTTCCCTTCTTGTGAGGAGAGATTTTAATGATCCTGATAGACGTCCAGCTATTGAGCAAGGATAAGCTAAAATCACCATTCAATATACCTTCAAACTACACTCACAGACATAAAAGAAGATATCCAACAGATTGTCTGACTTGATGCAAGTTAGACACAGTACTGAACTATCCCTTTAAGTACATCAGCAAGAGAATGTATCAAAAAGGGCATTTGATTGCATATAAATATTCAGGATTTCAACTTTGAGTTATGTTATGATAAATTAAGATAATATCGTTGTTACCTGGTAGTTGTTATCTACAGGCTCTACCGTTGGCTGGCCCACCCTCTTCACCATCAGTGTGTAGCAGAAGGAGATAGTAAGGACGGGGAGCAGGTAGGCAGCTATAAACTGGTAGAGAATGAAGGCCCTCTCATGTGTCTTTGAGGGAAATCTCTCCATGCAGTATTGCCTGGGACCATACCAGTATCCCTCCTCAATACGCTGGTACATGAAAATGGGAGTAGACAGGATGAAGGAGCCTGGGTAAGGAGAATAACTAAATTAGATTTGTTGAAAGTAATATTTTCTCAGGGGTGAAGTGATAATTTTTACCTATCCTAAATTAAACGGGGGTCAGCAAAACTCTGACCTATCCAAATGCAGATGCTGACAATCATCGCAACTCTTGGTGTGCGGTGGCGGAGGGACTTGAGAGGGTAGACAGTGACATAACAGCGGTCTCCACTCATGGCGGTCAGGGTGATACAGGTAGCTTGCACTGTCACCTAGGAAGGGTAAGCCAACATATTACATGCGTGAAGCAAATAATTACACACACATCCACAAACACATGCGCAGCCAACCTTGTGTGCACACATGCAGGTGTTTACCTTCAGAGAGGTCAGAAGGCAGGGTCACAAAGGGTTGCGGGTCTTAGTGTCTCCGACAGACACTGAGGAGACCTCAGGTAATGTGTTTATAGCTTATCTATTGCTAAGCGGGATAATGTGCTGGATTGTTTCAACTTGTCTCCAACCAGCACATACTTATTAAAAATGGGGAGGAGATGGAGGTGGGAGAATTAGTCATGTCTCTGTGGACAGGAAGATTCATCTCTGACTCTGACAGTTTGTCACTTTTTGGGTCAATACACAGCACACAAAATGTTTTTTTTAACCTCCTTTTTCTCCTCAATTGTATCTGGCCAGTTACCCCACTCTTTTGAGCCATCCCGGTCACTGCTCCACTCCCTGTGCTGATCCGGGGAGGGCTGCAGACTACCACATGCCTCCTCTGATACATGTGGAGTCGCCAGCTGCTTCTTTTCACCCGACAGTGAGGAGTTTCGCCAGGGGAACGAAGCGTGTGGGAGGATCATGCTATTCCCCCCAGTTCCCGCTCCCCTCCCGAACAGGCGCCCCAACCGACCAGCGGAGGTGCTAGTGCAGTGACCAGGACACATACCCACATCCCACCTGCAGACACGGCCAATTGTGTCTGTAGGGACACCCAACCAAACCAGAGGTAACACAAGGATTCGAACCAGCAATCCCCGTGTTGATCGGCAACGGAATAGACTGCTACGCTACCCGGACACCCACACAGAATGTATTTTACACAGAGAGTGGCAGCTTGTTGTATATACCAGACACTGACTATAGGCGTGGAGTATCTGGACATGTCTCTCTATATGTAACAACCTTAAATGACTAAACACCTATTTTCATTTGGATAATTCAGGGGCAAAACTATTTTCATTTGAAAAGTGATCTTTAAATGTGTCATCTCTGTGATTACTGTTACGTCTATGAGAAGACACAAGTATTGGCTGCTAGATGGTATGAAGCCTAAATGGTTCTAAGATATGATGCATGTGGTTCTAAAGTGTATTCCTCCAATGTATTTTTGTGGTAGCCACAAGTGCTGAGCAGAAAAAACAGACCAAACAGCAAAAATATACTTTGCCTCCACACATATTTTGCACAGAATTGTGGCTGATGTAAAACAAGGGTGCCCAATTGGAGCTGGCAACGTCTTTCTGCATGTTGTGCAAAGCCAAACTAACTTTCTGCCCACTGATGTCAAATCACCACAGAAACTTTGGCAGTATATCACCAACTGGGCTGGGGTCTGAAGTGCCATAGGGAGGGAAAATTCAACTGAAAGGGCGATAAAATGTTTTTATTTTTATTTTATTGTTTTATTCAGTAAAAATATTTTGAGAAGATTATCTCAGCCGGTGTTGAAATTATGTCAGTTTTGATAGGCTTCAGCATGTAGGCACCTGCAGCTCAGAAAAATGCTTACAGGTTTAATTATACTTTAAAGGCCAAACGTTGTCAGTAAATGGTTGGGCGTCTGTGCTAGCAGTGCTAGAGCCTTTTTAAAACCATACTTTCGTATTCAAAACAAGCTAAAAACGTGAACCAGTAACTAAATAAATACATAGTTAAAAAAAGATGCGTTATCAAAATTAAACAATACATACAGCGTACAGCATAAAAATCAGTTCACTAAATAAATCATAAATAGTAAATTTTGCATCCAGTAGTAGTAATAGTAGTAGTGGGTGGGTATCCACCCAAATTTTGCATCCATAAATAGTAAACTTTGCAGCCTTCTCTTCTGCAAAGATGAAGATAATGCTGAAGGTCCACCTAAACTATGGGACTTATGTAAACCACTAAAGCGCCACAGTTTCTGCACTAATGAACGGGTAGAGAGAATGATGCTCCAGGAGAGACCAGATGAGACATTCACCCCTTAACTGCTAAAACTGGAATCCAACTTGGCACCAGCGTTGCTGATGAACGCTGCACCCTGTCTGAGACATGTCCAGTTTCTGTCTCTTAGTGAGGAGTAACGGAGAAACACAAGCATCTGCTTGATACTCAAGAGGACCAGCCTCTACTTCTAATTATCTCAACAATATGGTGAGGCTTCCCTAATGAGCTCTCATTAGCAACTTACTCACTGAAGCTTTTGAGGAGAGAAAAGGGAGAGATGGAGGAATATGAAGGACATGAGATATGCCGGGAGAGGTTGTTACTGTGCTTGAAATAAGATCTTTTAATTAACATTCGAACAGATAATCCAATTTAGAGTTTGATTAGGCTGAAGGGTGTTTAACTGAATTCAAGCACCTGACAGCATTGCTAATTGAAGTCCAATAGTTCAAAAATAAATTTCAAATTATTCACTAGAATAATTCAAAGATTTTACATGTACCTGAGAAGCATTTTAGACATATTTTAAATTATAAATTATTATTTTAATTTAATTATTTAATAATTAAAATAATTTAATTCATTTAACAAATTTAAATTTAAAATATACATTTATATTTTGACGGGTGATTTTGCCAAACTGTATTTTTCAGTTCACATATTTGGTTCATAAATATCAATAAAAAAATAATTTAACATTGGCAAAAAATATCACAAACAAACATTTTGATTGGCTCAACTTGAACTTTCACACACATCTATCACGTATGGTCCTATCTTTATACAGTATAAATTGCTCAATTTATGTTGGATTTTGGTAATTAGATTTTTATCCAACATCAAACTGAGACAATGATTTCATGTGGCAATAGTGAAGATTCCAGTTATTTTCAAAGATTCAGATATTTGAACTAGATGGCTGTTGATTTCTTGTCCTGATCTTTCCTCTTACATGTGTTGACATGGATATAATACAGAATAAGACAGAAAATAAGGAAACATATGGTAACATTTTTGGGAAGGCATGCCTATTGTTTCAAAAAGAAAGGTCATAAGAGTAATGCTTTATAAGGAATGAATGTTTTTTCCCTTGGAATCTGTGCAGCAGAGAGGGGAAGAAGGGGTCAAAAGTTCTCCACATCTCTTATAAATTACTCCCCATACCCACACTCACTCAGACACGTCCTCTCTCTCTCTCTCTGAAGTTAGCACCCATTACCCACCCACCTGGCTTTCAAAGCACCATGACAGTGATCCAAAGGATGTGATATATTTTGAGAGACAGAGAAAGAGAGGGATTTTAATGATATATAAGAGAAAGAGAGGGATTTTATTCAAGCAACACCATTGAACATTAAAGAAGTGGGCAAGCTGATAAGAGGAATTGGCATACCCTCAACCTGACGGATGCCCACTGCCCTTGGACAAGTCAGATTGTAATCTTTATGTAAAAACACAGAAAAATATATTCATATGATGAAACAGATAGTGTGTTTAACAGCAAAATGACTTTGTGTCCTCCTTTTCTCTCATTTGTCCAGTTGGTTTGGCTTTTTGTGAATGACCTAATAACCATTTCTGAAAATCTAGTTTCTCTGTAGACCATATTATCTATAACCCCCAGGAAACCATCAAAGGACTGTCTTTGCACAATGGTTGAGTCTGTTCTGCAAAATGTTCGTTTTACACAATTGGCAATGCATTATGTTGTGTAAGTGTGTGGGTTGGGCACAGACAATGCATGATGCAAAAAAGAAAAAAAATCAATATTTCATTTTACAAATTAATTTTATGATAGGTAAAACATTTTCCAGCCCTTTGGCCAAACAGTTGTCTGTGAAAATTGCTTGTGAGAAAAGAGACAAACTATTCGAGTCTATTAAATTTTTTTAAAAAAGGCGGGGGGGTGCAGATAATGCGCATATTCACTGGACACCATGGAACAATACAACAGAAAATGTTGATAACAGTCATAATAGTTAAGGAAGAAAATCGACATCTATACTAAAAAATTACTCTTTTAATAGCTCTACTAATAATACCTTGAACATTGCACTACTCAATATATTGGATTTGGATTTGGTTGCTCCATGAGTCAGTCAACAGAAGATGTACAAGTACAAAATAAGCACTGCAGCTCTTCAAGACTACTAATATGCTTAATCAAACCTGAAGAAGGTTATAATATAGTTGATGTTAAAGCTTCAGGTCATTCACATTGGCTGGATTGAGAATTTAAAGAAAAACAACCCCTCTCACTGGGTGGCCAGGACCTCTTTTTTTACTTTCTTTCTTTCTTTCTTTCTTTCTTTCTTTCTTTCTTTCTTTCTTTCTTTCTTTCTTTCTTTCTTTCTTTCTTTCTTTTCTTTCTTTCTTTCTTTTTTTTGACAGCTAATCACAACTAAAAGCAAGCCAAATTGTCTTTTTCCACTGTAGTTACACTTAATCAGAAATGTCCCCTGCCTGTTGTTCCACTTTCAGTGCCAGTTACTTTGCAGAATTCTTTACATGTAAAACGTCTCAGATCAGAAAGGGCATCACTGACTCCACTCGCCATCAAGGGGAACATTTAACAGGTCACTTTACCGCAACAATAAGGGCTATCTGCTCACTTACCAATTTCAATGCCCTCTTCCTTGAGACCCTGTCTAAATTGGTCATGGAATCTAAGGCCACAGCCTGCGTACAAGAGCTGATCCCTGCCAAGCTCGTTAAAGAATTGCTCCTGATTTCAAGTGGCTATGTTATTATAAACTCAGTCTCTCTCCACCAGCACCGTTCCCTGATTATTAAAAACAGCTACTATCAAAATCTTAATCAAGAAACTTTATGTTGACTCTGAAATGTTGAATAATCATAGGGCTGTATCCAACCTCCCCTACATGTTTAGGATACTCGAGAAGGCTGTAGCAGACCAGCTTGTCACATATCTGTCAGAAAACAATCTTTTTGACACATTCTTATCTGGTTTCGGGACTCTTGACTGCACTAAGATTGAACTCACCAGATTGGGGGGGGGGGGGCTGGAATTGAAAGTTTGTTTTGGTTTGCAAATTTTTATTTCTAACTAATTAGTGTCATAATTTCAGTTAAAATTGGCTCAATATCGGTTGAGGGACTTAAGGAAAATAGTGGAGGTTCTCGGAAGCCCTTCTGACCCCTCTGCGAGGCCCCTCTCACGCCTTACCAAAGGTGCAAAATGGTTTAGTCCGCTCCTCATGAGCAACTCTCAATGCAGCTCATCTAGTCCTGTCATGACTGACTGCTGATACAAGCACAAGCGCAGAGTCATATCTTTCCCAAAGAAAGCAAAATCTGGGTTCCAGAAAAGAAAGGAAAATAAAAGGAAAGGCAGAGAAGGCAAAATAAGAGAAAACAACTGTTGAGTAATTTCTTCCAAAAGAAAGGTGGCTGGCTATCTCCTAGGAGATATTTTTCTGGATGTTTAGGCTGCAAACATCAAGTCACTACCAGATGAAATACAGGGTATTTGCAATGAATGGGACTCCCTGCTCGCCGAGGCCTCCCTAGTAGCACAAGAAATGAAGATCCCTGCTCAATTTTGGAGTGAAGAGAGGCGAAAGCGGAAAAGGAAACGCATGCCTGATGAGATGACACAAGAAGATGAAACTGAAGCGTACGCAGAAAATTCATTCAAAACAACACATTTTTTGTTGTGATGGATAGCATCATCAGTGACCTGAGTGTAAGCTTCCAGACCGCAGCAGCCGTATGTGAAACATTTGCACCTATTCTGAAGCTGACAGAGATGACTGAAGAGCAGATAAAGACAACATGCCAGGCACTGAGGAGAACATAGGAGAAGGGTCTCACAGCTGAATCTGAAAATGAAATGCTGCACCTGAGCACAATATATGGCATCACGTTTCCACATACTCTGTCCCCTCTTGAGCTCCTTAATGCCATCTGTAAGATGCAGCTGCAGAGTATTTTTGGAGAAACTTGTATAGCAGGGTTTTCTGCACACTGCATGTGACTGTTGCTGTGGGTAAATGGGATTTCAGCAAGTTAAAATTAGTTAAAAACTACCTCAGATCAATGATGACCCAGGAGAGGCTGAACAGCCTGGCATGACTCTCAAACGAAAGCTAATTAGCAAAACAATTAAAGATCTAATCAATGACTTTGAAAACATGAAGTCCCGTCAGTGAGCATTTACTGTGGAATAAACATCATGGGTGTCAGCATCAGTACTCTAAGATGCATCAAAGTTTGAAGTGATACTATACATTTTTTTCAATCACTGCAAGATAGTAAGTTAGGTTAAGTTAGGTTAAAATAGATGAATGTACTGTGATTGTAAATAATATACAGTATGCTAGAACTCAAAAAAAGTGATGCGTGAGAGACAAAAGAGGAGATAGTTTATTAATCCCCATGGGGAAATTACACTCTGCGTGTAACCCATCATAGCTGTGTAGCTAGGGGCAGTGGGCAGCCGCTGTGCAGCACCCTGGGGACCAACTCCAGTTATTTCTTCCTGTTGCCTCGGTCAGGGGCACCGACAGGAGTATTAACCCTAACATGCATGACTTTTTGTTGGTGGGGGAAACCGGAGCACCCGGAGAAAACCCACCACAGCCATGGGGAGAACATGCAAACTCCGAACAGAGGACAACCCGGGATGACTCCCAAGGTTAGACAACCCCGGGGTTCGAACCCAGGACCTTATTGCTGTGAGGCGACAGTGCTAACCACTGTGCCACTGTGCACTCAGCACTCTTTAGATGTTGGCTACGTAGTAACTCAAGGAATCAACAAAACGGTAGTTGGGGCAGAGTGTTCACCCACTGCAGTCCTAGCCTTAATAACACACTCCTTGCATTTGTTTGACAACTTTATCTGCTGATATTTTTAAGTTAAGATGGAAAACCCACCCACGCTAATTTTTGTTACAGTCCACCTTAAATTTATTGGCTAGCTCAAGTTTTTATGCATATGAATCATCGTGTTTTTTTAATGCAATTTATTGTATAATTAGTATTATTTGTCATGCTATTTCTATATTTGTTGCTGTGATTATATTTTACTATTATCTCTATTACATAGTGCTATTTTCTTTTTCTATTTAATGCTTAGCATTTGCATTGTTTTATCCCTCGTCTTTTGATTGTGTTGAGCCCATCGCTACTGATCATGCTCCTTGAATAAATAAACCTTCGAACCTTTTAAACTTTTTTTTTAACATCTTTATCAGAGCACTTTCAGAAGTGAGGCTGGATAGCTGCCAACTATATAAATCCCAATGAGAATGAACGCAGGCTGCATGAGGAGTGATAAAGACTGCCGGGCTGGAAGTGTTTTGTCTGTCAAAATTGAATCAAACACTTAATTAGCTGGATTAGTCAAATGTGATTCTATTACTTTGAATGACACACTGTGATGTGTCTTGCATTTAAGAAAGACAGTGTCTTGATGCATGCTCAATAATCCAGGTGAGGAATTCCCAGAAGTTGAATCAGTTTATCTGGATGTTTCATACCTCATCTAAGTGACTTTGTTAGTCTCAACTATCCCCAACCTTATAAACAGCACAGTTGCATCAACAGATGGCACAGTTGCATCAACAGATGGCACAGTTGCATCAACAGATGGCACAGTTGCATCAACAGATGGCACAGTTGCCATCTATGTGATGAGGGAAAGACCATCCCTGAACTGGGGGGCGAAGAGTACATCTGTCGGTATCATACAGTGCTGTGATTGAAACTATTCTCCAATCCTCTGTGAAGAGTACACATTGCCATTGTAATGCTAATTAATGGTCACGACAATTTGCATATGAAACCTATCATTGCTTTTGCTCGTTCGCTTGGATAACCTGCAGTTATCTGAGACTGAAGAAGTCATTTAGATGAGTGATGAAAGGTTTATCCCACTAAATGTTGTGTCCAGATGAACCAGCGACCTTCTAGTACTCAGAAGGTCGCTGGTTCAATCCCTGACATCCGCGGAGAGCATGTCAAAGTGTCTTTGAGTAAGACACTGAACCCTTAACTGCTCCTGATGAGCAGGTTGGCACCTTGCATGGCAGCCTCCGCCATCAGTGTATGAACGTGTATGTGAATGGGTGAATGTGAAGCACTTTGAGTGGCCGATAGACTAGAAAATTGCTATATAAATGCAGTCCATTACCATTAACTGGATTCAGCTTCTAGGATAAGATAAGACAGTGTACTGACGTTTAAACAGTAACATCCATATTCAGTCTCTCCCATATAAATTTAATCTAAATGAATAAAAATCCTTATATGCAACGAAGATGCCATCCATACAAGGATTTATTAAAGACGATGAAATCCCATGCACCCATCTTCTCAATTTTGACTGTTTCAAGGCAAGGCAAGGCACATTTATTTGTATAGCACATTTCAGCAACGAGGCAATTCCAAGTGCTTTACATAAAAAATAAAAGGCATTAAGACAAAGTGTAAAAGCAACATAAGGCAATAAAAAGACATTTAACAACAAATAAAAAGATGGAGTAAAAGTTACAGTGTAGTGTAAGATGATAATCAAAAGCTTCAAGTTTTATTTAATAAAAGGCAACAGGAAAGTCTTAAGCCTTGATTTAAAGAACTGAGAGTTGCAACAGACTTACAGTTTTCTGGGAGTTTGTTCCAGATATGGTGCATAAAAACTGAAAGCTGTTTCTCCGTGTATAGTTTTGACTTTAGGGACAGAAAGCAAACCTGTCCCAGACGATCTCAGAGTTCTGGATGGTTCATAGCATAACAGAAGATCAGAAATGTATTTCGGCTCTAAAGCATTCAGTGCTTTATAAACCAAGAGCAGTGTTTTAAAATCAACTCTGACAGACCGAAGCCAATGTCAAGACCTCAGAACTGCAATGATGCGATCCACTCTTTTGACTCGAGCAGCAGCATTCTGAATCAGCTGCAGCTGTTTGATCAATTTTTTTTTTTAGAGAGACCTGTGAAGAAGCCGTTACAGTAGTCGATTCGACTGAAGATAAATGCATGGACAAGTTTTTCCAAATACTGCTGAGACATAAATCCTTATTCTTTAGGTAATAGTAGGCTGGCTTTGTAATTATCTAAATGTGGTTATTGAAATTCAGGTCTGAGTCCATGACTACACCAATATTTCTGGCTTGGTTTGTGGTTTTTAACATTACCGATTGTAGCTGATCACTGACTTTTAATCCTTCTTCCTTGGCTCCAAAGACAATTACTTCAGTTTTATCTTTGTTTCATTGAAGGAAATTCTGAGACATCCAATCGTTGGATGTCTCAGAATTTCCCAAGGGCCTGTGGGAAGAAACCCGAGAGAAGAGACATGTTAAAGATTTGTAGAAAATCTAAGGCCATGCAATTAGAAACATTTTTGAAAAAGCCTGTTGGCAGAATATCAAGGCAGCACGAGGAGGATTTCAGATGTTGTATAATGTCCTCCAGTTTTTTATAGGTGATGGGATCAAATTGTGTCATGCTATTTGAATTGATTTTAGGTGGACACAGGCACAACCTATACCCTGTACCTAGTATGGAGGCACTGACTGCTAGTCTAATTTTCTGAATTTTGTCATTAGAGAAGGAGACAAATTCAATGCAGGCCCTGGTAGATAGAAATTCAGATGCTACGGTGCGGGATTCGATACGATACGTGTACTGCACCACAAGGCGATGTCACTAACCGCTCGGCTAAAGGGTCAGATCCGTTAGCTAGGGGCTAACGTGTCTTATTAGTAGTTTACAATATGGTCACCTACCAGCAGTCTTTGGTTTGGTGTCTTTTCTGGCTTGGTTAACTTCTTTTTTGAATGTCCAGTGCATGTTCGGCTGTGATGCTGTCTTTTTTGATGATGTGACATTAGCTTTAGTGGCTTTTGAGCTGTTCTTTACCTCCGGGTGCTGCCGAGAGACGCTCCTTGCAGGCAGGCTTAGCTGTATCACAGGCCATGGCTAGACGGATCTCAGCATTAGTTTCTGAGCTAAAAACACTAAAGCTAGCTGTGGTATTACCATTGTGCTCACTGATGGGCATCTCATCCAAAATAATATATCCGTTTTCCTGCCGAACCTCTGGTGAGACATTAGTGAAACTGTGCTTGTTGTGTCTGACACTTATTTTACCCCAGACGACATCTGTCCAGATCTCAGGGTTGGACACTGCGGAGGTAGTCTTTGGTCTTGCTCCCCGGTTTAGCCAATCGCACATTTCCAGATTAGTTGTGCTGTCAGTCTGAAGCAGGTTCAGGCTGGTCCAGAGAATAGTGTCTGCATAGTTGTCGGCATGGGTCTCATTATGTCCGAAAGCCACTCCACAATGTGCTTCATGTCCCTAGTTCTGATCATCAGACATCAACTTGGGAAGTGCCAAACACAGTATCAATAGGTTTTTTGTTCTCTTGTGTTTCCTCTTGTGTTTGGTAGTGTAGAGATTCTTTTTCAAGCGCTGTGATTTTCTGGCTGAGCTTGGCACAGCTGGTGAATTCAGTGGAGGTAGAAGAGGGGAGGCATGTTTCCCAAAGCAAAACAAAGCTCCAACAAACAAAGCTGCCTTCAACTTTCACTGAATAGGATCACTATTTGCTATTATTTCAGGTCTCTCTAATTGTACTGCCACAGTATACACTAAATAGGATCACTGTTTGCTATTATTTCAGGTCTTTCCTATTGTATTCACTCAATAGGATCACTGTTTGCTGTTATTTCAAGGCTCTTATAATGTAGTCACAACTTTCTTCAACTTGTTTCTGTCACATTGTCAAGTTGTTTCCTGACATTCAATTGGCATTATTCATTATTTCATTTGTCAATGGGTCATCACCTCTAAGTGAATGTCATTACCTCCCTGAATATGATCATTGTTTGCTGTTATTTCAGGCCTCCTCTCCTATGGTGCTGTACAACTGTCTTCAACTTGATTCTGTCAAGTTTTCATTGTTTCCTGACATTCAATTAACTTTATTAATTATTTCATGTCAATGGTTTGTCCCCCCCTAAGTGAATGTCACTACCTTCAGATGTCTTTCCATCAGACATCTTTTGAAGCCTCAGTCTGTATTCCAGTGCCTCATATATTGATTTGTCCACCTTCTCCTGGATCACCACCTTGCCGTGGTGGAAAAGCTTGCGTGTACCAATGATCTCAAGAGCTATGCCGTCCGGAGCTTGGCTCCTGGTAGGGTCACCTAAGGCAAATAGGTTGAGGAGGAAGTTCCAGACGAAGTGCAATCCAACAAAGATCTCAACAGCAGAACTGGCGGACGATGTCCCCAGGTCACAACGGCAGTGAAAGCAGATGAAGGCTGCAACAGAGAGTGGTCCCTAATTGTCTTGGCTATCTGTGTCATTGGACTCCGGCCACCCCATGCCAAGGACCGTGTAGTGGCTGCAGGCACATCAGCCACCCAATGTAAAAAGCTGTCATACACAGGCATCCTCCTATTATGTGGCTCCAGAATCGGCCTCTATGCCCACCTGAAGACCCAGAAGGACCCAGAAGGAGGACAGTCATACTCGACCTCAAATGACCACCGATTATGATGATGATGATTTTTCCACATTAATTCCTCAAATTCCACTGCCAGAAGAGAAAACAATCTCCACGAAGAAAAGTCAGTCTGGTTCCCAAGGGCAGTGGGATGCATTGTGTTTCAGTCTCAGAACCATGGCCAGACAGTCTCTTCTCTTCAAAAAGATGAAATCTGAAAACTCCATGAAAACTGTGGTCACTTTTACAAATAATCTAGTTGGAAGAGTTGAGTACTGCTCATGGAGGAGTATCAAAAAATAACAAAAAGAAGGAACTTGTGAAATTAAACAGCAAAGTGGAGAGCAAAAGCATCTACCCTGTAACGTGGGCTGGAGCGAAGTTTCAAAAGGACACACAAGTGAAACATGATGTCCATCTTAGACCTCATGCCATAGAGAAGAAAAATAATTTCTGTTGTGAAAACCTTCAACACCCCTGTTACCTTTAAACACTTTTGGGTTGAAAAAAAGTGGCTTGAAGAGTTTAAATCTATCTGATGCATGTGGCACATAAAATATTAATCGAAACCAATCTTCAGCTAAATTGATTATAGATCAAACATCCCTTGTGAGCTTTTTTATTATTATCTCTACAGTGTACCAGCTCTTTTTTTTTTTTTACTCTGGAGGGACATAGCGAAGTCAGTTAAACTGAACCCACCATTACAACTCCTTCCTTTCACTTTGGTCCCCCCCGCGCCTCTCAATTACGCTAGTAAAGAAGCGTAGTATGAAAGAAAACAATTTTATTTCTGCCAAGGCAGGAAAGAACTACAAAGAGGGGAAAACAGGTGCATGTGAGGAACTTTTGATACAGGATTAAAATGTCTGGCAAACAGTTAGACCCTCCTAGTGTTGCATTGTTGTCTGTCTCTCTCTGTTTGTATGGTAGAAATTCTTACATGAAGAGTTGTAGCAATATGAAGCAGGTTCCTGTTGCCTTTCATTTCAACTTCTGAAACAAAATTGATTTCCCCACTGCTGACTATCCCTCCCCTCTTCCCTTTCACACCAATGCCTTTTCCATAATTAAAAGCAGAAATGTCCTTTCAGCATGTGCCTTTCTGCAAAAGGCACTTGACTACATGTTCAAATGAATATGATGAATTAGGTTTGTACTTTTAAAAGAACACAATCCTGTCTGCTTTTATCTCTGACAACCAGTGTTCTCGGGCTGCCTCACAGACAGACTTTTTCTCTTTTTTGCTAATATTAGTCACTGCATATTCACAATTATAGTATATAGAAGTTTCTGCAATTATTGTTTATCTGTCTGCCTAATGGAGCTTCTCCTCTCTTCATGATGGATAAGGTGAATTTTATCCTCCATCAACACCAAATAATAAAAGTGAGAACTGTCATCAAATGTAATTATAATGAATCATTTGAATTTGTTATAGATATTTCCCGTTCAAAAAGCAGGAAGATCTAGGATTTTATATATTATAGCTATTACAGTCCTGGGCTACAATAGTTTTTTTTTCTTTTTTTTTTACTTGAAGCTGACAGGCAGCTCAGTAGCTCCACAGGAGTCACTGCATCATAGCAGTTCTTTACACCAGACATTTTAGATCCTAAAGGAAGGCCTACACATTCGGAGAGTATTCCAGCATTTCTAATGTGCAGTTTTAAAACGTGTTCACAGACTATATCTACAATTGGAATTCTCAAAATATCATAATGCTGTGTAAATCTGTTTGGGGTCTGTCCTTGGGCCAATCCTCTTCTCTTTATACATGCTTCTTCTGGGTCATTTGTTTAGTCACGTTGAAGACACATCATACCAGTGTTATGCTGATGATACTCAGATCTATTTCTCTGCTAAACCCAGTAACCTGAATCAAATGTCCTTCCTCCATGACTGCTTAGCTGCCACCAAAGACTGGATGTCCCTTAATTTCCTCCATCTAAACCCAGACAAAACTGAAGTTCTCTTAATTGGTCCTGAGAACTTTGCCACTGCAGTTGATCAGTTCATTTGTCCACTTCAATCAAAGATCAAACCTACCGCTAAAAATCTTGGTATCATCTTTGACCAGAATATGTCTTTCAATCGTGTTACTAAGCTTGTCCAATCATGTTTTCTTCAGCTATGAAATATTGCAAAACTCACAACTATTTTGTCTTTTAAGGATTTCGAAAAATTAATTCACACTTTTATTTTCTCCTATCTAGATTACTGTAATTCCCTCTACTCTGGCCTCAACAGAGGGGAACCCTTAGGGACTTCTAGGACTTCAGAGAAGGCCCAACATAGCATTTTAAATGCTGTATTTAAAATCTTTAATTTCATAATAATTCTTGCTTCTAATTCTAATTTTAACCCTAGTTTCTATCAAGTTTGCTTCAGTAATGAAAGGGTTACTGTCCTGAAACCATGAAAATCGAGTTATCAAATCAGATTTTGTTGTTGTTTTCTCTTTGCAGAGAAACAGTTGGCTACCTCATTGGTTAGGACTGCTAGAAGTCCTGTGCTTGTGTGTTTATTTAGAAGTGACAGGTGAATCAGCCAATCATATTTTGCTGTTGTAGTGGGTGGGACAAAAAAAAATAGCCCTAGGACTTCTAGAAGTCCAGACCTACCCAGACGCGGGCTGACTCATATAAAATAATGATGTGCAGTTGCTGAGGAGTTATTACTTGTGATTGACCGACTCTTTCACATTGGCAATCCAAATCTACTGGTTCACTTAAACCAATCGAACCACACATCACTAACACTAGTCTGTGTATCAAACAAGTGCGACGAAGTTTATGAAGCATGGCTACAGGAGAGGATGAGAGCAATGTTGTAGGTAGCTTGTTAGCATTACCCTTCTCAAGATGTGCTTTCAGGGAAAAGCAACAAGTGATTGGAATATTATATCAATATCAATATTATGGCATTTTATGGAATAATATTGGATATTATATCAATATCAACATTATGGCGTAAGGTTTGGCATATTTTCCATATGATTGTATTGCGACTTTGCTCATGACATATTCTACATGTGAAGTTCGATTTTATCGTTATTTCTATTCTTTGCTCATGAATTGCTTTGACTTGGTCTGGTCAGTTTGTAAAGAAGAGGTTTTATGATGCTGCAGCCTAGGGCTGTCCATGGTGTTGTAGGCCAGAAGTGGAGGCCATTTCATGTGGGTTTTCATTGTTTTCCAACTATGGAGAGAGACAAAGGCTACTTGCTTTCCAATGGATTTGATTTTGGTGGATCATGAGGCCCTGAGTTATTGGCGGTGTGTGGTTGTGTGTGTGTGTGTGTGGGGGGGGGGGTGGGTGTGGGTGTGTGTGGGTGAGCTGTGTGTGTCAGAGGTTTTCACCTGTTTTCACCTGTGGTGCTGCGATGGGTGCACTTGTGTGTGTGTGTGTGTGTGTGTGTGTGTGTGTGTGTGTGTGTGTGTGTGTGTGTGTGTGTGTGTGTGTGTGTGTGTGTGTGTGTGTGTGTGTGTGTGTGTGTGTGTGTTAGAGCTGTGTGTCAGAGCTGTTCACACATTAATAAATACCCCCAAAATTTGGCTGATTACAATATCACTGCTGGGCCTCAACCAAGCTACTTTAAATCGTCTACAGTTGGTTCAGAATGCAGCTGCTAGACCACTAACTAGAACTAGCCACAGGTCCCATATTACCCCTATTCTTGCATCCCTCCATTGGCTTCCCGTAAAACTGAGAATAATCTATAAGATCTTATTGATTATATCTATTGATCACAAGATCACTGCATGATCTTGCCCCCAGTTACTCATTCCACCTCCTGACCACTCCAATCCTCAAACGTCGGTGTTTTATCCATCCCTCACTCCAACTGCAAAACAAAAGGTGACCGCGCCTCTGCAGTTTTAGCCGCAAGCCTCTGGAATATTCTTCCCCAATCCATTAGATTCGCTGAATCTTTGGACTGTTTTAAGTGGCTTCTAAAAACCCATCTTTTCAGGCAAGCCTTTATAGATTCCCATCCCCACCTTCTGTTTTGTTTAATTTTTAGCTTGGCCTGTTACTCCCTATCCCATGTCTTTATATCCATTTAATTTATTTTATGTATTTATTCATATTTTGTGTATTGAGTGTAAAGCACGTTGTAACTGTATGTTTTTAAAAGTGCTATATAAATAAAATTGTGCTTGCTTACTAAATACATATTAGAGCCTTCTTGACCTTTTGCAACAGTCTTTGACTTGCTCCTTTGGAGTAGGTCACACAAAAAGAAGAAGAAGAAACATCTCTTAATGGTTTTACAAAGATTTACCATACAGAGATTAATAGACAATAGAGACTTTTTTGAAATATTTAACATCAAATATTGTTTAGTAATCAAGTGTTTTCTAGATTATATTTGCCCTGGGAGTACAGACTTAACAAACTCGCCCAGCCAATGTGCATATTGTGCGTATTACTGTTACGAGTCAATATATTCATATGAATGTCTTATGAATAAGGAGCAATGCTTTTACCTGCTGAAGAAAGGCAACAAATTTGCACATGAATTCCCCGAAGATCCATCCGGGGAGAGGGTAGAGGGTGGCGGTGAAGGGGACACAGCACACCAGGAAGATGATGTCAGTGGCCGCCAGGTTTGCTGCATAAAGACAGAGATAAACATAAGACCTGCATTTAGACCACAGTCTTGTGTTATGTACAGACTGTAAGACAAAGTTGTGTAATCCCTGGGTCCACAGGACGCAGTAGACCAAGCTCTCCCAGCTGATCCAGTGCCAGATCTCCCAGCCAACAAACAAGGACATGACTTAGACGCAGACGTGGACAAAGACACTGCATTGCCGGTACTGGGTGAGGCTGCCGCAAACATGAATTCGCACCGCCATCTTCTCACACTGGTACTGGGTGTGGCCACTGCAAACGGGAATTCTGGCCGCCATCATCCCGCTATCTTGTTAAGCAAGATGCTATATTTGTAAAGAAACAATTAAATATTCAAATGAGCTTTGCCCTTGAGATGAAAAAAAAATCTGCTGGAAATGGAAGTGCTTGGGAAAAATAGTGTGCAAACATTTTTTATTCCGATGAATGGAACTGGTTGGCTCTGTGCTCATCATGGTAAACAGACCAACTGTTATATCACTGATCCTCTCAGTGATGGCTTAGCTGGTAGCTTAGCCTCAAAACAAGGAGGTGCATATTTCATTAACCTGCATAGATACCTTTGAGTATCCATCAGTACTGAAGAGTATTCATGGATACCCTGCCCACTTCCAATGTTCATACTTGTCAGGGCTGACAGAATGAATAAACAATGCTAAATTCAACACACTGGGACAAAACCTCTGACTATTATGTACAGACAGCATCACTTTGTAGCTTTATAAGCTTTGTCAAAGGCCCATTCCCATGAACAATACAATTTCTTGGGGAGGGTTGAAGGTTTTAGGTGTATCTAAAAGTTGTTAAAAATTTTCAATTTGGAGTTTCTGATCATTTCCAGAAGTTGTACAGTTAGCCAAAGAAGAAGGAGATATCACTCTTGAAAATGGGTAACATTTGTGAAATTGCAACCATTGATATGAACTAGGATACAGGTCATTTCCTTTGTCCCACCTGTCATAGGGAAGCATTTAAACATCTGCACTTCCAAGTTGTACAGTATGATAGTGGCTCACAACATGCAGGTTGTCTAACACTAGCTAGTTTGTTAAAGGTGACACTGGTTTACACATGGCAGGTGTCTGTGCGTTGTGTTGTCTGTTACCTGAGTGTCAACCTGCCTCAAAAATGAGAGTGCAAAACAAACCACTTGACTACTGTTATAGCCAGATACTGCATTCATGTGCACCGTGCCCATCTCCAGATTGCGACCTGAATTTTTCTCAATATTCACAAAGTATTTCAGTTAAAACGGTAGCATTTCTTTAGCTTAAATGATATTAACCAGCAATCGGTAAGACCCCAACACTTTATTTGCAGTGAAATAGCTTTGAATCTTTCCAAGTTTATACCGTGTTAATTTGTTGAACAGCCATTAATTAGCACGGGGCCAGTTTTTTTTTCTTCTGCAGTTCTGTAGCTACAGATTACATGACCTTATGATAGTTATTTGATATTGTCTCACAGGAGTACCCCAACACAAGTCTGTGTGTTATCGAGTTCATATTTACCCCCAGCGGTAAGGCTGTGCATCGTTATTTATTAATAAATGTCCTGTTGCTAATCCTAGTGATCAAAGTCAAAGTATCTTTATTGTCTCTTACAGGGAATTTAGTTTGCAGCCACTACATATAAAACTTTCACACAAAAACAAAACATACAAACACCAAGGCAGAATTGATACATCACTGATGGACAAAAAAATAAAAAATAAAACAACAGGGCATAGTGGGCAAGGAGAACCAAAGGAGTTCAAACATACAGACCATGGAAACAAGCAATCTGCAGACAACAAATGAATACTATCTACTACTGAACACTTGAATGGCAGTGGGGACAAAGGAAGCCTTGTATATTTTAGTCCTAATACAGGGCATCCTCAACCGATGACCTGAGGGTAACAGCTCAAACTCTGGCTGAAGGAGGTGACCTTGGATCTCCAGAAGGGAAGTAGCCTTTCTGAACACCTTCCTATTATAAAGGTCAGTAAGCTGGGCTTGACTTCCCCCTAAAATCTGATCAGTGGTACTAATGATGTTGTAGTCATCACCCATGTTCATTCATGGTCATTATTTTGCCATGATGTAATTAGCTGTTAAAGCTGAGGTAGGTCTTTTTTTTATGGCATCGTTGGGCAAAAATTCCATAATAACCTTTCAGCATATTGTATTTCAAGTGGTCTGAGAGAAAACTAGACTTCTGCACCTCCTCTGGGCTCTGTACTCAGGCTTTAAAAAAAAATCTAGCCTGGGACGGAAGATTTTAGTCAATGACAGGTCATTTCAGAGAGAGGGTGTTGCTGTGGCTGTGCTACAAATGCAGATGAGCATGTATGCGATTAATTTGCTTTTGCCTTGCCCTGCTGGTCACTTGTGGTTGTAACTCTGACCCTAAAAATCAAAAAGACCAACTCGAAATGGCTGCTTCATGTGAACAATATTAGTGGAACTAAGCGATTCGCTGAAATTTTTTTACATGGATATATTATCAACTATGATACAAGTTTCACAAGTCCATCCGTCCATTCCACCCATTATCCAAACAGCTTATCCTGCTCTCAGGGTCACGGGGATGCTGGAGCCTATCCCAGCAGTCATTGTGCAGCAGGCGGGAGACACCTTGGACAGGCCGCCAGACCATCAAAGGGCCTGACATTTCACAAGTCTCACTTTGACATTTCCTGGTTGTACATGAGTGGGGGCAGCTGCTGCTGCTGCTGCTGCTTCTGCTTCTTCTGCTACCACTACTACTACCACTGGCGGATCGCAAACAACTTTAAGGTGCATACTGCTACCTACTGTACAAGAGTGTGTAACAGCATGTCATTTTGCCCTGTTTCTTAAATTCTACCCATCAACCTTGTGTCAAAGTAAAGAGTGCCTTCCTGGTGATTTTAATCCCCTCCCCCTCTCCTTCTGTTCCCAGTATCTCCATCAGATTCCGCTCCTGTCCCGCCACTCAGACTTCGTCCTGTAACCTTTCTCTTTCCACTTCTTACATGTTACAATGCAATATCACACGTTGAGCTCTTTCTTTAACTCCACAGTTCTTGCAGTTATCACTGTCCCTTTCCCCCTTCATAAACAGAGTGCCATTTAGTCCTGTGTGATCCAATCTTAGTCTCGTTATTATGATTTCCTCCCTCCTGTTCCTTTCTTTATAATTCTTTGTTATGACAGATTTTTGTATTTTGTAATATCCCCTTCCGTTCTGGTCTTCCTCCCACCTTGTCTGCCATATCTCCATTCCTTTCCTCTTAATCAGTGCTTTTCCTTCTCCTTTTCCCAGTGGAACTGATACTGTTATTTCTTTTTGCAATGCCGTTTTTGCTAGTTTATCTGCACACTCATTCCCCTTCAAGTCCCTCATGTGCTGGTACCCAACAGAACTGTACGTCTATACCGCCTCTGTGTAGTCCTAGTAAATTATGGTAAATTTCAATGATTAAGTCTTCTCTGAGAGTTTTTGTTGACTGTATACTTTCCAAGACTGCTATTGAATCCGTACATATCCCCACCATATTAACACAAGTGGGGGCTGAAGAGCGAAGCAGAGGTCATTTGGTGGGAGGGCTTTAGCGGAGTAATATGAGGCGGCAGAGAGAGAGGTGGAAGGATTTGCACTGGAATATTCAATGTTACCTCCTGCAGCTTTAAAGCTGCAGTATGTATGTACTTCATGAGTTAAATATTTTAACAAATGCTACGTGGTGTGATGCTCTCAGGAATTGAAACCAGGGCTGGAGGAAACCGCTTCTCAAAGTATTCGTCCTCATATTTTAGACAGCAGGGAGAAAGTGCTGGACAAATTATCAACAATACATGAAATATGCCTGAGAGCATGTTTG
Source organism: Lampris incognitus (assembly GCF_029633865.1). NCBI lineage: Eukaryota > Metazoa > Chordata > Actinopteri > Lampriformes > Lampridae > Lampris > Lampris incognitus. The sequence goes on from NC_079224.1 coordinate 18,189,369, forward strand.
CCAAGACAACATCTTCTCTGGTTTGCAGATGAAGTGTTTTTATTTGAATATGATTTTTTCCCTCCCCCCCCCCCTGGCTTGTTTTACAATGTGATTCATTTGTTTTGGGCTTGCAGCCACTCCACTAGAGCCTTTACATAGTAGAAGGAAAGGAACCAGTTCTTACTATTATGCATTTGCTCGATCACTATCTACAAATCAGAATAAACCTAGACATTCATTTACAGGGGTTTGTCGTTTTGTGTATGTTGCTATATTTATTTTGTGTCAGTAGCTAGACAGGACACACATCTTAAATCTAGGTTTAGTCATGATACACTACCGTTCAAAAGTTTGGGATCACCCAAACAATTTTGTGTTTTCCATGAAAAGTCACACTTATTCACCACCATATGTTGTGAAATGAATAGAAAATAGAGTCAAGACATTGACAAGGTTAGAAATAATGATTTGTATTTGAAATAAGATTTTTTTTACATCAAACTTTGCTTTCGTCAAAGAATCCTCCATTTGCAGCAATTACAGCATTGCAGACCTTTGGCATTCTAGCTGTTAATTTGTTGAGGTAATCTGGAGAAATTGCACCCCACGCTTCCAGAAGCAGCTCCCACAAGTTGGATTGGTTGGATGGGCACTTCTTGCGTACCATACGGTCAAGCTGCTCCCACAACAGCTCAATGGGGTTCAGATCTGGTGACTGCGCTGGCCACTCCATTACCGATAGAATACCAGCTGCCTGCTTCTGCTCTAAATAGTTCTTGCACAATTTGGAGGTGTGTTTAGGGTCATTGTCCTGTTGTAGGATGAAATTGGCTCCAATCAAGCGCTGTCCACTGGGTATGGCATGGCGTTGCAAAATGGAGTGATAGCCTTCCTTATTCAGAATCCCTTTTACCCTGTACAAATCTCCCACCTTACCAGCACCAAAGCAACCCCAGACCATCACATTACCTCCACCATGCTTAACAGATGGCGTCAGGCATTCTTCCAGCATCTTTTCATTTGTTCTGCGTCTCACAAACGTTCTTCTTTGTGATCCAAACACCTCAAACTTGGATTCATCCGTCCACAACACTTTTTTCCAGTCTTCCTCTGTCCAATGTCTGTGTTCTTTTGCCCATCTTAATCTTTTTCTTTTATTGGTCAGTCTCAGATATGGCTTTTTCTTTGCCACTCTGCCCTGAAGCCCAGAATCCCGCAGCCGCCTCTTCACTGTAGATGTTGACACTGGTGTTTTGCGGGTACTATTTAATGAAGATGCCAGTTGGGGACCTGTGAGGCGTCTGTTTCTCAAACTAGAGACTCTAATGTACTTATCTTCTTGCTCAGTTGTGCAACGCGGCCTCCCACTTCTTTTTCTACTCTGGTTAGAGCCTGTTTGTGCTGTCCTCTGAAGGGAGTAGTACACACCGGTGTAGGAAATCTTCAATTTCTTAGCAATTTCTCGCATGGAATAGCCTTCATTTCTAAGAACAAGAATAGACTGTCGAGTTTCAGATGAAAGTTCTCTTTTTCTGGCCATTTTGAGCGTTTAATTGACCCCACAAATGTGATGCTCCAGAAACTCAATCTGCTCAAAGGAAGGTCAGTTTTGTAGCTTCTGTAACGAGCTAAACTGTTTTCAGATGTGTGAACATGATTGCACAAGGGTTTTCTAATCATCAATTAGCCTTCTGAGCCAACGAGCAAACACATTGTACCATTAGAACACTGGAGTGATAGTTGCTTGAAATGGGCCTCTATACACCTATGTAGATATTGCACCAAAAACCAGACATTTGCAGCTAGAATAGTCATTTACCACATTAGCAATGTATAGAGTGTATTTCTTTAAAGTTAAGACTAGTTTAAAGTTATCTTCATTGAACAGTACAGTGCTTTTCCTTCAAAAATATGTACATTTCAATGTGATCCCAAACTTATGAACGGTAGTGTATGTTAATCTGTACCACATACACAGAGAGATACAAATTCTGATTTATGTGCCTTTACACTGTGTGGCGTACAAAATATATTTGCATGTGGAAAAATGTACTTGGATAAGTATGGTGGTCAAAGCTTTGCAAAATTTAGAATTTAAGAACTGGACGCCGTTCAATTCATGAGTTGGAATTTGTGCTGAACTGGCCATGTTCCACAGGATCTTGAATTGGAATTTAAATTTGACAGCAAGAGGAATTTGATTCATTGCGATTCAAAGAAATTCCGCTTATTTCTGGTTCCAAATCCCATTTAGTCACACAATGACAGATCTAATCTAGTCTAGCCTACTTCCCTGCAAAATATGAATAATTACATCATTTATTTCAAAATTATTCCCATTTATGTCCCTTCCAAAATGAGTAATATTGTTTTTCATTTCAAAGGCAGTAATCAACAATTAAAACATCATGGCAAATGCAATTATCATTTATTCCAATTTAATTGTCTAAAGAACTCAAAGATTTTATCCTACGTGACTTCATGTTGAAGACTTTGGGGTAAAGTAAGACAATCGGGGAAATGAAGTGTTCCTCAATCATGTTCTACAAAATGAAAGTTAAAATAAATGTAATATAAAGTTTTATTAGAGCCACACGTTATTTGAGTGATAACATACATATATGATGTACAAAAGTCTTTGTCAGAGGGCGTCTGGGTGGCATAGCGGTCTATTCTGTTGCCTACCAAACACGGATTTTCGGTTCGAAGCCTCGTGTTACCTCTGGCTTGGGCGGGCATCTCCACAGACACAACTGGCCGTGTCTGCGAGAGGGAAGCCGGATGTGGGTATGTGTCCTGGTCACCGCACTAGCGCCTCCTCTGGTCGGCCAGGGCGCCTGTTCAGGGGGAAGGGAGAACTGGGGGGGAATAGCATGATCTTCCCACACGCTATGTCCCCCTGGTGAAACTCCTCACTGTCAGGTGCAGAGAAGCGGCTGGTGACTCCACATGTATTGGGGGAGGCATGTGGTAGTGTGCAGCCCTCCCCGGCTCGGTAAAGGGGGTGAAGCAGCGACCGGGATGGCTCGGAAGAGTGGGGTAATTGTCCAACCCCGCCCCCTTTTTCTCCCCAATTGTACTTGGCCAATTACCCTATTTTCTGAGCCGTCCCCGGTTGCTGTTTTACCTCTTCTGCCGATTCGGGGAGGGCTGCAGACTACCACATGCCTCCCCCAATACATGTGGAGTCGCCAGCCACTTCTCTGCACCTGAGGAGTTTCACCAGGGGGACATAGCATGTGGGAGGATCACGCTATTCCCCCCCAGTTCCCCCTTCCCCCTGAACAGGCACCCTGGCCGACCAGAGGAGGCGCTAGTGCACCGACCAGGACACATGCGACATCCGACTTCCCACATCCGGCTTCCCACCCGCAGGGATGCCTGACCAGGCCGGAAGTACACCGGGATTCGAACAGACAATCCCCGCATTGGTTGGCAACGAAATAGACCGCCTCGCTACCCGGACACCATGTATATGGATTTTGACATGCCCAGCCTTCATCTCTACTTCCTCGCAGCAGCAGGCTTGTTAGTTCCCAGCCCTCATCAGCTCGTGGAGAATATTAGATAGTCTACTGTGCTGCACCACTGGGGCGCATATGGGCCTCTGTGATGAACACATTATTCACAACACTGTGAATTCAACTGGCACTTGTACATGGAACACATTTTTTATTGTTAATTATCATCTGTGTGATTGCATAGAACAGATTAATCCTTCTAAGCATATATCTAATTTTAATGGCCTTGATGGTTTTGCCGGAAATCTGTGGTTCACAAGAGAGAACCTGCGTTCAGAGTTAAAAAAAAAGAAAAGATTATATCAAACAAACAATATTTAAATATACTTCCTTTGTGTTGATTCTGCATTAATTCCGCGATTGTACCTTTACATATCCATTGTTACAAGCTTCTGTCTTAGGTAGAAAAAGCGATTAATCACAGCAAATTGTGCAAGTAATTAATTTCTTTTAATTGATCGACAGCTTTAGACTATGATATACAAAGACAGAGTGATTGACTAATTAATAAATTGATTTATTGATTGATTGATTGACTAATTAATAAATTGATTGATTGATTGATTGATTGATTGATTGATTTATTTATTGATTGTGATAGTTCTTCAGTTTTGTTACAATGTCATATCAATCCATTCTCTTACATACACACATGCACACACACAGTCACACACATTTGAAATGCTTTATTTGAATCCACTCATATTATCAGACAAATAATTAACATATCCTGATAACAAACAGAAACATTCAGACAGTCATGTTTTCGGTAAATTCTGGTTATTAACAGCCCCAACACATCCAACAGTGTTGAAGCAGCACATCAGAGGGAGCATTCACTGACAAGAAGACTAGCAGCCTGACATCCTCGTACCGTAAGTTGAGCTTATTTTCTGTTCCTCAGTTCAGTTTTTAATACGGATGCACCCATGGTATGAGCCGCTACTCATCTCTAATACTCGCTGATATCAGTAAGTGGGGATTTATGGTGATTATTTATACACCAAACAGTGTTACACCGGTGAGCAGATGGTGGCGGGTGAGGTGGCCTTTTGGATATTATATAACGCCCTTTAACAATTCATGTCACACACAGGCCGGACAAGATGAGCACACATCACGTGCGTAGAGATGTGTATTGCACACATATGCAATTGACTGTTACCGCTTCCAGGATGTTCTCCCCGCTCGTCCCCCCACATAAATAAGCATCCTCACATACTGCATATATACACACCTATCAGCCTTGTGGCCAGCCGTCACAACCTCACCTCCCCGTGTGAATTCTGCAGATATCACACCTGAGAGTGGTCGGACGCCATGCGGAGCAGTTACCCTCGTCGTGTTTCTGTGTGTAATGAGTGCCAGGATGTGATTGATGTACTGCGCTGACGCTTTGATAGAACCGGAGACGAGACAGGACTGCCCGGATGAAAAATCTACAGCATCCATCGTGCCATGTTTAGCATTTCAAATTTGAAACTGAAAAGAAGATGAGTAATATGAGTAAACCAGAATGCTCTGTTTTACAGCAGTCTTTGATATTGTTCAGTTCTTGCGAGAGAAAACAAAAATGAGAAGCTCTTGATTTTACTTATCTACAAGGTAATCCAAAGGAGTTGAATCAAGTGCAACTGGACTTGGTATATATCCGTGAAGACGTTTCGCCTCTCATCCAAGAGGCTTCCTCAGTTCGTGCCTTTCTTACTAGACCAAGCTAGTCTTGGTCTAAGCTTGGTCTAGTCAGATAAGCTAGCCAGACTAGCTTGGTCTAGTCAGAAAGGCACAAACTGAGGAAGCCTCTTGGATGAGAGGCGAAACGTCTTCACGGATATATACCAAGTCCAGTTGCACTTGATTCAACTCCTTTGGATAACCATGACCTGGATGAATGAGAACATTCACAGACATATCTACAAGGTAAATCACTCGTGCCACCAATATGCCAGTTTTTTGGGGGGTGGGGGGTGGGGGTGGGGGGGGGGTTCCCCCTCTTTTTCTCCCCAATTGTATTCGGCCAATCACCCCACTCTTCCGAGCCGTCCCGGTCGCTGCTCCACCTCCTCTGCCGATCCTGATAGGGCTGCAGACTACCACCTGTCTCTTCTGATACATGTGGAGTCGCCAGCCGCTTCTTTTCACCTGACAGTGAGGAGTTTAGCCCAGGGGACGTAGTGCATGGGAGGATCATGCTATCATGCTATTCCCCCCCCCCCCCGGAACAGGCGCCCCGACTGACCAGAGGAGGCGCTACTGCAGCGACCAGGACACATACCCACATCCGGCTTCCCACCCGCAGACACAGCCCGGCCAAGCCGGAGGTAACATGGGGATTCGAACCGGCGATCCCCGTGTCGGTAGGCAACGGAATAGACCGCTACGCTACCCGGACGCCCTCTTTCATCTGTTTAATCAGATTTCATTTACAGAGGACCGTCAAACACCGTAATAACTACTTTTTATACTGTGGACCACAATTTGATAACATTTTCTCCTAAGCAACCCACTGGAAAACACTAGTTAGGTTTACATTACGGTACAACTGCGAAACCTAGTATCATTGGTCGAGGTGCTGAAACATCCAATCGACATGCTCTCCAACTAAACATCGTACCATTCATCATATGCTATTTATTGGTTTGATGTACAAACTTACATTATTTAAAGAGCACCGAGAAAGCCTCAAAATATAGGCTATTTAGACTGAATGGCCTATATAGTGCACTAAACGTCAAGCATTTGTACCAAACATTAAACAGAAATGCTTTTCTTGTTTTCCAAGCTTGACTGAATGGGGAACATCCAACACAGTTAACATTGCAGCTATTAGTGTTTTACTGTTTTGCTTCCAAATGAGTTGTCAGTCAATTGAAATAAAAGTGACTCCCTCTCTTACAAAATGGTCGACAGCAAAAAAATGATCAGTTATAAGTTGCAACATGTCACTAACGCCACCGCTGACAGTAAGCACTCACTCTTTACTCACCTATGTAGAAGTTGGTGGCAGTTCTCATCTGCCGGTGTTTGGAGATAACATAGATGACCAGAGAATTGCCCATCAGGCCGACCAGCATGATGAGGGAGAAGAAGAGAGGGACGAGCCAGGCGTCCGTGAGGAAGGGGTGCTGCTCTTCCTCATCCTCGCTGTCCCTGTGCCCGTCCAGCGAGGAGTTCAGATCAGACTCGTTGATCCTGAGACGCTTGGTGGAGTTCCAGAAATCCTCAGAGGAGAACATTGTCACGGGGCGGAAGGATAAAGGAAGGAGGGAAGTGGAGGAGAGAGGGGTGTGAGGTTTGTGGGAATAGAGGCGACGGTGGAGGGTGGATGTGTGTGTGCGTGAGTGAGTGAGTGAGTGAGAGAGAGAGTGAGAGAGAGTGAGAGATGTATGTATGTTTGTGTGTGTGCACACTTGAATCAGCCCTGACTCAGTGAGGTCTGAAACCCTCCAATGAGAATCAGCGCTACTTCTCCATCATAGTAGGATAGAGCAAACGAGAGGGGGAGAGGGAGAGACAGTTAAAGAAGGAAGACGGGAAGAGAGTACGATGCGTGGTGAGGCAGAAAGAGGGTAAAAAAGAGAATAAAGGATGATGGGGGCTGAGGCAGAGAGATAGTGGACAGTATAGCAGGCAGGGGTGCACTGCATTGAAGAGAGAGAGAGAGAGAGAGTTAAATGGGGAGGGGGATAGGGCAGCGTTTGAGACCAAATGAAAAGAGGAGAGATAAATGTGGAAGAGATGAATAGGGGGGCAAAGGGGGAAAAAAATCTCAGGAGTCCTCAAACCCTTTTCTGTAAGAGAGAGGGGGACAGGTTTTCCCTTCACAGCATCTTGCACCCCCGGCAGGCTCTCGGAGGGAAGAGAGCGTTGAGGCAGCCTGGAGGAGCGACGGCACACCAGATCAGATGAAATCTAATTCTGAACGAGAGTGGACAACAGTCTCTTTATCTTCACATGATCGATAAAGGTGAAAAATGGCACTACGGTTACACACACACACACACACACACACACACACACACACACACACACACACACACACACACACACACACACACACACACGTTAACACCAACTCCCCACGCCAGCACGGTTCGAAGGTTTCTTTGTTAGTCTCCCTTGATAGACAGGTGAGCCTGCGGGCAGTCATGGAGATTTGTTCTGCAGATCAGCACCTCAGGAAAGCGACTTGACAACGTTAAGACACAGAACATCTTCTGATTTAGACTTCCTGACTTCCCTTCTTCCCTTTCCTCTTTCCGTCTTTACTCTCTTTAATCCTGATTTCTTTTCTTCTGGTTTTAGATTCAAAACAGGTCTCGGAAGTCTTGCCACTTAGCGGTGCCCTGACCTCTGGCATATGCTCACCCCCTTTTCAGAATGGCGACGACACAGCTCATTTCAGAACAATTTGTGCAAGTGTGCTTGACAAGGACTTTATATTTCAGTTTGTAGGAACCCCCGCCCCCCCTCCGCCCCCGCAGGATTAAGCATTGACATCCTAGCAGAGGAGAGTAGTGCCATTCATTTCCAGCTCACACAGAGTTCAGTGCAGAATAAGAGGAGGTGCTGACCAGCTTTATAGTGAGCACAAGGACAAGCGCACATAAGCACGTGGTCAGTGGGTTGGAGAGGTACACACACACACACACACACACACACACACACACACACACACACACACACACACACACACATACACACAAATGTGCACACACAAGTTTAAATGCATACTGATATAAATAGCTAATGGCAGGTCTCCTAGCAAATGAGGGGCCGTACAAGCCATAATTCAGTCGAGGGGGAGCGGCTTTCATATAAATAATTTCTCCTGTCACACACATATAAATAATATGTATGTCTGTATGTAATATGTAAAATAATATGTATATAATAGTATGTGAGAGGAGAATATATGTGTGTGAGAGGAACAGAATGAATTATGGCTTGTACGACCCCTCATATAGCAAACCCAAATATTCATATACATACTTTCCCTTTTTTGCACGTTCTTTTTCTTGATCCTATCTCACACATCATTGCATTTCCCATCTCATCAGTGAAAAAGCTGAGCTAGTAAATGACCCGTTTTGGAATTTGAGACCAGACAGTCATTACATGAGCTGTTCTGGCATTTAAGTTTGATGAACAAAACTGCATTCCCTAATGAAAAACAAAAAAGTTTGCAAGATGCTGTATCGGTTTTGATGGGGCTATGCAGAATGTTCTAACTTTTCTGAAGCATTGAACCGAGTAAATGAACTCCCACCACCAACCACCCATACACACACACACTCACACACTCACACTCACCCACCCACACACTTTGCCAAGTCTCAAGGGTGATTTCAACAATGTGCTGCAACTCATTCCAAATGGAAGACGACACTACCCTGATTTGTTTTTCTGACACTTGAATTTCATTTTGCATTAATGTAATATTGAATTATTTATCAGTTCAAAGTAAAAAACTTCCGAAAGTTATAATTGACATCATACAGAAATTGTGAAAATAGCTCATTATGCGCCAGCCTAGTTTGTATGTTGTGACAAAAAACCTTGAGTCTTCCAGTCACGTGGTAGAAATGATGGTTCTGACTGATGAATACATCCAAATGTGCACTTCCACAACAGTCCCTCAGCTGTCGGAGTGAGGATTCGATGCTGTAGCCATTTCAAAGAGGCAATTCCTCTTACAGTACTGAAGATCTGCAGGTATGATCCCGTCGGTGCTGCAGGTGAATGATGTGCTGTATTTACTCAACGTATTTCCAATTACCTGGCTAAACTTTCATGATGTGTTGCGATGATATTGTCGACTGACCAACACTAGTCAGTGAAGGTCAACATTTTGCAGACAGACCCATTTGTATGCTGTGTGAAGAGCGTCAGTGTTCAGGATTTTGTTGTGATGGTGTGTTTGTGCACCGGTCATTCACGTCACCCGGTGCAGCCGTCCCTGTCTTGAAAGTATTCACCTGTGTTTTGTCTAGTCTCTGCAGCCGGTGGCGGTGCAACCTTTAATACTCATCTGTCAAGAGAGCAGGAGAACCGGCAAGAGAGAGGGTAGGTAAACAGCAGAAGCAACTGAAGGAGAGAAAACAATGAGTTGGTGAGGAAAGATATAAAGGGCAGAGAAAGCTAGTTGTTGGGGGGGGATGGATGGAGAGGAGAAGAAGGAGAAGAGAGAGACGGCCATGGGGCAGGGGGAGTAAAGGAGAAGAGGTTGAAAAGGGAGAAGAACAGAGGCGAGGCAGAGGAGAAGAACGATAGCCATACGAATGCTGTGGGAGAGCAGGTAAACACCCAGTACAGACACCCCTCACACACCCCCAAACCAAGACGATCTCCACAAGCACAGACCAGCAACACACGTAGCACTGACATCTACCGCACGTCACAATGTTATTTGCTGGGCATCTGGGTGGCGTGGCGTGGCGGTCTATTCCGTTGCCTACCAACACGGGCATTGCCGGTTAAAATCCCCGTGTTGCCTTTGGCTTGGTGGGGCGTCCCTACAAACACATTTGGCTGTATCTGTGGGTATGTGTCCTAGTCACTGCACTGGAGCCTCCTCTGGTCAGTTGGGGCTCCTGTTCGGGGGGTGGGGAGCGTGATCCTCTCATGCGCTACATCCCCCTGGTGAAACTCCTCACTGTCAGGTGAAAAGCGGCTGGCGACTCCACATGTATCAGAGGAGGCATGTGGTAGTCTGCAGCCTTCCCCGGATAGGCAGAGGGCTGGAGCAGTGACCGGGATGGCTCGGAAGAGTGGGGTAATTGGGGAGGGAAAAAAAGGGGGGGTGTTATTTGCATGAAAACATTACATCAACCTTTCTGTGATGATGCAAGGACAACAAACAGTTATCTCAGTTTTAAGTTTTAATGAAGTGAATGTTAATGGTTTGTCCTCATCGAGCCAGGGTGAGAACACCGAGCACAGCTAGTTCACAAAGACTCACTCTATATTGGTATCATGGACCATTATGTACATGTACTTAACACGCACACCCGCAGCTGCTGTCAATATAAAACTGAGTAAAATGTAAGCTATGTTCAAGTTTAATGTGTGTTTAATGCACTCCAGAATGGAAATGGACATTTAAACCGATAAAGCGCGCAGTGTGTAGTCAGTATTCAGTCCCATGGAAAATGGAAATGAGCAAAAGCGGCAAAGTCAGGACTATCCTGAGGGGATGAGCCATTCATAACACAGAAATGTTTGTGTGCAGAAAACATAAATCCCCCCAAACAAGTTCCCCTCTCCTCTATTTTCTTCCTCTATTTCTATGCAAAGCAAAGCTGAAAGCTATCTAACCTGGACTGATGAATCATTCAGTACACAATTACATGTGGTGGAGATCCAGCGTTTCTACATTTCTCACCGATATGAAAGAATAATATTCTGACGGATTCGGTTCGAGTTCCAGAAATGTAAAGAAATAAAACTCTGCTTGCCATATAAAGTCAGTAGCCATTAAAATGAGCAATAATACAGGTGTTCACGATTTGCATATGTTAGATTAGCCGTCGTCTTGAATATGACATTGAGTGAAAGATTAATGGAAATACATTTTTCTTTTCATGTGAAGTTGGAAATGAGAGTAGCTGTGAATGACCTCCACAGGGAAATGAGATTGTTGCACCAGAAAAGTGGGCCAGAAGTAAAAAGCAAAAGCAGGATATAATGCAAAACGCACTCAATACCGACGGCCTGCAGAACATAGTGAGAAAATGTAAATAAACATGGGAACAACACACGAGTGCTGTGACAAATGGTCACAGAAAGTTGAATCAGTTCATCTGGACACAACGTTTATTGACAGATACGTTTCATCACTCATCTAAGGGACCTCTTCAGTCTGACTGCAGGTCTCCTCACACTTATAAACAATACGACTGCATAACGACCGAAACCAACGATCGGTTTCATATACAAATATGGGTGTGACATTAACTAGAGTTACAACGGCCATGTGTACTATTCACAGAGGATTTGGGAATGGTTGTGACAGATGTACTCTTAGCCCCCCCCCCTTCGGTTCAGGGATGGTCATTCCCTCTTAACATAGATGGCCTCTTGGACTCCCCATTCAAACCAGCATTCCTCCCTATCAAGGATGTGCACATCCTCCTGGAAAGAGTGGCCACTGGCCTGTAGATGGGTGTAGACTGCAGAGTCCCTGAGATTTCTTCCTATTTTTTCTCCCTGTTAAAGGTTTTTTTTTTTTAGGGAGCCGTTCCTTATCTGATGTGAGGGTCTAAGGACAGGATGTTGTGTTGCTGTAAAGCCCACTGAGGCAAATTTGTAATTTGTGATATTGGGCTATACAAATAATATTGTCTTGACTTGACTTGACTCGAGTCCTGCCTGGCCTGACGTGTTATCTCTCCTGTGTTGTGTCATCCTCTTGGCCAGCGTCTGTTTAGTTTCCCCAATGTACAAGTCATGGCAATCCTCGCGGCACTCAACAGCATACACTATAATGCTCCATTTGTACCGAGGGACCCAGTCCTTGAGGTGGACCACCTTGTGGCGCAGCGTATTTTGGGGTTTGACAGCAACTGAGACACGGTGTTTGGAAAATACGCATCTCAACTTTTCCTAGTACATCTGTCGCCATTTTACAGTGCTGTGACTGCCATTGTAACTCTAGTTTAATGGTCACGGCAGTTTGCATGATCGTTTGGTTTGGTTGTTATGCCACTGTATTGTTTATAAGGGTGCCCAGACAGCAAAATAAAACTGGCCCAGATGCGGGCCGAATGTATCACAGCAACTGGTGTGGATCCGCAAAACGGATCCGCCCCAGTGTGTTTTTGCCCCAGTGTCTTTTTGACTTTAGGAGGCCACACACTGGCCAGGGTTGCGGGGCGGTCTAGGAGCGGGTGTGATTGCTATAATGATCTGCTGGAATCGGCGATACCTGCCGTCAGTTCAGACTGAAGAGGTCTCTTAGATGAGGGATGAAACGTTTCTCAATAAACGCTGTGTCCAGAGGAACTGATTCAACGTCCTGTGGTTTTCTTACCTGGATCACTGAGCATGCATAAAGACGCTGTGAGAAATGGTGTGTGAAATGTGTCCCCTATACATCAGTAGATTTGGAGTGAAGTCGGAGTTATACATAACTATGACCAAACATGCATTTATGTTATGAGTTTATCCAATCCTATACACAGCATGTGCAGAAAGGCCTCCAAAAACACACACACCCATTTTTCGTTTCATTTCATTTCATTATTATTTATTGCACTCATGGTAATGCACAGCTCCAGACAGAAACAAGCGATTCATAATCAAACACAAATCAATTTACACATCCCATGACTGAAAAGGAGCAGGGAGAAGAAAATCTTACTTTGCCTGCCCCTTACTCAAACCTAAATAAACAACAGAATAGATGGTCTGTCAGTCAGTCACTCAACAACTAATACCTACAGCAACATGAGAAATGAAAAAGAATCAAAAAGCCATACACAATAATTCACCATCAACTGAAAACCCATTACCTGACAACCCCATATTGTCTAATTATTCTTTCCTTATACATTTCCTTGAACTGAGAGATATTTATATAACAGATTTTGCCGAGATATGCATATATATATATATATATATATATATATACACTACCGTTCAAAAGTTTGGGATCACCCAAACAATTTCGTGTTTTCCATGAAAAGTCACACTTATTCACCACCATATGTTGTGAAATGAATAGAAAATAGAGTCAAGACATTGACAAGGTTAGAAATAATGATTTGTATTTGAAATAAGATTTTTTTTACATCAAACTTTGCTTTCGTCAAAGAATCCTCCATTTGCAGCAATTACAGCATTGCAGACCTTTGGCATTCTAGCTGTTAATTTGTTGAGGTAATCTGGAGAAATTGCACCCCACGCTTCCAGAAGCAGCTCCCACAAGTTGGATTGGTTGGATGGGCACTTCTTTGAGCAGATTGAGTTTCTGGAGCATCACATTTGTGGGGTCAATTAAACGCTCAAAATGGCCAGAAAAAGAGAACTTTCATCTGAAACTCGACAGTCTATTCTTGTTCTTAGAAATGAAGGCTATTCCATGCGAGAAATTGCTAAGAAATTGAAGATTTCCTACACCGGTGTGTACTACTCCCTTCAGAGGACAGCACAAACAGGCTCTAACAGGTACTATTTAATGAAGATGCCAGTTGGGGACCTGTGAGGCGTCTGTTTCTCAAACTAGAGACTCTAATGTACTTATCTTCTTGTTCAGTTGTGCAACGCGGCCTCCCACTTCTTTTTCTACTCTGGTTAGAGCCTGTTTGTGCTGTCCTCTGAAGGGAGTAGTACACACCGGTGTAGGAAATCTTCAATTTCTTAGCAATTTCTCGCATGGAATAGCCTTCATTTCTAAGAACAAGAATAGACTGTCGAGTTTCAGATGAAAGTTCTCTTTTTCTGGCCATTTTGAGCGTTTAATTGACCCCACAAATGTGATGCTCCAGAAACTCAATCTGCTCAAAGAAGTGCCCATCCAACCAATCCAACTTGTGGGAGCTGCTTCTGGAAGCGTGGGGTGCAATTTCTCCAGATTACCTCAACAAATTAACAGCTAGAATGCCAAAGGTCTGCAATGCTGTAATTGCTGCAAATGGAGGATTCTTTGACGAAAGCAAAGTTTGATGTAAAAAAAATCTTATTTCAAATACAAATCATTATTTCTAACCTTGTCAATGTCTTGACTCTATTTTCTATTCATTTCACAACATATGGTGGTGAATAAGTGTGACTTTTCATGGAAAACACAAAATTGTTTGGGTGATCCCAAACTTTTGAACGGTAGTGTATATATATATATATATATATATATATATATATATATATATATATATATATATATATAACCCAGCCACTGAGGATGTACAAGCCAGTGCATCCTTAGTGCCGGTCCCAAGCCCGGATAAATGGGGAGGGTTGCGTCAGGAAGGGCATCCGGCGTAAAATCTTTGCCAAATCAAATATGCGGATCATAAATAAGACTTACATACCGGATCGGTCGAGGCCCGGGTTACCAACGACTGCCACCGGTACTGTTAACCAGCAGGGTGTCGGTGGAAACTATGCTACTGTTGGGCGAAGGAGAAGGAGAGGGGAAAAGCATGTCCAGAGGCAGCTAGAGAGGAGGAAGGGTAGGCATGTGGAGGTGAGAGTTGGAACTTTGAATGTTGGCACTATGACTGGTAAAGGGAGAGAGCTGGCTGACATGATGGAAAGAAGAAAGGTAGGCATACTGTGTGTGCAAGAGACCAGGTGGAAGGGGAGTAAGGCCAGGAGTATCGGAGGTGGGTTCAAACTCTTCTACCATGGTGTGAATGGGAGGAGTAATGGGGTAGGGGTAATTCTGAAGCAAGAGTATGTCAAGAGCGTGCTGGAGGTGAAAAGAGTGTCAGACAGAGTGATGAGTATGAAGCTGGAAATTGAAGGTTTATTGCTGAATGTTATCAGCGCATATGCCCCGCAAGTTGGGTGTGAGATGGATGAAAAAGAAGAATTCTGGAGTGAGTTGGACGACATGGTGGAGAGGGTACCCAAGGAGGAGAGAGTGGTGATTGGAGCGGACTTCAATGGACATGTTGGTGAAGGGAACAGAGATGATGAGGAGGTGATGGGAAGGTATGGAGTCAAGAAGAGAAATGTGGAAGGACAGATGGTGGTCGATTTTGCGAAAAGGATGGAAATGGCTGTGGTGAATACATATTTCAAGAAGAGGGAGGAACACAGGGTGACATACAAGAGTGGAGGAAAGTGCACACAGGTGGACTATATCTTATGTAGGCACCATCTAAAAGGGATTGGAGACTGCAAGGTGGTGACAGGGGAGAACGTAGCTAGGCAGCATCGGATGGTGGTCTGTAGGATGACTTTGGAGACCAAGAAGAGGAAGCGAGTGAAGACACAGCCGAAGATCAAATGGTGGAAGTTGAAGAAGGAAGACTGTTGTGTGGAGTTCAGGCAGGAGTTAAGACAGGCACTGGGTGGTAGTGAAGAGTTGCCAGATGGCTGGACAACCACTGCAGAAACAGTGAGGGAGACAGCTAGGAAGGTACTTGGTGTGTCATCAGGACAGAGGAAGGAAGACAAGGAGACTTGGTGGTGGAATGAGGAAGTACAGCAAATTATACAGAGGAAAAGGTTGGCAAAGAAGAAGTGGGATAGTAAGAGAGATGAAGAAAGTAGACAGGAGTACAAGGAGATGCAGCGTAAAGCAAAGAGAGAGATGGCAAAGGCAAAGGAAAAGGCGTCTGGTGAGTTGTATGACAGATTAGACACTAAGGAAGGAGAAAGGGACTTGTACCGATTGGCTAGACAGAGGGACCAAGCTGCAAAGGATGTGCAGCAAGTTAGGGCGATCAAGGATAGAGATGGAAATGTGCTGACAAGCGAGGAGAATGTTGGATGATGTAGGGATAGTGAATCAGGAAGTTCAGCGGATTAGCATGGAGGAAGTTAGGGCAGCTATGAAGAGGATGAAGAGTGGAAAGGCAGTTGGTCCTGATGACATACCTGTGGAGGCATGGAGATTTGTAGGAGAGATGGCGGTGGAGTTTTTAACTAGATTGTTTAACACAATCCTGGAAAGTGAGAGGATGCCTGAGGAGTGGAGAAGAAGCATACTGGTACCGATTTTCAAGAACAAGGGCGATGTGCAGAACTGTAACAACTACAGAGGTATAAAGTTGATCAGCCACAGCATGAAGATTTGGGAAAGAGAAATAGAAGCTAGATTAAGAGGAGAGGTGACGATCAGCGAGCAGCAGTATGGTTTCATGCCACGAAAGAGCACCACAGATGCGATGTTTGCTTTGAGAATGTTGATTGAGAAGTATAGAGAAGGCCAAAAGGAGTTACATTGTGTCTCTGTAGATTTAGAGAAAGCTTATGACAGAGTGCCGAGAGAGGAGGTGTGGTATTGTATGAGGAAGTCAGGAGTTGCAGAGAAGTATGTAGGAGTGGTGCAGGATATGTATGAGGGAAGTGTGACAATGGTGAGGTGTGCGGTTGGAATGACAGATGGGTTCAAGGTGGAGGTGGGATTACATCAAGGATCGGCTCTGAGCCCTTTCTTGTTTGCAATGGTGCTGGACAGGTTGACGGACAGGATCAGGCAGGAGTCTCCATGGACGATGATGTTCGCGGATGACATTGTGATCTGTAGCGAGAGTAGGGTGCAGGTTGAGGAGAGCCTGGAGAGGTGGAGGTATGCACTGGAGAGAAGAGGAATGAAAGTCAGTAGGAGCAAGACGGAATACCTATGCGTGAATGAGAGGGAGGACAGTGGAATGGTCAGGATGCAAGGAGTGGAGGTGACAAAGGCATTTGAGTTTAAATACTTGGGGTCAACTGTCCAAAGTAATGGGGAGTGCAGTAGAGAGGTGAAAAAGAGAGTGCAGGCAGGTGGGAGTGGGTGGAGAAGTGCGTCAGGAGTGATTTGCGACAGAAGGGTATCAGCAAGAGTTAAAGGGAAAGTTTACAAGACGGTTGTGAGACCAGCTATGTTATATGGTTTGGAGACAGTGGCACTGACGAAAAGACAGGAGGCGGAGTTGGAGGTGGCAGAGTTGAAGATGCTAAGATTTTCACTGGGAGTAACAAAGAAGGACAGGATTAGGAACGATTATATTAGAGGGACCGCTCAGGTTGGACGGTTTGGAGTCAAAGCAAGAGAGGCAAGATTGAGATGGCTTGGACATGTGTGGAGGAGAGATGCTGAGTATATTGAGAGAAGGATGCTGAATATGGAGCTGCCAGGGAAGAGGAGAAGAGGAAGGCCAAAGAGGAGGCTTATTGATGTGGTGAGGGAAGACATGCAGGTGGCTGGTGTGACAGAGGAAGACGCAGAAGACAGGAAGAAATGGAAACGGATGATCCGCTGTGGCAACCCCTAACGGGAGCAGCCGAAAGTAGTAGTAGTAGTAGTAGATATATATATATATATATATATATATATATATATATATATATATATATATATATATATATATATATATATATATATATATATATATATATATATATATATATATATATATACAAGTACAGATCAAGTACAAGAATGTAGATAAGACTTGTATGTTAAATGTATGGCAGGTGCAAAGATTTGCCCAGAGCACAGGAACAACAGACAAGTGGTATCAGTGCAGGTGCTCAGCACCCTCCTTGTTGGCTAAGGCTGGAGCCCTTGTCACAGGTAGCGTTGTGCATCCGGATGGCACTTGGCAAAAAAAATAAAATAAAAATAATAATTTATGCTTAAAGTGCTCCTTGGTACAGCTCAGACAGAATTGCCCCAAGGCTACAGTTTTTCGGCATCAGTTAGTCATGCTGTGAGACAGTGGACCAGAAAGGAGCATGGACTTCTTGTCTGTCCCCTTCTCCGGGGTGCCTAGGCCCAGCCATGTGAGAAAAACACAGCCATATATTACCAAAATCCCTGTTGCTGTTCCCCATCTGGCTGGCTGGCTGGCAGAAATCACATTTAACATAAGATTCGTTAAACTAAACCAAGTTAAGAAAGCGCTTTATTGGTCCCCATGGGGAAATCTGGTTATTGCGGTTGTTTTATTTAGTCATTCATCCATTCCTTTATTTCTTCTGTCCTTCCTTCGTTCCCTCCTTCATTCACTTCTTTTTCATTCACTGACAGAATTTCCCGCGTGAGAGTATTAATAAGGGCTAACTCATACCTTTAAAATTATAAATTTGGGAGTTATTTTATTGACAGCCTGCTGTCTGTCCATCTCAATCACACTTTACAGCTTTGGAAGCATGGATCATATATAGACGCCTCGTGTGGGAGAGGGGGAAAGGTGAGATTGGGTGCTTCCTCTTGGGTGGGGACAGTTAGTAAAGTTGGTGCAAAATATATATGAGCTCTTAATTCCCTGAGATGCCTCGTTTTTTGGGGGGGTTTTTTGGGCACTGATATGCCGGATGCTTGCTCATCCCTAAGTGCTTAGTAAACGTCTTTATGATTACAGTAATTTCATTCTTTCTTTTCACATCAAAGAGTAACTGGGACTTAAGCGATATTATTTTCCTCTGCTATGCTACTTTCATGCACTTCCATAAAAATCTCAAGCAATTTGGTTCAACTACAGTGCAGAATGTGCCCCACGTATACAGGGACCCATTAGGCCCTGGGTCTAATAACTTTCACAGGTCTTAGTCTACGTTCCACACATCCAGTCATTTGATGTTCTACCCTAAATTATAGTAAGCTAAGCAAGGCTCCATCTTTGGATGTCTTTCTCCATCTGTGTGTCTGTGATCAAGGCAATTTTCAAGCTCTTGTTTTGCTTTCAGGCCATCCCTCTTCTCCTTGATGAGGAGGGATTTTGGACCTAACAGAGAAAATGAGAATCCACATCTCAGTCAGTTGACAGACAGGCGTGGAGTACATAATGAACTATACTAAGGGATCAGAACCGGGCTGACTTGTTATTGACTGAGCCCCTGTGGCAGACTAACACATGGAAGGATTTAAAACACCTTGCCAAGATGAAAGGATTTGGCAGGTATACTCATGGGTTGCTGGGAGTTGTTGAGTGACCAACTTTGAACCCATGGGATTGTCCTTCAAATAGAAGCTGTCAGAGGCCCATGTTGCATGATTTGCCAGTTAAATCTGACCAGCAGTGTGTTGTAGATAAAAAAACAACAACCTTGCATCTTCCTTGATAAGTGAAGCCAAAGGGCCCTGTCAACAGATGTTCATCCAAAAAGTCAATAACACTTGCAATCTTAAGTTTTGAAGTCCCATTTGTATGGCAGTGAAACCAGTAATGAAGCACTAATCTTCACCTCTCTCATCGCCAATGCAGGTGGTATGGGAGAATCCAAATTTTGCTCTTTAAAGGAGGCATGAGGAAAGAGTTTGCTGCCGGTGCAAGTTTGGACAGTGCATTATTATACCCAACATTTTAACTCTAAATCATATTAAATTGAAAATAGGTAAAATAGGATGCAACATTTCTGATGTAGCATGGCTATAGAATGTGGGACTTATGCGTCGACCTCTGCTGTGGATATGCAATGAGAGAAGCCACCATGATGTTGTGCTATTGGCTACTGAGCAACAACAATGAAGAATAGAAGAGACGTGTCTCCACATGCCTCCTCCGATACATGTGGAGTCACCAGCCACTTCTTTTCACCTGACAGTGAAGAGTTTCACCAGGGGGACGTAGCACGTGGGAGGGTATGTGTCCCCCCCAGGACACATACCCACATCCGGCTTCCCACCTGCAGACACGACCAATTGTATCTGTAGGGACGCCCGACCAAGCCGGAGGTAACACGGGGATTCAAACCGGCAATCCCCGTGTTGGTAGGCAATGGACTAGACCGCTATGCTACCAGGACACCTAATATTGACAATATTTTTGTGGACTGGCCAGTGCCATGTAACCACAACCAGAATATAGGTTAGGTTTGAAAGTCAATAGCATCATAACATGTAACTAACATTTGGACATTAAACACACAGCGCATATTCTCCTCGCATGAACATATTAAAAACATTGCAACTCACTAATATCACAGAATCAGCTGGAGCCCTGGACTTGTTCCCCTGCAACAACAACACAGCCATGACATGCGGGTCATAGGTCACAATAAAGCCATATTTTTGACACGACTTGTCATATGTCCTTTTGAGGGAAGCTTTCTTTATTTTGCAGTCTCGGTCTCTGTTGTCTCTGGGTTACCATCATTGTTAAACCTTTTATCTCCCTGACCTCTTCTGAAGAAATTCTCAAGCAGTGTTTGTTCCTGACTCATGGACCATGAGTAAATGGTATCATGGTATCTAGCTAGTTGCAACATGCACATCGAGTAGGTAAGTGGGTGATGACTGACTGATGACCTCGCGTGCATCGCATTACTCAAGTTCAAGTTCAAGTTCAGTTATTATTAGTATTACAGGGAATGGTGAGGAAAGGTGCAGCACAGACAGACCATGCCAAGTTCAATGTAATTACCACACCAATAGCCTATACTGTTATGTTTATTATTCAGGGTTTTATTTTATCTATTTATTTATTTATTCATTTTTGCCGAATCATATCATTTCCTCGTGGCCCCGTAGCAAATGCTTTGCGGCCCGGTGCTGGTCCATGGCTCGGTGGTTTGGGACCCCTGAGCCAATGTATCGGCATTTGTTTTGTTTTGTTGGTTTTTCGCTAGCTTGTGATTAGTGTTCCCCGCAGCTGGTGGAACTTGTCATGAATTTAGCAATAACAAAGCCCGGCCATTTAGAGGGAAGATATGATTGGTCAAATTTGCTATCATTTCAAATTACTCTCTCATTGAATTACTATTGCCCGGACCTCTGTAAAATTATAGCTGGACCACCAATCACATAGCGAGGTGAAACATAGCATTTTCTTCCTAGCAACTCCGGAGGTGGCAAAATTCTGATAGAGAGACAAAGGAGCTTCTTTCATTTAACCCTTCACATTCCAACGCAAACTGAATAGGCCGGTTTGAAGGGTTTGACGGCTTTATTTCCTCAGAAACATTTTGTTTAGATGTTGATTGTCAAATTATGTATTCATAGAATAAAATTACTCCTGCAAAATGAGCTGCAAAGCAGAGAGAGAGAGAGAGAGCACTTCAGCTTACCCGATCAGGGAGCTCAAATAATCGACCAGTCATTAAACTTGTGTCTTCCAGTGAAACAAAATATATAAGAAATGGAGCATGCCCTCAACTGCTGCATTACACGCAGCTAGTAAAGCACCACAGAACTGTGTGTACTGTGACAGTCCGGACCATAAACCAGAATGCTGCTCAGATAATTCAGTGTCTACTTGCAAAGAAAAATTGCAAAAAAAGAATGAGAAGACGCTTTGTGTGCTTAGGTCTGAAACACATTGCCAAATTCTGCAAAGTAAACCGCGTCACATGTGCTTTGTGTGGTTGCAGACATCACCAGTCAATCTGTGATCAAGGTGAAGTGCAACCAGATGTGAGCGGTGGCAGTACAGATGCTGCGGTGTCTTCAGGATCTAGCACTATGAAACCAAAGACTAATGGACAGAACGCAATGTTGTTGCAGACAGTTAAAGCACGGACAGAGGGACTAGAAGGAAAAAAAAGTGTGTGATGTTCATTAGATGGAGGTAGCCAAAGGATTTTCAGTCACAAAAAAAACAAACTGGTGAAAGCCCTCAAATTACCTGTTTATAAACGAGAAACATTGAACCTTCACACATTCGGATCTACCACATCACAAAACGCAACACTGTAAAGGTAACACTCATTCAAGAAGAACTCAAAACGAAAGGGCTGCAGCTTGCAGGTTTCCTGTTAGATGGTATGGATGAGCCAGAGTTGTCTGTGCTAATAGGAGAAGACTTTTACTGGCAAGTTGTGTCAGGCCGCATTGAGAGATTAAATGAATCCCTGGTAGCACAGAGTCTGCATGGGCCAGACTCTGTGTCTATCATGCCAGAAACCACATGCATGCACATTAGTTTAGAGGAGGAAACTCAAGTCTCAAAGGAGTGGCACGCTTTCTGGGAAATTGAGTTCCTATGCACTGTTGTGCAAAAACTGAAAGCCCAGAGGAGACAGAGGCTCTTGAGAAGTTTGAGCAGACCATAACCTTCAAAAATGGACGCTACCAAGTCAAGCTACCATGGAGACTAGACAAACCAGATCTGCCTGACAACTTCAGAGTTGCCAAGAAAAGGTTTGAAATTTTAAAGAAAAGGCTAAAGGCTGATGTAACTCTTTATGAAAGGTACAATTAAGTGATCCAAGACTATCTTCGGGAGGGGATTTGTTTCCCCCCTTTTCTCCCCAATTGTATCCGGTCAATTACCCCACTCTTCTGAGCGGTCCCGGTCGGAGGGCCGCAGACTAACACGTCTCCTCCGATACATGTGGAGTCACCAGCTGCTTCTTTTCACCTGACCGTGAGGCGTTTCACCACGGGGACGTAGCGTATGTTAGGATCACGCTACCCCCCGCCCAGTTCCCCCTCCCAGTTCCCCCTCCCCCTGGAACAGGCACACCAATCCGACCAGAGGAGGCGTTAGTGCAGCGACCAGGACACATACCCACATCTGGCTTCCCACCCACAGACACGGCCAGTTGGTGTCTGTAGGGATGCCTGACCAAGCCGGAGGTAACACATGGATTCGAACCGGCAAGCCCCGTGTTGGTAGGCAACGGAATAGACCGCCACGCTACCCGGACACCCCGGGGGGGAATTTATGAGGATATTCCTGTAAATGACATGACACCAGAGAAAATGGAGACTGTGAAATCTTACCTTCCTCATCCATGCAGTTCTCTGAGAAGATAAGGCAACCACCAAACTAAGAATTGTGTTTGATGCATCATCAGACGAGAACTGTTGCCTGTCCCCAAATGACTGCTTACTGACCGGGCCAAACCTCAGAATCAGAATCATGTTTATTGGCCACGTAGGTTTGCACTACATGGAATTTGACTCCGGTTTCATGGCTGTCTCGGTGTACTTAAAACACAACAATCTTCAGATACAAAAGGATTGACTACATACAGGCAACATAACAGGTGATAAGTGGAATGGTGCAGAGAATATATCAGAGATGCTAAAATAGATGTTAGCAGGTTACTTACACACATGCCTGAGGTAGATGGACATGACAGAGTGTACCAATATACGTACAATGTACAGTACATTATATACTACAATATAGTTGGACTTTGTTTCATTTCATTTCTTTATTTACACATATAAAAAATCAAAAAAGATATAATATGTATATAATTTGAAAGAAAATGTGGATGAGAATTGCCTGCAAACCTTCCATGGGCTTGAAAAGTGACACTCTCCAGGTAGCATACTACAGGAAACAATTACAGCAATGCGGTATGCACAATTTGTATGTATCCATCAATAATTACAGATATAGCAAGAGATGGAGACAGTTCAGCACAGCACCCAACAACAATGTATCCCATTAACACCCATGTTACACAAGTACAAGGAATCGGTCACAACACACACACACACACATACACACATCAAGAACACTCATTCATGATGCGTACAAGTATACATTAACACTATCGTAACAGACTACTAGCATACACTCGTGATATGGCTTGGAGTTTTCACAAGATAAGAAAGATAAAGGAGAAAATAAACACAAATTATCTATACATACATACATACATACATACATACATACATACATACATACATACATACATACATACACTACCGTTCAAAAGTTTGGGATCACATTGAAATGTCCATATTTTTGAAGGAAAAGCACTGTACTGTTCAATGAAGATAACTTTAAACTAGTCTTAACTTTAAAGAAATACACTCTATACATTGCTAATGTGGTAAATGACTATTCTAGCTGCAAATGTCTGGTTTTTGGTGCAATATCTACATAGGTGTATAGAGGCCCATTTCAAGCAACTATCACTCCAGTGTTCTAATGGTACAATGTGTTTGCTCATTGGCTCAGAAGGCTAATTGATGATTAGAAAACCCTTGTGCAATCATGTTCACACATCCGAAAACAGTTTAGCTCGTTACAGAAGCTACAAAACTGACCTTCCTTTGAGCAGATTGAGTTTCTGGAGCATCACATTTGTGGGGTCAATTAAACGTTCAAAATGGCCAGAAAAAGAGAACTTTCATCTGAAACTCGACAGTCTATTCTTGTTCTTAGAAATGAAGGCTATTCCATGCGAGAAATTGCTAAGAAATTGAAGATTTCCTACACCGGTGTGTACTACTCCCTTCAGAGGACAGCACAAACAGGCTCTAACCAGAGTAGAAAAAGAAGTGGGGGGCCGCGTTGCACAACTGAGCAAGAAGATAAGTACATTAGAGTCTCTAGTTTGAGAAACAGACGCCTCACAGGTCCCCAACTGGCATCTTCATTAAATAGTACCCGCAAAACACCAGTGTCAACATCTACAGTGAAGAGGCGGCTGCGGGATTCTGGGCTTCAGGGCAGAGTGGCAAAGAAAAAGCCATATCTGAGACTGACCAATAAAAGAAAAAGATTAAGATGGGCAAAAGAACACAGACATTGGACAGAGGAAGACTGGAAAAAAGTGTTGTGGACGGATGAATCCAAGTTTGAGGTGTTTGGATCACAAAGAAGAACGTTTGTGAGACGCAGAACAAATGAAAAGATGCTGGAAGAATGCCTGACGCCATCTGTTAAGCATGGTGGAGGTAATGTGATGGTCTGGGGTTGCTTTGGTGCTGGTAAGGTGGGAGATTTGTACAGGGTAAAAGGGATTCTGAATAAGGAAGGCTATCACTCCATTTTGCAACGCCATGCCATACCCAGTGGACAGCGCTTGATTGGAGCCAATTTCATCCTACAACAGGACAATGACCCTAAACACACCTCCAAATTGTGCGAGAACTATTTAGAGCAGAAGCAGGCAGCTGGTATTCTATCGGTAATGGAGTGGCCAGCGCAGTCACCAGATCTGAACCCCATTGAGCTGTTGTGGGAGCAGCTTGACCGTATGGTACGCAAGAAGTGCCCATCCAACCAATCCAACTTGTGGGAGCTGCTTCTGGAAGCGTGGGGTGCAATTTCTCCAGATTACCTCAACAAATTAACAGCTAGAATGCCAAAGGTCTGCAATGCTGTAATTGCTGCAAATGGAGGATTCTTTGACGAAAGCAAAGTTTGATGTAAAAAAAATCTTATTTCAAATACAAATCATTATTTCTAACCTTGTCAATGTCTTGACTCTATTTTCTATTCATTTCACAACATATGGTGGTGAATAAGTGTGACTTTTCATGGAAAACACAAAATTGTTTGCGTGATCCCAAACTTTTGAACGGTAGTGTACATACATACATACATACATACATACATACATAATACATATATATAAAAGTTTATATGTGTGTGAATGTGTGTGTTTGTGTGTGTGTATGTGTGTGTGTGTGTGTGTGTGTGTGTGTGTGTGTGTGTGTACAAAAGTATTGGGAAACACCTCTTAATCACTGAATTCAGGTGTTTCATTTAGACCCATTGCCACAGGTGTATAAAATCAAGCAGCCAGCCATGCAGTCTGCATTTACAAACATTAGTGAAAGAATGGGTCGTTCTGAAGAGCTCGGTGAATTCAAGCATGGTACTGTCATAGGATGCCACCTTTGCAATGAGTCAGTTCATGACATTTCTTCCCTTCTAGATATTCCACAGTCAAGTGGTATTATTCAAGTCAAGTGGTATTATTGAAAAGTGGAAGTGTTTAGGAACAACATCAACTCAGCCACAAGTTGCAGACCACGTAAAGTCACACAGCAGGGTCAACGAGTGCTGAGGCGCATAGTGCGGAAAAGTCGCCAACACTCTGTTGACATAGTAACTGCAGATTTCCAAACTTCCTCTGGCATTAACATCAGCACAAAAACTGTGTCCTGGGAGCTTCATGAATGGGTTTCCATGGCCGAGCAGCTGCATGCAAGCTTTTCATCACCAAGCACAATGTCAAGCATCAGATGGAGTGGTGTAAAGCACGCTGTCACTGGACTCTGGAACGGTGGAAACGTGTTCTGTGGAGTGACGAATCACGCTTCTCTGTCTGGCAGTCTGATGGACGAGTATGGGTTTGGCGGATGCCAGGAGAATGTTACCTGCCTGACTGCATTGTAAATTTTGGTAGAGGAGGGATAATGGTATGGGGTTGTTTTTCTGGGGGTGGGCTAGGCCCCTTAGTTCCAGTGAAGGGAAATCTTAATGCTTCAGCATACTAAAACATTTTGGAAAAGTCTATGCTTCCAACTTTGTGGGAACAGTTTGGGGAGGGCTCTTTTCTGTTCCAGCATGACTGCGCCCTAGTGCCCAAAGCAAGGCCCATTAAGACATGGTTGGGTGAGTTTGGTGTGGAAGAACTCGACTGGCCCGCAGAGCTCTGACCTCAACCCCATCAAACACCTTTGGGATGAACTAGAACGGAGATTGCCAGCCAACATCAGTGTCTGACCTCACAAATGCTCTTCTGGATGAATGGGCAACCTTCCCACAGACACATTCCAAAATCTTGTGGAAAGCCTTCCCAGAAGAGCGGAAGCTGTTAAAGCTGCAAAAGGGGGACCAACTCCATATTAATGCCTATGGATTTAGAATGGGATGTCATAAAAGCTCCTGTGGGTGTAATGGCCAGGTGTCCCAACACTTTTGTACATATATGTATGTGTGTGTAGTAGCGAATTCAGGGGGCAACCACAGGAACCGCTGCAGCCAGGACACGAACCGGTATGTCCCACATCAAGGGAGACTTCGCTAACCACTCGACTAAAGGGTCCGACCCATCAGCTTAGGGCTAACGTGTCTACTAATCCATGCACCTTACTATATATATATATATATATATATATATATATATATATATATATAGAGAGAGAGAGAGAGAGAGAGAGAGAGAGAGAGAGAGAGAGAGAGAGAGAGAGAGAGAGAGAGAGAGAGAGCGAGTGAGAGAGAGAGAGAGAGATTTGATTTTAAGAGAAGTCTTTATTGAACAAAAAAACAGACTTGACATCTTTTTAACATCATGAACAATATTTGTCAACTTACAAATAAGTACTTAACACACATCTCTAACATTCCCAAAAACAATCATTCAACAATAGCTCAAAACGTAAAAAAAAAAAAGAAAGGAAAACAGATAAGACCCCTTTCATCCGAGTTCTGCAGCAAAAATCAGCTCATCCTCTATGGTTGAACACAGCACCCCTTTATAACACCAGAGAGAGAGAGAGAGAGAGAGAGAGAGAGAGAGAGAGAGAGAGAGAGAGAGAGAGAGAGAGAGAGAGAGAGAGAGAGAGAGAGAGAGAGAGAGAGAGAGAGAGAGAGAGAGAGAGAGAGAGAGAGAGAGAGAAACCGTCAATGGTGTTGATAAAAGTGCTCAACAAATGAGGAGCGGAATATGAAGATAGATGTAGGGGGGAAAAACTTTAATTCATAGCCGTACAAGCCTGTTTCGTGCATCTGGGTAAGTCTAAAAAATACCTATAGTGTTTTCCTTTCTATCTCTAGCTTTGTATAGTTCATTAAGTAGATATGTAGGTGCTATATAAGTTGAATGTTTCTTTCTAAACCCATACTGATGTGTCTATATAACATTGTACTTATTACGATGTTTGATTAATCTTTTATAGACGAGCCTTTCAAGTACTTTTGATATAGCAGGCAAAGTGGCGATGGGTCTATAATAGTTAAAAATGGCTGGGTCATCATTTTTATAGATAGGAATCATCGTGGCTATTTTTAGTTCAAGAGGAACAATTCCCTTTTCCAATGAGAGATTGAAAATGTGAGCTAGAGGTTTCCAATGTACTCATGGATAGCCGCAGTTTTCTGTCAATGCTATCAGAATCTGGAGAAGAATCTTCCAGACTGAATAAGGTCTCCCGGACCTCACCTTCTGTAACCGGTAAGAAATGAAGAATTTATAAACTGAAGAGGACTATGGTTGCTGGGAGGAATCTTGGAGGCCGAAGTTGGACCAACTTATGGGAAAAAGCTATCAAAATTGTTGGCAATTAATTGTGGATCAGCGATAAGACCTCCACCAACCTTAAATTAATTAGTTAACTGCTTGTATTTTTTTGAGGATACAACTAATTGTTCTCAAAGAGGTCATGTCATTTTCATGTTTAGATAATTCTACATTGCAGTTGTGTTTTTTAGTCTTGTTTCAACTCCTGCTGATGTATGCTCTATTGCTTATTGTGTGTTTTGTTGTTGATTGCACTTGTGTTTTTTACTGCTTTGTTGTTTATTGTATTTGATGTTAGGTGGCTTTGAGTGTCATGAAAAGTGCCTTTAAATAAAATGAATTATTATCATTATTACTAATTGCCATGCACAAGGCATATTGTACATCACGTAGCTGTATTATATAGAGTTATATTAGTAGTAGTATTATATTGTACATTGTGTAGGTGACTGACAGCTGGATGTTGCTATAATGGAAAGTGCAATACTATCATATGAAATAATCCTTAGATGATGTATCATTATAGGCGTTGTATTGATTACTATGTGTAGCCCTGGCTAAAATTAATTTAGACACCTAAAATTCATATATATTTGGTTAAAATTCATTTAAGACGTAACTAGTTTTAAAAATGAAGTTCATAATGTTTAAATATGTTAAAAATATATGTGGAAGGATAAAATAGAGAAGTCATAATCTTTATAGTTAAAAGGTTAGAGTTTATGCAAAACAGCATAATTTGCTTAATATGTACAAGACCAAGGATGCCAAAGGATGCCGTTTGGGCTCAAGGGGGCTGCGCAGACCTTTCAGCAGCTCATGGACTCTGTACTGCGGGATATGCCGTTCCTGTTTGTTTACCTGGACGGCATTCTTGTGGCCAGTACGTCTGCGGCGGAGCACCTGGTCCACCTCCGGCGGCTGTTCATGATACCGGGTTGCTCAGCCAGCATGGGCTCATCGTCAACCCAGCGAAGTGCAAGTTGGGCCTGCCAGCCAATGATTTCCTTGGGCACTGGATGTCTGTGAATGTTCTCATTCATCCAGGTCATGGTTATCCAAAGGAGCTGAATCAAGTGCAACTGGTCACTTGGTATATATATCCGTGAAGACGTTTCGCCTCTCATCCAAGAGGCTTCCTCAGTTCGGGCCTTTCTGAATAGACCAAGCTAGTCTGACTGGCTGGTGATGAGACTCAGATATTTATCCTCTAGGAGTCGTTGTCAGAGCTATTGATATGCGTGGCTCTTTTGTGCACCAATGTTTGGCCGCGCCCGTCGTTATTGGAGCTATTGATATGCGTGGCTCTCCTGTGCTCCGATGTCCAGCAGCTATTGATTTGCATTTGTTTAGCAGCGACGGTCGTTGGGGGTGTTAGTTTCGACTTCATTATTCAGTGGTCATGAGAGTCATTGGAGCCGTTAGTGACCGACTGCTGTTCTTGGAGGCTATGGTTAGGTTGGAAGGAGGGAATTTTGCATTGGACAGAGCTGCTGATACCTTTAACCTAAGCTGTTCCGCCTCAACTACTGGACCTTTGCCTGAACACTACATATTTCCAATTCAGGGGCCAGATTTACAGACAGAAACATGGCTGTGCAATGGGCTCACCAGTATCGCCCATTGTGGCCAACTTATATATGGAAAAGGTAAAACACAGGGCCCTGAACTCCTTCAGAGGAACACATTCCGAGCCACTGGTTCAGATATGTGGATGACACATGGGTCAAAATCCAAACACAAGAGGTGCAAGCGTTTACCAAACACATCAACTCAGTGGACAAGAACATTAAGTTCACAAGGGAAGACGTAAAGAACAACAGTTTGCCCTTCTTGGACTGCGACGTCCACATTGGGGAAGACAGGAGCCTCCACATTGGGGTTTACAGGAAACCTACACACACAGACCAATATCTACTTTTCAACTCACACCACCCGCTGGAACACAAACTGAGCGTCATCAGAACTTTGCAACACAGAGCTGACAATGTGCCCAGCAGCACTCAGGCCCAACGAGAAGAACACAAACACCTGAGGGGAGCTTTAAAAACCTGTGGCTACCCCAGTTGGACCTTTGTGAAAACTGCAATACGTTCCAAATAGACCAACCAGGTGAGTGATGAGGAGAAAAGGAACAGAAGGAACAGCACAGTCACCCCGTATGTTTCTGGGGTCTCCGAGAAACTTAGGAGAATTTTCAACAAACACCGCATCCCGGTATACTTCAAACCCAGCAACACACTCCGACAAAGACTGGTTCATGCCAAAGACTGTGTATCACACACCCGGAAAAGCAATCTGGTGTATGCCATACAATGGAATGAGGATTGCACTGACCTATACATAGGAGAAACCAAACAACCACTACACAAACGGAAGGCCCAACACAGAAGGCCAAACTCCTCAGGACAAGACTCAGCAGTCTATCTACACCTAAAGGAGAAGACACAGTCCTTCGAGGACAGCAATGTACACATTTTGGACAGAGAAGATAAATGGTTTGAAAGAGGGGTGAAGGAAACCATCTATGCGAAACTGGAAAAACCATCCCTCAACAGAGGAGGAGGTCTGCAACACCACCTATCTTCCACTTACAATGCCGTTCTTTCATCTCTACCCAGGAGACTCAAGAAGCCTAGCATCCAAGAACAAGAGCCGGTCACTAACGGCTCCAACGACTTGGGCACTGGGTTACAAAGGACGGTGCAACCCCCCTGCCTGACAATGTGGACGCCGTTGCCAGACTACCACGTCCAAATGCGGTGAAGTCCCTGCAGGAGTTCCTAGGCATGATGAACTTCTAGAACTGGTTCATTCCCCAGGCGGCTCATCTCATGCACCCCCTGAAGGGTAAAGACCCCAAGGACCCAGTAGACTGGTCGGAAGAGAGAAACCAGGCATTTGAGGACGCTAAGGCTGCGCTGGCTGATGCCGCCTTGTTGGCGCACCCATCACCAACTGCCCCAGCAGCACTCATCACGGATGCCTCAGATTATGCCATGGGGGCAGTGTATGAGTAGTGGGTGGTGGGAGCCTGGCAGCCGCTTGCTTTTTTCAACCCCCAACTGCGCAGCAGTGAGAGGAAGTACAGCACCTTTGACTGGGAGCCTCTTGGCCTGTTTCTCGCCGTCCGCTGCTTCCGGTTCCTACTGGGAGGCCGCCGCTTCTCTGTGTTTGTGGACCACAAGCCGCTGACGTTCGCCATGGCCAAAGCCACCGAGCCATGGTCTGGGTGCCAACAGCACCAGCTCTCTAACATCTCGGAGTTCACCACTGATATCCGACACGTTGCTGGTAAGGACAACTTTGTCGCTGACTGCCTCTCCCGGGCGATGGTGGCGGCCGTCCACTTGGGACTCGGCTACACAGCAATGGCTGCAGACCAGGCTGCTGACACAGAAGTGAGGGCCTACCGGACCACTGACACCGAGCTGCAGTTGAAGGATGTTGTGTTCGACGACGCCGGGGCCACGCTTCTCTGTGACATCTCCACGGGACAGCCTGGCAGCGATGGGTTTTCGACACTATCCATGGCCTTTAACACCTGGGCGTGAAGGTGTCAACGAAGTTGGTGGGGGCTAAGTTTTTGTGGCATGGCCTCAGGAAGGACGCCAAGGACTGGGCAGGCACCTGCGTGGCATGTCAGCACTCCAAGGTTCACCGCCACACCAAAGCACCCCTGGTGCTGTTCCCGGTGCCTGGGAGGCATTTCGACCATGTCAATGTGGACCTAGTGGGACCCCTTCCCTCCTCCCGTGGTTTCACTCATCTCCTTACCATGGTGGACAGGACCACTAGTTGGCCAGTGGCTATTCCATTGTTAACCACCACGTCTGCTGAGGTGGCCTGAGCGTTCATCGGGTCCTGGGTAGCCCCGGTTTGGCATGCCATCTGACCATCCAAGCGCTGGACTGCAGTTGCTGAAAGCCTAGGGGTGAAGCTCCACCACACCATGGCATACAACCCACAGCGCAACGGTTGATGTGAGCAGTTTCATCGTTCTATGAAAGCCGCTCTTCGGGCCAGCCTCACAGACAGCAGCTAGGTTGACCGGCTCCCATGGGCCATGCTTGGCCTCCAGACTGCCCCTATGGAAGACCTCCAATCCTCGTTGGCCGAACTGGTTTATGGCCAACCACTGCGGGTCCCGGGGGAATTTCTCCCAGATGGCGCGGCACCATCGGAAAATCGCTTCCTTTGGGAAGCGCATCCCCACGCTTCAGCATATCGGCTCCCTCACGCCTCTGGGCGCACGCGCTTCCGATGGCCTCACGGTCTCCCCATCCCACTTCTGACACCAATGTAGTGAATTCGGGGGGCAGTCCGCGAACTGCCGCAGCTCGAACCTGGATCTCCCGCACCACAAGTGACTACGTTAACCAGTCGACTAAAGGGTCCGACTCGTTAGCCAAGAGCTAGCGAGTCTATTTATCCATGCACGTTACAATATAAATAAATAGCCTACCATACTTTTACATTACATTTAAATAAACCTTGTTGTGTCATAGCTCATAGGTAATTCATGTTTCATAACGGTTAAAATGATGGATAAAAATTAGGACAAGAGACAAAACCAAAATCTAAGTGATATATCTTTGTTATAAATTTATTTGGAGGCACTGCCAGTTATTTTAGTTTAGAAGAGAGTACCATTAAAATAATTTAAAGAGCATACAGGTAATAGCACCATTTAACTGTACCCAGACCCTGCCCACAGTACTACTACACATAGCAGATATTTATATAGCTACATGAGACGGGTGTTACATATGCAAATTACATTGTGTTGTTTTTATGTTTAGAATATTTGTGCGTGCTTTTTGACAGAAACACAAAAACGTTTATGCCATCATAATGATTGTTAATTTTTTTCCATTACCTTGTTGATTTCTAGTTAACCAGCACGTCTAGTGCACAGATCAATGTAAGGATGGAAATACAAGATTCTGATTGAATGAGTTTTTTGTTGAGAGAGAGGGAGAGAGAGTATTTATTTTTCAGTTCATCTGGATACGTTTATTGACAGATACGTTTCGTCACTCAACTAAGTGACATCTTCAGTCTAAACTGACCGCAGGTATCCCCACCCCTTATAAATAATACAGTACAATACAGTTGCATAACAACTGAAACCAACAACCAATTTATACGCAAATATCGGTGTGATGATTAGAGTGTAAAAGGTCGTGTGTACTATTCACAGAGGATTGGGGAATGTTTTTAATCACAGCATTGTAAGATGGCGACAGGTGTACTCTTAGCCCCCCCCCCGGTTCAGGGATGGTTGTTCCCTCTTAACATAGATATCCTCTTTGACTCCTCATTCAAACCACTGTTCCTCCCTATCAAGGATGTGCACACCCTCATCCCTGAAAAAGTGGCCACTGGCCTGCAGATGGGTGTAGACTGCGGAGTCCTGGCCGGACATGTTAGCTCTCCTGTGTTGTGCCATTCTTTTGGCCAGTGTCTGTTTAGTTTCCCCGCTGGCCAAAAGATGTCCTGTGCTGTGCCAAAAGAATGGCACATGGCTGTGTTGTGCCAAAAAAAATGGCACAACACAGGAGAGCTAACACTACAGGCCAGGACTCCGAAGTCGACACTCATCTACAGGCCAGTGGCCACTCTTTCAGGGATGAGAATGTGCACATTATTGATAGGGAGGAATGATGGTTTGAACTGGGAGTCACAGAGGCCATCTCTGTTAAGAGGGAACGACCATCTCTGAACCAAGGGGGGGGGGGGGGCTAAGAGTACATCTGTTGCCATCTTACAATGCTGTGATTGCAAACGCTCCCAAATCGTCTGTGAATAGTACACATGGCCTTTGAAGCTCTAATTAATCCATCCATCCATCCATTATCCAAGCCATCACAGGGCTGACACACATTCACACCTAGGGACAATTTAGTATGGCCGTTTCACCTGACCTCCATGTCTTTGGACTGTGGGAGGAAACCGGAGCACCCAGAGGAAACTCACGCAGACACGGGGAGAACATGCAAACTCCACACAGAGGATGATCCAGGATGACTCCCAAGGTCGGACTACCCCGGGGCTCGAACCCAGAACCTTCTTGCTGTGAGGCGATCGCGCTAACCACTGCGCCACCGTGCCACCGGTCATCATGCAACAGTATTGTACTGTATTGGTAAAAAGGGTCGGGGATTCCTGCAGTCTATTTAGACTGAAGATGTCCCTTAGTTGAGTGATGAAACGTATCTGTCAATAAACATGGTATCCAGATGAATTGATTCAACTTTCTTTGATTTCCTTACCTGAATTATTGAGCATGCATCAAGATATCTAAAAACAATAGCAGCCGGTTGAATCCTCATCCACATGCAGGCTCCAGCCTAAACCACATGTCACTCTCATCATCAGTGAATGGAATGTGATACCCAACTCTTCAGTAGTTTTTCATCCCTGTGATGATGTCAGCCATATTGACTTTTTGCATTGATCGTTCACATCCCAAAGGACGGTGTGGGTTTGTATGTGACATTTCTCATCAGGGCTACGCTGTTCTGATGCTCTTTTGTGGTTTCAGGGGAAATAAGGGATGACGGGTTAATGTCGTGCGTGGGATTTTAAAATTCCAATAATGTGAGAAGCATGAACATTTTGTGTTATCTTCTTTGTGTGTGTGTGGGTGTGTGTGTGTGTGGTAACATTTGTATGAGATGAGTTTTACACCAAACCTTGCAGACCATTCCTGGTTTAGAATGAATAAGTTGTAAATGAAGGAGTCTGTGTGTTTTAACATGCATGAAAAGGGGAAAAGAGAGCGAGAGGGCGAGAGGATGTGTATGTGTGACTTGTATAATATGTTGTGTACATTTGTTTAATCCAGGCCTCACTGAAATCTTCTGAAATCCTCTGAATGGTTTTTCATTTTTCCAAGAAGTAAAAGTAGAGTTACTATACTTATATACTCTGAGTAAAAGTTTAAACACAACACTTTTGTTTTTGCTCACATTTTTCATGAATTGAAGTAAAAGGAGTAAAAGGTACCAGATTTTTTTTTTGTATGTGCTCCGAGTTTAAGATTTTGCACACAAATTTGTATACAGTTTATCTTATTTAATCATATTTCATCCATTGCCATCTGACAGGTATGACATCAACATGCTGATTAAACAGCATGATCATCACACAGCTGTTGGTTATGATGGCAAGAATAAAAGGACATTCTAAAATGCGCAGTTTTTGCTGCACAACATAATACCACAGATTCCACAAATGTTGAGAGATCCTGCAATCGGCATGCTGATTGCAGGAATGTCCACTACAGCTTATTGTCTGAATATTGAATGTACACTACCGTTCAAAAGTTTGGGATCACCCAAACAATTTTGTGTTTTCCATGAAAAGTCACACTTATTCACCACCATATGTTGTGAAATGAATAGAAAATAGAGTCAAGACATTGACAAGGTTAGAAATAATGATTTGTATTTGAAATAAGATTTTTTTACATCAAACTTTGCTTTCGTCAAAGAATCCTCCATTTGCAGCAATTACAGCATTGCAGACCTTTGGCATTCTAGCTGTTAATTTGTTGAGGTAATCTGGAGAAATTGCACCCCACGCTTCCAGAAGCAGCTCCCACAAGTTGGATTGGTTGGATGGGCACTTCTTGCGTACCATAAGGTCAAGCTGCTCCCACAACAGCTCAATGGGGTTCAGATCTGGTGACGCGCTGGCCACTCCATTACCGATAGAATACCAGCTGCCTGCTTCTGCTCTAAATAGTTCTTGCACAATTTGGAGGAGTGTTTAGGGTCATTGTCCTGTTGTAGGATGAAATTGGCTCCAATCAAGCGCTGTCCACTGGGTATGGCATGGCGTTGCAAAATGGAGTGATAGCCTTCCTTATTCAGAATCCCTTTTACCCTGTACAAATCTCCCACCTTACCAGCACCAAAGCAACCCCAGACCATCACATTACCTCCACCATGCTTAACAGATGGCGTCAGGCATTCTTCCAGCATCTTTTCATTTGTTCTGCGTCTCACAAACGTTCTTCTTTGTGATCCAAACACCTCAAACTTGGATTCATCCGTCCACAACACTTTTTTCCAGTCTTCCTCTGTCCAATGTCTGTGTTCTTTTGCCCATCTTAATCTTTTTCTTTTATTGGTCAGTCTCAGATATGGCTTTTTCTTTGCCACTCTGCCCTGAAGCCCAGAATCCCGCAGCCGCCTCTTCACTGTAGATGTTGACACTGGTGTTTTGCGGGTACTATTTAATGAAGATGCCAGTTGGGGACCTGTGAGGCGTCTGTTTCTCAAACTAGAGACTCTAATGTACTTATCTTCTTGCTCAGTTGTGCAACGCGGCCTCCCACTTCTTTTTCTACTCTGGTTAGAGCCTGTTTGTGCTGTCCTCTGAAGGGAGTAGTACACACTGGTGTAGGAAATCTTCAATTTCTTAGCAATTTCTCGCATGGAATAGCCTTCATTTCTAAGAACAAGAATAGACTGTCGAGTTTCAGATGAAAGTTCTCTTTTTCTGGCCATTTTGAGCGTTTAATTGACCCCACAAATGTGATGCTCCAGAAACTCAATCTGCTCAAAGGAAGGTCAGTTTTGTAGCTTCTGTAATGAGCTAAACTGTTTTCAGATGTGTGAACATGATTGCACAAGGGTTTTCTAATCATCAATTAGCCTTCTGAGCCAATGAGCAAACACATTGTACCATTAGAACACTGGAGTGATAGTTGCTTGAAATGGGCCTCTATACACCTATGTAGATATTGCACCAAAAACCAGACATTTGCAGCTAGAATAGTCATTTACCACATTAGCAATGTATAGAGTGTATTTCTTTAAAGTTAAGACTAGTTTAAAGTTATCTTCATTGAAAAGTACAGTGCTTTTCCTTCAAAAATATGGACATTTCAATGTGATCCCAAACTTTTGAACGGTAGTGTACATTTTTCTGCTGTAAGCTGCCTCTGGAGTAATTTCAAAGGTTTTGACAAAACAGCTAACCGGCCTCACAACTGTAGCCCACATGTGACCACACCAGCCCAGGACCGCTACATCTGACTTCTGCACCTGTGGGATCATCTGAAACCAGCCACACAGGCAGCTGATGAAACAGTTGGTTTGCACAATGGAAGAATTTCTGCTCCAACTCAATGAAACTGTCTCAGGAAGGTTCTTCTGCGGGCTTGATGTACCTACCAAGGTCTACTCTAGGATGCTGTATGGCACCTTGACCGTCCCCAGTGGGCAAATGTTCACTGGAGATAGCCCCTGGCATGCTGGAGAAGACATCAACAGTGGAACTGGTGGAAGATGTCTCCAGGTCACAATGCCAGTGAAGGCAATTGAAGGCTGCAACAGAGGGTGGTCCCCAATTGTCTTGATCCTCCATGCCATTGCACTCTGGCCATCCCATGCCAAGGACCGTATGGTGGCTGCAGGCGCATAAGCCTCTCCATGTAAAAAGCTGTCATGTGCAGGCGTCCTCCTGCAAGGATCAATGCCCACCTGAACACCCACAAGGACCTAGAAGGAGGACAGTCATATTCAACCCTGATTGACTGCTGCTGCTGCTGATGATGATGATATCATCGGGACAAAGAACGCAGGTGCAATTTCTCAGTGGCAGTTTGAATGCACAAAGATACTGGGATAAGATCCTGAGGCCCAATTGTTGTACCATTCATCTGCGACCATCAATTCATGTTTCAGTATGATAATGCATGGCCACATTTTGCAAGGAATATCTGGCAACTGAAAATGTCCCAGTTCTTCCATTGCCTTTAAACTCACCAGACATGTCACCCATTGAGCATGCTTAGGATGTTCTGGAATGGTGCATACGACAGTGTGTACCAGTTCCAGCTAATATAAAATAACTTGGCACCACCATTGAAGAGGGGTGGGACAACGTCCCACAAGCCACAATAAAACAACTGATCAGCTCCATGTGAAGGAGATGTTTTGTGCTGTATAAGGCTAATGGTGGTCACACCACATACAGACTCATAATTTCGTTCCATGATCCCACCTTGTGTTTTGGGGGGTATCTGTGACCAACCAAACTATATTTGTTGCTGAAATGATGTGAAATTGACAGATAAGTGCCTAATAAATAATTTTCAGCTGATGTGTTTCCATTTATGAACTTCAGTTTCATGAAATCTTTGAAATAATTGAGTGTTGTTGTTTTTTTTTTTGCTTTTTTTTTTTTTTGCTCAGTATATTTGCATAGCTGTATATGGGCTCGGCTCTTAGCTTTTTACACTCTTACCTCACCAACAGAACTTTTTTCTGTTGTTCTGGGCATCTCTACCTCCTTGGTGGCTCTGTTGAGTTGTGGTGTCCCCCAAGGCTCAGTTCTTGGCCCCCTTCTCTTTTCTATATACATGCTGCTCCTTGGCCAAGTCATTCAAAATCACGATGTGCGCTACCATTTTTATGCTGACGACACTCAGTTACGCATGCCACTAAAACCCACAGATCCTAGCGCCCTAGCAAATCTCATAACTTGTGTCTCTGACATTAAATCCTGGATGTCCAAACATTTTCTAATAATATATGATGAGTCTGAAGTCATTCTGTTCGGTCCCAAAAATTCCTTCAGCCCTTTTGTTACTAATCTTGGTGGTCTGTCAAGTAGTCTTAAGCAGGCTGCTAGGAATCTTGGGGTAATATTATATGCTAACCTGTTTTGATAATCAAATCAAAAATGTTGCTCAGTCATGCTTTCTCAAGCTCAAGCTAATCTCCAAAATTAGGTCATTTTTTATCAATTGCCGATCTGCAAAATGTTGTACATGCTTTTATCTATTCTCAGCTTGACTACTATAATGCACTTTATTCTGGTATCAACAAGGGCTCTCTCCACCGTCTGCAGTTGGTACAAAATGCCGCTGCTCAGCTCATTACCGGGACAAATAGGCATGACCATATTACTTCTGTGCTTGCCTCACTGCACTGGCTCCCTGTTATTTTTCGAATTGATTTTGAAATTTTATTGCTCACTTTTAAGGCTTTAAATGGTCTTGCTCCTACATACATTTGGCATTTATTGACCTTTTATATGCTATATGTGAATGAGTTGGCAGAGACAGCGAGATAAAGCCTTTAAGCCTACATCTATAAAAGGAGATTGCATGCTTGTTAAGCAAGGCACACTCTTGTTATCATGCTTTTTTTTATTGTTTCTTCTGTGCACTTTCTCTGAATTCATATCCTTCAGTTTTACATGCACATTACATATCAAAAAAAAAATTCTATGCCTTTTTCTTTTATTTATACACTCACTGGCCACTTTATTAGGCACACCCGTCCAACTGCTCATTAACGCAAATTTCTAATCAGCCAATCACATGGCAGCAACTCAATGCATTTAGGCATGTAGACATGGTCAAGACGATCTGCTGCAGTTCAAACCGAGCATCAGAATGGGGAGGAAAGGTGATTTAAGTGACTTTGAACTTGGCATGGTTGTTGGTGCCAGACGGGCTGGTCTGAGTATTTCAGAAACTGCTGATCTACTGGGATTTTCATGCACAACCATCTCTAGGGTTTACAGAGAATGGTCCGAAAAAGAGAAACTATCCAGTGAGCGGCAGTTCTGTGGGCGAAAATGCCTTGTTGATGCCAGAGGTCAGAGGAAATGGGCCAGACTGGTTCGAGCTGATAGAAAGGCAACAGTAACTCAAATA
The DNA here is from genome assembly GCF_029633865.1 of Lampris incognitus. Taxonomy (NCBI): domain Eukaryota; kingdom Metazoa; phylum Chordata; class Actinopteri; order Lampriformes; family Lampridae; genus Lampris; species Lampris incognitus. The sequence continues at coordinate 18,229,089 of NC_079224.1, forward strand.
ACCACTCATTACAACCAAGGTATGCAGAAGAGCATCTCTGAACGCACAACACGTCGAACCTTGAGGCAGATGGGCTACAGCAGCAGAAGACCACACCGGGGGCCACTCCTGTCAGCTAAGAACAGGAAACTGAGGCTACAATTCGCACAGGCTCACCAAAATTGGACAATAGAAGATTGGAAAAACGTTGCCTGGTCTGATGGGTCTCGATTTCTGCTGCGACATTCGGATGGTAGGGTCAGAATTTGGCGTCAACAACATGAAAGCATGGATCCATCCTGCCTTGTATCAACGGTTCAGGCTGGTGGTGGTGGTGTAATGGTGTGGGGGATATTTTCTTGGCACACTTTGGGCCCCTTAGTACCAATTGAGCATCGTGTCAACGCCACAGCCTACCTGAGTATTGTTGCTGACCATGTCCATCCCTTTATGACCACAGCGTTCCCATCTTCTGATGGCTACTTCCAGCAGGATAACGCGCCATGTCACAAAGCTCGAATCATCTCAGACTGGTTTCTTAAACATGACAATGAGTTTACTGTACTCAAATGGCCTCCACAGTCACCAGATCTCAATCCAATAGAGCACCTTTGGGATATGGTGGACCGGGAGATTCGCATCATGGATGTGCAGCCAACAAATCTGCAGCAACTGCGTGATGCTATCATGTCAATATGGACCAAACTCTCTGAGGAATGTTTCCAGTACCTTGTTGAATCTATGCCACGAAGGATTAAGGCAGTTCTGAAGGCAAAAGGGGGTCCAACCCGGTACTAGCAAGGTGTACCTAATTAAGTCGCCAGTGAGTGTATATGCCATTAGTTAAACAGATTGGAGGAAATAGGTAGAATCTGGATCAGTTTAACAGATTTTACCCCTCCAAACGATATTATAGATTCAATGAGAAATAAACAAACTGTGGTGGACACGTATTGGGGGTTGAATTCCCCCCAGGAACTAAGGGTTAAGTCAGGGTTGCCCTGGCAGGTTAACGCAGGGTTAAGTTATGGTTGTCCAGCTAGTTTTCTGGTTATTCTTGCCGCCTCGGCTCAGTCGAGCTGTGGTTTTGTTGTCTCTCTGATTTACCGTGGATTAAAGAAAGTTGCCTACACGGCTAAAGTGTGAACCTACGGTCTTCTCCGTTCCTTCGGCTCTACACTGGTGACCCCGACGTCGGTTTTCGGATAAGTTTTCTGAAACCACACACATTATGGCTACGAACGCCGTTGCAATTAAACTGCCGGAGTTTTGGGAGTCTTCCGCGGCTACATGGTTCGCTCAGGCTGAGGCACAGTTCGCGCTCAGAGACATAACAGCAGACGAGACCAGGTACTACTACGTAGTGGCAGCGCTAGGGGGCGCTACGGCTTCCAGGATAAGCGGTTTCATAACCAACCCACCGGCCGATGGTAAATACGCCGCACTTAAAAATCTCCTCCTTGAAACTTTTGAACTGTCAACAACGGAGAGAGCACGTCGCCTCTTCGCAATTCAGGCCTTGGGAGATGGCAAACCATCGGAGCTAATGAGCAGGATGTTAAACCTACTGGGTCAAGAAAAGCCATGTTTCCTGTTTATGGAGCTGTTTCTGCGCAACATGCCGCCCCACGTCCAGACTGTGCTCGCTAACTCCACCATCACTGATCCCCGTGAGCTGGCAAAGGAAGCTGACCGATTCTTCGTCGCTACACAACGTTCCTCCCATGCCGGGGTGCTGGCTCCTACCTTCACTGGCCCCCCGCCGACATCGCGGGCGTGGCCCGACGGTGGCGCCACAGCGTCAGACCGCTACAAGCCCTCTGGACTCTGTATGTACCACGCTCGATTTGGTGCGAAAGCTAAACGGTGCCGTTCCCCCTGCAACTACAGGCCGACGGGAAACGAGAGGGCCAACACTCAGTAGTGGCCATGAGTGTTGGCGATACGAGCAGGCTACTCTTCATCCTCGACACCATCTCCGGTCGGCGATTTCTCTGTGATACGGGCACACAGAGAAGCGTGCTCCCTGCTACTGACGTCGACATCATGGGCGGGGAGCGGGGCCCCCAGTTAGCGACGGCTGACGGCAGCCCTATCCACACCTACGGCGAGCGGTCTGTAGAACTGTGTTTTGGTGGACAACGTTTCACGTGGGAGTTCGTCATGGCCAATGTAACGCTTCCCCTCCTCGGAGCTGATTTTTTGTGCGCTTACGGTTTGCTAGTGGACATTTAGAACAGCCGTCTGGTCGACGCCTTAACCTTCTCCTCCTTCGCATGTACGCGGGGGGGAAGCGGCCTATGCAGGTCTAGCCAACTCTCTATCAGAGGCAGACAAGTTCAACCGCCTCCTCGCTGAGTTCCCTGACCTCACCCAGCCTACCCTCTCGGCACCCACCGCTAAGCATGGGGTGGAGCATCACATTGCTACGAAGGGGCCCCCAGTCTACGCCAGGGCCAGGCGTCTCGACCCCGCCAAACTCGCCATTGCCAAGTCTGAGTTCGAGCACCTGGAACGCATAGGGATCTTCCGCCGCTCTGACAGCCCGTGGGCGTCCCCACTCCACATCGTCGCTAAGCCTGATGGAGGTTGGCGCCCATGCGGGGACTACCGCCGACTAATTGACGCCACTACGCCTGACCGCTATCCTGTCCCACATATCCAGGACTTTTCTGCAAACCTGTCTGGCAAACGCGTCTTCTCAAAAGTCGACCTGGTCCGTGGTTATCATCAAGTTCCCGTGCACCACTCGGACATCCCCAAGACAGCGGTGACTACCCCATTCGGCCTATTTGAATTCCTACGAATGCCATTTGGACTCAAAAACGCGGCCCAGCCCTTTCAGCAGCTGATGGATTCAGTGCTCCGTGGCCTTCCTTTCATCTTTGTCTATTTGGACGACATACTCATCGCCAGCGCCTCCGAAGAAGAACACCTGTCCCATCTTCACGCCCTCTTCACACGCCTCAGCCAGCATGGGCTGATCGTCAACCCGGTGAAGTGCCGGTTCGGGCTGATGGCCATTGATTTCCTCGGGCACCACATCACTGGAGACGGGGCGGTCCCCCTGCCCTCAAAGGTGGAAGCGGTGGCGGCCTTTCCGTGCCCCCAAACAGCTCGTGCGCTCAGGGAGTTCATCGGGATGGTGACATTCTACTACCGCTTCATTCCCCGAGCCGCCTTTATCATCCGGCCACTGTACGAGGCACTGAAAGGCAAGTCCCCCAACCAGGCGGTCGACTGGACAGCAGAGCGGGACCGTGCGTTCACCGACACTAAAGCTGCGCTCTCCCAGGCTACCCTGCTAGCGCATCCTTCACCTACAGCGCCTATTTCCATAACCACGGATGCATCGGACTATGCTGTTGGTGCGGTTCACGAGCAGTGGGTGGGGGGGGGGCTTGGCAGCCTTTGGCCTTTTTCAGTCGCCAGCTTACACCCCGAGAGCGCAAGTATAGTACTTTTGACAGGGAACTCCTCGGTCTCTGGCTCGCCGTCCGGCATTTCCGGTTCCTGCTAGAGGGCCGCGAGTTTACTGCGTACGTGGACCACAAGCCCCTCACGTTTGCCATGTCCAAGACGGCCGAGCCATGGTCCGCTCGCCAGCAGCGACAACTCTCCTACATTTCGGAATTCACTACCGACATCCAGCACGTCGCTGGTAAGTCTAACCAGGTAGCTGACTGCCTCTCTAGGGCAGTGATTGGAGCGGTCCACCTAGGCCTGGACTATGCACAGATGGCCGCTGACCAGGCCACGGACCCGAGCATCCTCCGTCTCCGGACCTCCGACACGGGGTTCTGCCTGCAGGACGTTCCTTTCAGCGACACAGGTGTCACCCTCCTGTGTGACGTCTCCACAGGACAGCCCAGGCCCATCGTCCCGGACAGCTGGAGATGCCCCGTGTTTGAAGCTGTGCACGGCCTCTCTCATCCAGGCGGTAAGCCATCCGTGCGCCTGACCTCTGCTAAGTTTGTGTGGGAGGGACTTAAGAGAGACGTGAAAGCGTGGGCCAACTCGTGTGTTGCCTGTCAGCGGGCTAAGATACACCGCCACATTAAGGCGCCCCTGGAACGCTTCGCAGTGCCAGAGAGACGATTTGACCATGTCCACGTCAACCTGGTTGGTCCCCTACCCCCCTCCCATGGGTTCACCTACCTCTTCACTGTGGTGGACAGGACTACGCGCTGGCCTGAAGCTGTTCCCCTGGCATCCACGATGTCTGCTGATGTGGCCCGGGCTTTTATTGGGTCGTGGGTCTCACGTTTCGGTACGCCTTCCGACTTTTCATCTGACCGCGGGCCACAGTTTACCTCAGAGTTATGGAATGCTGTGGGTGAGGCTCTGGGCGTCAAGCTTCACCGCACTACCGCCTACCACCCTCAGGCGAACGGCCTATGTGAGCACTTCCACCGGTCCATGAAGGCTGCACTTCGGGCTACTCTCAAGGACTGCAACTGGGTCGACAAGCTCCCATGGGTCATGCTGGGCCTGCGGACCGCCCCGAAGCAAGACCTACAAGCCTCCTCTGCGGAGCTGGTGTACGGCATGCCACTGCGGGTCCCAGGCGATTTCATGCCCAACGCAACGCGTCCCTGATCAGCTGTGGACCAACGAGCCTCCTTGCTGGACGGGGTCAGAGCTTTCACACCCGTCCCTACCGCCCAACACGGCGCTCCGGTGTCCCAGGTGCCCCCAGGTCTGCAGTCAGCGGACTACGTGTTCATCCGTCACGACGCACACCGCCCCCCTCTGCAACCCCCTTATGACGGCCCCTTCCGCGTCCTGGAATGGGGAACTAAGCACCCGGTGGTGGATTTTGGGGGCACGGCCGAGCATGTTTCAGTGGACCGAGTTAAACCCGCACACCTGGACTTGACGCAGCCGTTGGAGTTAGCCCAACCTCCTCGTCGCGGTCGTCACCCGGCTCCGCCTCCTCCCCCCGTGGAGGCCCGCGCTGCCTCTTCTGCTCCTCAGGCCGACCTCCACAGGCCCGCGTCAGTGCCTCCCAGAGACACTCCGGCCCCTGTTACCCAGAGCCGCCGCAGACGGCCTCTCGTCCCCCCGCGCCTGCCTGACTTCGACTACTAGGGCGAATTCTGGGGGGGCTCATGTTGTGGAAACGTATTGGGGATAGAATTCACCCCAGGAACTAAGGGTTAAGTCAGGGTTGCCCTGGCAGGTTAACGCAGGGTTAAGTTATGGTTGTTCAGCCAGTTTTATGATTCCTTGCCGCCTCCGCTCAGTCGAGTTGTGGTTTTGTTGTCTCTCTGATTTACCGTTGATTAAAGAAAGTTGCCTACACGGCTAAAGTGTGAACCTACGGTCTTCTCCGTTCCTTCGGCTCTACAAAACAATACTAAATAAGTGCATGTTATGAGAGTCAAAAACAAAGCTATTAGTTTCATTTTCCAACTCTAACCTGATTCATATCAAGGGATGGTATATTAGTGAGATAAGAATGTTTACAACTGATCAAGTACCTAAATCTGCCTCACAGCACGAAATCATACAAATTCAGATACGGATTAAGGCCCTCACCAAGGACTGGTTAATGCATGGGCTCATTTTAGGTGAAATAATAGGGTTGATAGCATGGTAAACTATCAACATTCTTCTGTTTGCTATTCTTAAATTAAGTAGAAGTAAGGTCTCATCTGGTCCAGTGTAGAGGCAGGGAACCAACTGAGAGACCCTCTCCAGAAATAAATTAGAAAAGATCAAAGGTCAAATATGCTGACTCCATATCATATTAGCTTTCCTTAGAAACTCAATACTCAGTGAAAAAGAGGCGAATATGTATTGCTGTCAAATTATGATAAGCAATCATATTTATCTAAAGATGCAAGAAGTGTCTGTGAATGTTCTCATTCATCCAGGTCATGGTTATCCAAAGGAGTTGAATCAAGTGCAACTGGTCACTTGGTATATATATCCGTGAAGACGTTTCGCCTCTCATCCAAGAGGCTTCCTCAGTTCGGGCCTTTCTGACTAGACCAAGCTAGTCTGACTGGCTGGTGATGAGACTCAGAATTTATCCTCTAGGAGTCGTTGTCAGAGCTATTGATATGCATGGCTCTTTGTGATCCGATGTTTACCAACGCCCGTCGCTAACAGAGCCATAGAAATGAGTGGCTCTTTTGTGTACCGATGTAATGGCCGCGCCCGTCGTCATCGGAGCTATTGATATGCGTGGCTCTCCTGTGCTCCGATGTCCAGCCGGGCCCGTCGCGATCGGAGCTTTTCATTTGTATTTGTTTAGCAGCGACGGTCGTTGGGGGTGTTAGTTTCGACTTCATTGTTCAGTGGTCATGAGAGTCGTTGGAGCCGTTAGTGACCGACTGTTGTTCTTGGAGGCTAGGCTTCTTGAGTCTCCTGGGTAGAGATGAAAGAACGACATTGTAAGTGGAAGATAGGTGGTGTCGCAGACCTCCTCCTCTGTAGAGGGATGGTTTTTCTTCCTTGGGATATGCAAGAAGTGCTGAATAAAATTAGCGCTGTATGCTTTGTTTTAAAATTCATTCAATAGCTATGAAAAACTTACTGAGCCCTCGTTTTAAGAGAATCATCCTTTGTTCATTTATCAAATGCTTTGTAAGTATCTCAGATGATATGTCATTATATTTTAACATCTGAATTCTAAAACCGATTTTGCAAGGCTTTGTAGGTTTAAGGCTCCACTGCCTGAACAAGACCCCCAGCTTTAAATTCAACCTTAATATTTCACATCTAACTCAGATTGACCAACAACACCCCCCCCCCATCTTCTCTCTGCAACCTGATGCTGGGTACTAGACTAGTCTTTGTTATCTTATCGTTGTAGAAACCTTACTTCTTAAATTGGATGTCACTAAGAAAACATATTCTATAAAACTGCAGAACCAGATGGATGTCAACCAGAGCATGTTTCTGTCTCACCTATTTAGATTTAATTGCAAACAGCACATTCAATTCAACCAAGTTGTTTTTTGTGGTTGGAGCCTCTGGTTTCTCAATGCTCCCAGTCCAGCATGGCTGTTAAAGACATTGATAAGGTTTAAATTTGTATGGAGTCCTGTCTGGGTTTTTTTTCCACTAAGGCGTGAGGACATGCTTCCCGAAGGAGGGGGGTAGTGTAACACTGTAACGACCACAAATGTGTAGACTCGCTAGCCCTTGACTAATGGTCAGACCCTTTAGTTGACTGGCTAGCGCAGTCGCTCGGGTTCGATCCCACTGCTGCCCCAGTGTAGCAAGAATTCAAGGGGCAGTGGTGGGAATCCAGATCTGTCAGCTGCCTTTGACATGGTTAACCACCAAATCCTCCTCTCCACACTCACTGAGATTGGTATCTCAGCATCTGCCCTCCACTGGTTCATGTCCTACCTCTCAGGGAGCTCTATTAGAGTATCTTGGAGGGGAGGAGTGTCCAAACCACATGGCTTATCCACAGGGATGCCTCAAGGGTCAGTGCTCGGTCCCCTTCTCTTCTCAATATACACCACCTCCCTTGGTGCAATCATCGTCGTGCCATTGCTATGCTGACAATACCCAGCTCTTCCTATCATTCCCGCTAGATGACCTCTCAGTCTTGGCACGGATATATTCAGTGCTTTGCTGATATCTCTATTTGGATGAAAGAATGCCACCTTCAGCTTAACCTATCTAAGACTGAACTTCTTGTCATCCCAGCCAGTACATCCTTACAACAGACAATATCCAGCTTGGATCAACCCAACTCATGCCCACAAAGTCAACCCAAAACCTGGGTGTCATGATTGATTGATTGATTGATTGATTAACCTCTAAGGTTCACATGGCCTTGATTGCTCGGTTGTGCTGATTTTCCCTGTACAATATCAGGAGAATTAGACCCTACCTGTCTGAGCGTGCAGCACAACTCCTGATGCAGGCTCTTGTAATATCACACATTGACTACTGCAACTCCTTACTGACAGGTCTCCCTGCATGCACTTTCAAACCTCTGCAAATGATCTAGAATGCGGTGGTGTGTCTGGTCTTCAACCAACCCCAAACAGCACATCGCTCCCCTGTTCATATCCATATCTAACTGGCTCCCAGTTGCTGCCCACATCGAATTCAAACCTTGATGCTCCCTTACAAAACAGCAACTAAAACGGCCTCCGCCTACCTCAACTCACTCATTCAGGTCTACACTCAGTCCCACTCACTATGCCCTGCCAATGAAAGGCGCCTGGCACCTCTGCCACACCGGGGCCCTAATTCACTAGCCAGACTCTTCTCTTCTGTAGTTCCACAGTGGTGGAAAGAGTTACCAAACTACATTCAATCCACTGAGTCCCTCTCCATCTTTGAGAGTCAGCTAAAGACCCAGCTCTTTCACGAACACCTTCACACTTTAGGGTATTAAAAAATTGCTTCTATGCACTGCCTTTGTGCACTGCCTGTTGACACCTATGTCCTATTAGAATTAAACCTAGTTTTTTGGCACTTACTTGCATTGTTGCCTCCTGACTAGATCTTTGCTTCTGTTATATTAACTCTCAGATGTACGTCGCTTTGGATAAAGGCATCTGCTAAATGAAATTGTAACATTTCAACATTGTAAATATAAGAGAGAAAAGTAGAAGGCCAAGGACCAAGCCCTGAGGTATGCCATATTTAACATCAAGAGAATTTAAATGTAATATTATCATAGCAGACACAGTGTCAGGAAGGGCACCCGACCTAAAATGTTGCCAAATCATTATGCGGATTAACAAGACCATACCGGATTGGTCAAGGCCCGGGTTAGCAACAACCACCATTGGTGCTGTGTCCTTACAGGATACTGATGGAAACTATCAAATCCGCTGTGGCGACCCCTGGGAAAAAGGGAATAAGCCGAAAGAAGATTATTATAGCAGACACAATGTGTTCTTACAGATACATAGGACTTAAGCCAAGAGAGCGCTAAGCTAGAGACACCAAAATTACAATTTATTCGGTCTAATAGTATACAGTGATCAACAGTGTCAAAGGCTGCACTGAGGTCCAGTAGTAGGAGCACAGAGGTGGAATCAGAGTCCATAGCTAGCAGAAGATGGTTCACCGCTCTGATCAGAGCAGTTTCAGTGGAGTGACAGGCCGTGAAAGCTGATTGAAAAGGTTCATATAGATAGTTTCCTTCTATATGGGTCGAAAGTTGTTGATACACAACGTTCTGTAGTACTTTAGAAAAGAATGGAAGATTAGATTAGAGACTGATTGATAGTTATTAAGAGACCCTGGATCAAGGGGATCTGTGATGGACTGGTGGCCTGTCCAGAGTGTCTCCCTGCCTGCCACTCAATGACTGCTGGGATAGGCTCCAGCATCCCGCGACCCTAAGTAGGATAAGCGGCTAGGATAATGGATGGATGGATTGATCAAGGTGTGATTTCTCAAGTAGAGGTTTGACCACAGGTCTCTTAAAACTGCTGGGAACAGTGGCAGTAGTAACCAATAAATTGATAATGTCTAGCATTGTAGGTCCCAGGAAGAGTCCTGTGTGAAGTGACATGAACAAACAAACACGTTGGCATGTGGCTGTTGGCCTGAAAAAATTAATTGTATCCAGTGTTGTCTGGTGCATCTTCTTTAGAAAAGGCAAACAAATAAAACATCCAGCATGGAACTGTGCCTGGTTCAGAAAGCAGTCCTTGGCAAAATTAAGAAGATGAAACAGTTTAAGGTTGTACTGCTGAGGAATTGTGGAAAAAAGAAGTTTAACCACTGAATCTTCATTTTGTGTTTCTTTGGAAGTCTATACAAAGGGAATTGGCCTTCACACCACGTGCTAAACATACTCTCCCCGGTGTTTCACCAAAATATGTGGCCCGTTTGCTCTATCCAACTTTGTTTGAGGACAGACCAACCTAGCCGCTACGTGGGCATTATGAAAGTGTGTTACATGGTGACATAGATAAGTTATAGAAGAAAACAATGGGCTACAAACTGGGTGTTTCATGCAGTGTTTTCTGTCAGAGAGAATAACTCTCTTTGACATGGACTTTGGGCTTTGTAACTCTACAGACGTTTCACATGCACCTCCCAGCTATATAACACTAAAAGATAGGGAAAAGCCTAAAAAGCCATGATATGACCTCTTCAAATATTGCCTTTGCAGTCAATGCAGGGAATTCAAAGCCAAGAGCTTCAGAACTAAGCATATTGTGCCACTAGGTAAAAAACACACACACACACACAAAATCAAGCTACTTTCTTTTTGTTTGTGGGTTGGTCTTAATCAGAATCAGAATCACAATCAACTTTATTGGCCAAATGTACCTATGTACACGAGGAATTTGACTCTGGTACACAGCAGGTTCTAGCACTTGCAGACGTCACTCACCCAAAAAAAAAAAAAAAGAACGAAAGCAAACAAATAAAACAGAAGAAATAAACGGAACAACAGGACATCGGAGGTAAACATGTATGCACAACAGGTATGTATGTTGCTACTATGCAGAGTTTTGTTATGGTTGAGTAATCAACAAGCTATGCCTATATAGTATACCATATTACTTATATAATATATGCTCATACACTATACCGTATACCACAACTCCACAACCCATCATGTCCATATACAATGCTATATAATCCCACTATATCATCTAATGTACCAGAGGTACACACTATATATTCACCTGCCATCCACCTCAAAACTACATACTATATTATATACCTATGTTACAACCACAGCAATAGCAGCAATAACTTGTAATAATTAGTATTGCAAAAAATAATAAAAATAAAGAATGAAGAATAAAGACTTCCAAGAATAAAGAAAGCTAATGTCAGTTGTTACACATCAACAGCACTCAATTTCTTGATCCAAACCTGGAAGCTCAGAGTCCAACAATCAATTTCTGTTTCTTCAGGCTAATTGAATCAATCCTGACTCTGGTAAGAGAAAATAGCAACCCATCACAGAGTGTGAAAGGTCCAGATGTAACGGATCAATTCCATGTCTCATTTTGAGATGCAGTTGTCTCGACTTGAAATTAAACAATCTCAGACTGTGCTCACATGCACGTACATGCACATATCATGCAGTCTCCTAGAGCAGTGTTTCTCAACCGGGGGTCCGCGGACCCCTAGTGGTCCGTGGTGTAATTGCAAGGGGTCCGTGAAAATAAAATATCTTTAAAAAAAAGATCCTATGACATTTATAGAAATAGGACTATTTTACTCAAATGTGACTGAGACCTTTATCTACCTTAACTATAAAGGGTAACAGGACTTTTTTCTCTAATTACATCTGTTTCACAAGTGTAATTTATTGTATTTTAATAAGAGATCTCGCTCCCGTTTGCATTGTTAAAAGTTACTGCATAAAAATTCTGTTGTTACATATATCTGAAAGTTACTGAATACATATTCTGTTTTGTTACATATATCTGAAAGTTACTGCATAAGAATTCTGTTTTGTTAACTATATCTAAGTTACAACTGAAAGCTCTTATTTTTGGCCCAAAGAGTGAATAAATGCTATAATACAATTTAAAATGCAGTTTCTACTGTTTCTATCAAATTGCAACCCCCCTCCCCCAAGATCAGGTGGAGGGGTCCTCAGGGTAGATCAAAAATAAGCAGGGGGTCCAGGACCCCAAAAAGGTTGAGAACCACTGTCCTAGAGAGACTGCATGATTTTATGCCCACAGTTCCTCAGAGACCCCCTGTAACTACTGGTTTTCTGTTCCACCAGCCAGGTAGTTAATTACGTTCAACTGTTGTGTCAGGTGTTCCAGCCATCTACTCACAACAGGTGAATGTAATCAATTACCTGGCGGAACAGAAAACCAGCAGTGCAGGGGGGCCCCTGAGGACTGGATCAAGAACCACTGCTCTAAGCAATCCAAATGTGGTTACTGCGGTTATGCTAATAACAACGCTACTTAACTGACTTCAATAATGGGACCGACAATGCATTAGTTAATTTTAACTCTCTGAGGCAAAGCAGGAATGACTGAGTGGCTGTCTGTCCATTAAGAACGGACAATGGCAGTTTTTCTCTTTTCTCATTCAGAACTTGTGCATTGCCACATGAGGAAAACTGCCACCACAGCCTGAGAGATGTGAAATGTGAACAGCAGATGAACTTTAGTCCTAATGTTAGGAAATGTATTTACAGTAAAAGAAAGAAAAAAAGTTTACCACAGCTGCCTGGACCTAAACCATTAGCTGAGGGCAAAAATAAATGGATCTACTGACAAAACCAATATAACCTCAATGCGCCTCTGCTAAATGAAATTATGGAGAGAACACTACCGTCATCATTAGGCAGTACAGCACAGACAGATCAATACACCTGACCCTTCAAAGTATTAAAGCTCATATAGATGATAGATAGAGGAACTGTACAAAGCCTAAGGGATCAGACTTGTCAGGAATACCACTGTTGGGGCAGAATTATAGATTCAATGCAGAAGGTCATTTGCTTAAACTTTAGAAAGCAGGCTGTTGTTTTGCCTCAAAGGCCACTGAGGTCTTTCGTTAATGAGGGGAACACATTCAGCATGCGTAACCTGCAACATTTTAAAAAGAATTTGTACTTTTCATTTTTTATTAAATGTGATGCAGGCAAGCCGAAACCTGTTTGTTTGTGTTCGCCTACAGACAATCTGCCATGATGGGGAAAAATATACTCCACAGCCATGTTATGCCCTCACATCTGTCTGTCCTTGGTTTAGAACAAATGAAAAGCCCAAATAAAGGCAAAGAAAACTTAACCAACTATGTCCTGTGAAACATGTTTGAACCAAGCAGCGCATTGTGAAACTGGCAGCATGCCATTTTTCTACTAAACCAAAAAGGCTAAAAAAAAAAAGCTAAAAAATACTAAAATACGCATCAAAGTTTTAAATCTGAGTCGCAGTAAACTTTTCCTTTTACTTATGAGCTGAAGACCATCTAATTTCTCTACTGTGTCCAGCCAGTTTCACTTATACATCGTCATCATCATCATCATCATCATCATCATCGCGTGGCGCAGTGGTTACCACTGTCACCTCACAGCAAGAAGGTCCTGGGTTCGAACCCCAGGGATGTCCAACCTTGGGGGTCATCCCAGGTCGTCCTCTGTGTGGTTTGCATGTTCTCCCCATGTCTGTGGTGGGTCTTCTCTGGGTGCTCCGGTTTCCCCCACCATCAAAAAAAGACATGCATGTTAGAGTTTATGCTCTTGTCTGTGCCCCTGACCGAGGCATGGCAAGACAAACTGGAGTTGGTCCCTGGGCGCTGCACGGCGGCTGCCCACTGCTGCTAGCTACACAGCTAGGATGGGTTAAATGCAGAGAAAGAATACCCCCTCGGGGATCAATAAAGCTTCTAAAAATAAATCAAAAATCATCGCCATCATCATCACCCCCATTATCTCACTGGAGACAAAAAATAAAAAAACAAAACCTAAACAAATAAAATTAAAAATGGTGTAGTGAGAAGCATTCAGTTTTATACTCACAAGCAGGATGCACAGTAATTCACTTCTGAGTTTCTTGCTGTCTATGTTTGCTACTCAGCGTACTTTCTATAGATAGCTAGTTGCATCTGTGGCATCCACAGTGAGTATAATAAACTCACTGATGTTGGTATGATATTTACACCAAGGAATAAAGGTGTGGGTGAGGAATGACAGACAAATTAAGAGGGAAGGAAAGACGGATGTAGAGAGTACATCCTAAAGTGCACACTGCTTTGCACACAATGATTTAGGGATAATTTCTTGTTTTACATCTTTATTTCCAAATCACAAATACACATAATCATGGAAAAAATTAGCACTGACAGGTCATGAAACCCAACAGAAAACAGCGTATAAACGCATAAACACCTCAACCTTTGCCTCTAATGCGAGGAATATATAATTAAGGTTTCATCAGTTGAAGTTTAGAGTTTATCCCAGTGGTATTAAGCTCACTGTGGTGTATCTAAAACTGATGTAACTAACCGCAACAGTAACAAGGTACCAGTGTGCATGCAACCGCATTCAATGGGACAACCATAATTGGGCTTGATGAAATAGAATGGAACATTATGTTGTCTCTCTTCTCTTTCTTGTCCCTTGCATTAACCCCTGCCACTTGTTAAGATCCGAACATTGGGCATTTGAAATTCATGTTTCTTCTGTGTGTATGCATGTGTTGTGTGAAGTGGCCTGTTGGGGGGCAGGGGGGGGGGGTTTAAGGGACTACGAGGGAGAGCGGAATGACAGTCTGTTAAAGTATGTGTGTGCACACTTTGTATGATTGCATATCTAACTGGGCTGTGTACACAGTGTGCATGAACAAATTATACATGATGTTCTGCTCCATGCATTTCCAGGTTGCCTTTTTCTGCACGTTCCCTTGTTGCTCACAGATTGCAAAAGATGATGAAAACAAGAAAAAAACAGAGAGAGAGAGAAGAGAGAGATAGTGAGAGTAAAAGACAAAAAAAGAGGAGGTTACCGCATTTGTTAAGGATCCTCAATCGACCTCAATGACTATCATCCTGTAGCTCTCATTTCTGTGGTCATGAAGTTCTTTGAGAGTATTATTAAGGACTACATCTGCTTCTCTCTCCCAAGTGCTTTGGACCCCATACAGTTTGCTTACCATCCTAACCGATCCACTGAGGATTCCACCCTATCCCATGTTGAGAACGGGTGGGCTAACTATGTGAGAATGCTGTTCATTGACTACAGTTCAGTCTTCAATACCATAGTGCTCTCCGATCTGGTTACCAAGCTCAGGGAACTTGGTAAAAAGCCCTGCAGAGAGTGGTACGGTCGGCTGAGTGTACCACTGGGATTACACTCACCCCAGCATTTATACACCAGGTAGTGCAGGACCAGGGCTAAACAGATTACTGCCACTTTACCTCAGATACTCACACTTTACTACTACAGACTATTTTGCACTTATAATTGTATAATAACTGCATATTGTACATATATATTTATTGGGCTATACCTTCTGTATACTCCCGGATTTTTCAAGCTTTTAAATTTTGTTGTATTTTATTTTGTTTTTTATTGTTATTGTTGTTCCATTTATCTTTTGTCACACAGTTTTTGGAGTTTGCCTAAGAATAATCTCACTACTTATTGTACTTGTTCGCGAAGCATATCATGAATAAACTGTTGAATTTTGAATCGTGAATCATTCTGCTTTTAATCTTGTAAACTTGCAACTTGCAAGCCTTATGAAAACTCAACACAGATACCTGAGCTCTTCTGGTGTTACTTGGGGCATGTAAACACCTTATCTGATCTATGGCTTGGTAGAGTCTGTATGTCTTCTGTTTCCGTGGCAATGTTTTAATTTATCCACTCATACTGGGATGTTCATTTTTAGGGTATTTGGAAGGAAGAACATTTTCCCAACGAGACCTTCCCCGGGATGCGCCTGAGAAATTACCCAGTGTGCATGTAAACACGAGAGTGAGGCCTTGAGACCAGATATATGAGGGGAGTATGCTTTGAATCCGCATTGATCACTTAGTACAATAAAGGCCTGTTCTGGTTTGCATGGGAAACATAAGCATTGATTGTGTATCTTTGTAAGAGAAAAGCAATGTTCTGTTCTTGTGTAATGTGCTGTCTTGCATTAGTCAGGTAAACATATAATTTCTGAGTGAAAATGACTGATTAATTAGGATTAGGTATTCAAATAACAGAGAGATAAGTCTGTTCAACCCAGGCAGTCCACACATGCAGTTCCCTGTCCCCTCATTATTTTATTTTGAAGAAAAAATTCTACCCTCACTCCTCAAAAATAGAGCTTCAGCTAGAAATATACATAGGTAGATGTTAAAATTTTAACACATTTAATTAATCATCAATGGTGAACCAACCAGCAATAATGGAAAAACTTTGGTACCACGCTACCAGCTTCTCTCTCCGTTGTATTGGTTTTTGGATTAATTGCAAGCTTTCTTGCACGTACTACATCTACAATGATCATTTATGACTGTCAGACCTTACTGGATTTAAGACTAAATGTTCCGGACTTGTGCGCACCTCCGGAGATACCGAAAGACATTGTTTTATTTACACCCCTACGGTATCTTGGAACAGCAGCAAACGACGCCAATAGAGGCGGAAACGCAGAAGAAGAGGCGGGATCTTGGCTAGGCTACCGCGTCGCCCGACTTGACCTTCCATCCCTAGCATTTTGCTACCCAATTGCTAGCTCTGTTGGCAACAAGCTAGGTGAACTTCACTGCCGTGTTAGCGCCCAACGGGACATGAGGGATTGCTGTCGGCTTCTCTGTGCACCGACTGGACGGACTGCTGGTCTTGGGAGAGAGATCTCTCCTCTGTTGCTCTCCCTGAGGTTTCTTCCCATTTTCTCTCCCTGTTAAAAGTTTTATCCCCCCTCCCCCCAGGGAGTTGTTCCTTATCCGATGCGAGGGTCTACGGACAGGAGGGGTGGGTTTTTCTGGTAAACAATTCATGGGTGCGCCGATGTGGAAGCAATCTCCCAGTCCTGTTTGCTGGTGTTGGAACATCTTACAATCAAGTGTCGACCTTTTTTCCCCACCAAGGAATTCCCCTCCATCCCGTCAACGGTTGTTTACATTCCACCACAAGCCAACACTACAGTAGCTCTGGAAGCGCTCTACGGTGCAATTAGCAGCTATGAGAATCAGCATCCACCGGCTATTTCCATTGTTGTGGGGGCTTCAATCACTGCAGCCTGAAATCAGTACTCTAAATACTTCCAGCACGTACGCTATCCAACCAGGGACACGTCGTAGGAAAAGGGAAAAAATGTTGAACGCATACTTTAAGTAAAGACTCTTACCCCTACGGTAAATTACTTATATAATGTTTGCTGCCATCTACTGGTGAGAAGTTTAATCAAATGACCAACGTTGGAGGTTTGTATTTGCAGTGAAAAGAGAGATACAGCTGCGGAAAATAAAAACGGAAAATACTCAAAAAGGTGTCATTTTGTTATTGATTTTGTGTCAGAGAAAACGTGAGGGGAAATTCCACACTTGCTCCATGTTCACTCTGATCTGCAACACTGCTCGTCAAATACGTGCTAAAACCAGAGAATTTGTTTACATACACAAGCTGAGCCGTCTGTTTGCCAGTGGCATTTCAATGCAATAAGGATACCACACTGCACAAGGATACCTCACTGTGGTGGTAATCTATATTGCAACACAGACAAATAACGAATACCAAGATTCAAGATTCAAGAAGATGAAGACTCAAGGTTTATTTCTCACATACGTCTTGTGCAAGAAGTACAATAAGCAGTGAAATGATTTTTTTGGCAAACTCCAAAACTGCAATAAGATAAATGGAACAACAATAATGAAATGAGAATAAAATAAAAATACCAAAAAAAATATCTAGGGAAGGTATATCCTAATACATATATGCAGTGTGCAGTTGCTATACAATACAAGTACAAATGTGCTAATAGACTGTGGAAAATATCTGGGGCAAAGTGGTAAAATGGTAAAAGTGATGATACACTGATACACCAGAGAGGCATATCAATCACATGCAATAAATACAGAGGAAACATGATTATGAACGAGAATAGATTCTTATGCAATAGAAATACACATAAAAGCTTTTGTGAATTCCATTTCCACAGTTTATGTGGCGTCACCTACGCTTGAAAAACAAATCGGAGCATGAGATATCTTTTCCTGTCTTTAATTGTGCACAAATAAATAAATAAATAAATAGTTTATTTGGTACATTTAGTATTTACCTTCCGTGCCTTATGTTCAAGTGAATGTAAATGTATCCAGGCTGCAGTCAACCTTATTAAAAGGGGTGAGTCTTTCTCAAAAAGTGGACCTTTTTATTCTTAGCACGGGATACCTCATGGGAGCCGGCCTTTCACATACTAAGGCTTTGAATACATTATAGTATCCTAAAGCTCGTAATTTAGCAGAAGGATCACCAAATCTTGGATATTTCAGGTTCTGAAACATCTTGTTAGTGATCTTTTCTTTTTTTAATCTCTAAGGTAACTACTTCTTTGCTTCATTGAACACACTTTAAACTTTCTGGACCTTTTGTTTTCTGGGGTAAGTTGAACGATGCCTCCCTCGGCTACGCCCACGCATATTTATGTAAATATCTACACTACCGTTCAAAAGTTTGGGATCACCCAAACAATTTCGTGTTTTCCATGAAAAGTCACACTTATTCACCACCATATGTTGTGAAATGAATAGAAAATAGAGTCAAGACATTGACAAGGTTAGAAATAATGATTTGTATTTGAAATAAGATTTTTTTTACATCAAACTTTGCTTTCGTCAAAGAATCCTCCATTTGCAGCAATTACAGCATTGCAGACCTTTGGCATTCTAGCTGTTAATTTGTTGAGGTAATCTGGAGAAATTGCACCCCACGCTTCCAGAAGCAGCTCCCACAAGTTGGATTGGTTGGATGGGCACTTCTTTGAGCAGATTGAGTTTCTGGAGCATCACATTTGTGGGGGCAATTAAACGCTCAAAATGGCCAGAAAAAGAGAACTTTCATCTGAAACTCGACAGTCTATTCTTGTTCTTAGAAATGAAGGCTATTCCATGCGAGAAATTGCTAAGAAATTGAAGATTTCCTACACCGGTGTGTACTACTCCCTTCAGAGGACAGCACAAACAGGCTCTAACAGGTACTATTTAATGAAGATGCCAGTTGGGGACCTGTGAGGCATCTGTTTCTCAAACTAGAGACTCTAATGTACTCATCTTCTTGCTCAGTTGTGCAACGCGGCCTCCCACTTCTTTTTCTACTCTGGTTAGAGCCTGTTTGTGCTGTCCTCTGAAGGGAGTAGTACACACCGGTGTAGGAAATCTTCAATTTCTTAGCAATTTCTCGCATGGAATAGCCTTCATTTCTAAGAACAAGAATAGACTGTCGAGTTTCAGATGAAAGTTCTCTTTTTCTGGCCATTTTGAGCGTTTAATTGACCCCACAAATGTGATGCTCCAGAAACTCAATCTGCTCAAAGAAGTGCCCATTCAACCAATCCAACTTGTGGGAGCTGCTTCTGGAAGCGTGGGGTGCAATTTCTCCAGATTACCTCAACAAATTAACAGCTAGAATGCCAAAGGTCTGCAATGCTGTAATTGCTGCAAATGGAGGATTCTTTGACGAAAGCAAAGTTTGATGTAAAAAAAATCTTATTTCAAATACAAATCATTATTTCTAACCTTGTCAATGTCTTGACTCTATTTTCTATTCATTTCACAACATATGGTGGTGAATAAGTGTGACTTTTCATGGAAAACACAAAATTGTTTGGGTGATCCCAAACTTTTGAACGGTAGTGTATATTTGAAACAGAAATCTATGATTTCCCTGATCTGTGCCCTCCCTCTGGCAGCAAGAATACAAAAATGTCACAGTCATTATTGCTTGTGTGCCGTCAGCTCAGGACTAAACAGCTCCCACCCTTGTAAAAAATGGCATCCTTGTACTAAAAGCCATCTCGGGCAATAATACAAACTTTATCAAGCTATGTGGGAACACCGTTTTCCTGTAGCAGTGATTTTAGAATTGGTAGATGACCTGTCCAACAGAGGCATCGCCACATGTCATCACATTTCAATCTTGTTCCCTGTTTGAGTAGGAACGTGTCTGGCGCTGCGCCAGTGTTCGTCCTACCCGATCAACAATATCTACCCCGGAATATGGAAAAGATGCCGGTTAGTGACTCCACGGTTATGGTGGATAAAATAACTATTAATGGAGGGGGGGGGGAATCACGTATTTCAGCTTTAATTTTGATTTTTTCTGTTTGCGAAGAAGGTGCTCGGGTACCCATAGATATACGCATACAGCCTTGATATGAGAACGGGCGGATAATAGCTTGAGCGCTAAAGCGTCACAAGAAACGAGAAGGGAAGAAGAAGAAACACCGCCACAGAGCGTTACGTCTAGTCACATGTTACCAGTCAAGCTTGGTCAGCTGACACTGGCCAGCTTCCCCTCTCGGCGCTAGCAGGCTTACCTCCATCGACTAAATACGCTCCGGAAAGCCGTTTTGGGGTTTTTTTTTAGTCGGCGTCCGTTGCTCAGATTGAACCGAAGACCCCTTGCAGACCATTAGGAAACATTACCGGATAGATGCTACTCGAGTGGATGATGAACGGACACGCCATTCTTTACACCGGGGTCACTTTGGCCTTCTGGAGTACCATACTAATCGTCGGTAAGGAAATATCCCCCTGAAAATTAGTCGGAATTGTGATTATTCATGGTTAAGTAAACATGGATGAAATGCATATGTGTTTGAAGGATAACGTTTTTATTCATTAATCCCGATAAGTGCATTAATTGTTGCGTTTCAACAGTTGTCCTGTGGACCGGGCTAAATCCTGGAATGCAAGGCGTGATGCTCCTACGTTGAGGCTATTTTCTTTATATCGATTAAAATGAGTTATCGATTAGGTTTTTGAGAAAGTTCTTGCTAGTGGAGAAGTGAAACACTTTAAATAAAAACACAACATTGTGTTGTGAGATATGGACGTTCATGTAGTAGTCCAAACCGAGCCTGAAATTAGACTAGACCAGGTCCTTGATCCATAACTGATGGAAGCTGACCAAGCAAGCTAACCAACGTTAGCATCAAACGCTGAGCTGCAAAGTATGTCCACTTACAATCATACGATTGGTGCAATATGAAATACAATGCCATCTTACTTTTCTATTCAATACGCCAAGTCCTTGCACTAGAATTTTTTGTTAAGCTTGCTAACTGCTGTTGTGCAAAGCTAAGCTAGCTGGCATCTTTAAATCGAGCCAAATGGGAAGTGCGGGACTGATCATGTGAGGGTGAGCTGTCACACATAGGCAACAGCTTCTTTCCATCACTCGAGCAGCTCTGCAAACTGCAGTGTGGTTAGTGGTAGCTACACTTCTTTTACAAATAAATGGGTTGTAGTAAAACAGTTTATATGAATGAATGTATCAATATGATCTAGTAGTCTCTCTGTGGAATACCACACACAACTCAGGAATAAACATGGACATTTGAAAATAAATGGTATTGATGCAGGCATGAACTATATTGAGATTGGTTTCCTCTTGTGCTCTTTTCTAGGTATTTGCTACACAATATTTGACCTTGGATTTCGCTTTGATGTGGCATGGTAAGTCCTTGCATAAAGCTGCCATCCCATTGTAGGAAAAGCATAGGGATTTACATGTTTTGGAACAAACAATCTAACTTTGGGCCAAACATGACAAGACACCTTTTTCTGACTTCTTTAATTTATTACATCTAAGGAAAAATAATGAATAGTAATACTTGCCCTGTGATGGCCTGGCAGCCTGTCCAGGGTGTCTCCTCGCCTGCCGCCCAATGACTGCTGGGATAGGCTCCAGCATCCCCGTGACCCTGAGAGCAGGATAAGCGGTTTGGATAATGGATAGATAACGACAGTGGTTTTCCTCTGAAACAGAATATGCACAGTTTTGGTTTGATAACATTAACAGTTGAGATGCTTTTTAATTTGCCTTTAAAGATCCCACTTGATCCCTTAATATCTGCTGGCAAAATAAAGAGATAAATCCAGTCACTGATTCCGTCTTTTAAATAATGTTTTTAACATATATTAACTTTGCAATGGCTAATCTCAGTTATAGGTTGCTAGCCCACCATTGATTGGTATTTGCTTTCATGTCTTGATGCATTCAAGCTTTATTGCCAACTCTTAGCATGGTTATAAGTATTATACTGACTGTAGGCCTCATTAAGAAACGTGTCTTTCAGTGTTAGAAGTAGTTTGCCAGATAAGCCTACAAAAAAAGCTGGTTCATTAAATGGCTGTTCTGAAGAACTTAACTGCAATGTATTTGTATTTAGGAGATGTTGCCACTTGTAAAAATCCTTCCTATCATCCAAAAGAAAAACCATTTCATTTTGGTATACAACATTTCTTTAATGTGGAACACAGTTTCTAGTGCAATGTCTAATCATCGACGATAATGTTTCCATAATTGACTTACTCATTAGACTAATGTCTGCTGTCCAAGTTTCAACTAATTACAATACCATGGTTGTTGCATTTTATTGCCAGTGCAACAAAATTGGGAGAGAAATTGTTTGATAAATAAAACGACTGATACTGATGCTTGGCTCTGCAGTGGAAGAAGGGGCTATTGTTACCTCGTGCAGCCCAAACCAGGTGTCTTTCCTGTCCACACTTTTTATTTGATTACTGCTGATGTTTTATCAATAAAATTGATTTGGCTTTCTCACAACACTTTGGTTTAATGGTTCAATTATACACAATCAAACAACACAGGAATTTAAAAGAAATAACCTGGCAATAAAATGTGTATTTTCGAAAGTCATGTAGAGCTTTATTTCTGGGGAAAGGATTATCAAAATAGATTTACGTTGGGTGTCTTTGTTTGTCTTTGTAAACTGTAAAAATTACTTGGATGCTGACTGATTCTTGTTCAGGGAAATAAAAAAAGATTTAAGGTACAGTGAAATTATGCTGTTCGCAAACTGTTGGCACCTCCTAAAATATAGTATCTCTTATGTTTCCAGGTTCCTGACAGAGACATCTCCTTTTATGTGGGCCAATCTGGGAATTGGCCTGGCCATTTCTCTGTCTGTGGTGGGTGCTGCCTGGTGAGTATCTTACAAGGACTAAGACTGAAAGGCTTTGCTGTATCCTGTTGTCAGGTATTTTGAAGGTGCAAGTTTTGGACAACTACTTAGGTAGTTCCATGGACCTCCACCCTCTATCTCTTCAACTGTCTTAAAGGGGCAGTAATCCTCTTTTGACTTGGAAACGTGTTGGTTTAGGATGGTAGAACTGGTTGCGCTCCTGCCAATATCAACAAAAAATGAGACACGTCACATTGTCATTTTGAGTGAGAAAATACGATTTTTTTTGCTTCCAGGGGAAATGCACATTATGATCAACCCCTAATTTCCCACTTAATATGGGGGCATCAAACACGCTGAAACCCATGTGACATAGGCAGTGCGTGTGGTGTCCAGTGCATTAAACTAATAAAATGTGAGGTGAGCACAGAAAGGTGACACGCCAGCATTAGCCGACTAAAATCTTTCGTTCCACTTGTGAGAAGCTGAGATGTGATGTTCTACTACAGCACCGATACCTTCAGTCTTACCCACACCGCCATCACTGTCCTCTACATCTACACCCCTTGATATGCTTTATACTCGGGCGTCACCATCACTGTCATCTACATCTACACCCCTTTATATCCTTTATACATGGACACCACCATCATTGTCCTCTACATCTACACCCCTTTATATCCTTTATGCATGGACACCTCCATCATTGTCCTCTACATCTACACCCCTTTATATCCTTTATACATGGACACCTCCATCACTGTCCTCTACATCTAATACATGGACACCTCCATCAATGTCCTCTAGATGTACACCCCTTTATATCCTTTATACATGGACACCTCCATCACTTTCCTCTACATCTAATACATCGACACCTACATCAGTGCCCTCTACATCTACATCCCTTTATATCCTTTATACACGGGCACCTCCATCACTGTCCTCCACATCTACACCCCTTTATATCCTTTATACATGGACACCTCCATCACTGTCCTCTAAATCTACACCCCTTTATGTCCTTTATACGTGGACACCACTATCAGTGTCCACTACATCTACACCCCTTTATGTCCTTTATACGTGGACACCACTATCAGTGTCCACTACATCTACACCCCTTTATGTCCTTTATACATGGACACCACGATCAGTGTCCTCTACATCTACACCCCTTTATGTCCTTTATACGTACGTACATGGACACCACTATCAGTGTCCACTACATCTACACCCCTTTATGTCCTTTATACATGGACACCACTATCGGTGTCCACTACATCTACACCCCTTTTTGTCCTTTTTCTAAGTGTGAGTAAAAGGAGACAGACTAAAAGTGAGCCGTTACTTAGTCTTTGTCTCTTCTTATATCCTTTTTATGATACAGTTTAGCATGGTAGAATTATTTCCTCTTGGTTAACACTTGTATTTTGTTAAACATCCTTGAAATCATAGTTTATTGTTAAGTAATTTAAAACCAAAAAACTTTGACTTTTAATGCGTTATGTTTTGGGGCTTCCGATTGGATCAACAAACCAACTCTATCGTCCTGTTGCACTCGCTGACTGATATGAAAATTCCCTCGCCACTTTCACTATTTTGATGTTTGAATATGATTGTCGTAATGAGCTCTTCCAACAGCTTTTTCTTGATACAGTTTAATTTTACATGTTAGTTTTCTGTCATATTACCAACATTGTGCTTATGGCTCTTTTTTTTTTTCAGGGGTATCTACATTACTGGCTCTAGCATCATCGGTGGCGGTGTCAAGGCTCCACGAATTAAAACCAAGAACTTGGTCAGGTAATCTCTTCTAGAGAGGCGTGCCTGCTCTGAAAGTGTTTTCGGCTGCTATATGAAAGCCACGGATGGTGCACAGGGGTCATTTTATAAGTCTCATCTTGTTGGCAGAAAGGGAATGAATAATATATTTTCCTTTGTATTAACACAAGATGAAACGTTGATGACCCTGTATTGTTGCAGTAGCAGTGGTGTGTAAATAAGCACAGACCAGGAGAGCAGTGAAGGTGATAATACTCGCCCTTCATTATTACTGCAATAAACAGAGACCAGACAGCATCATAAGTAAAAATAAAAATGGAGGATAAAGATGTAGCATTAAAAATGGATATAATCTATTTTTCATCCTCTCCTTCCTTTGGTCTCATGATCCTAATTTTTCCTGGTCAGGATCATGGTGGCAGCACATAGAGTCAGCAGAGCGAGCCAAACGCCCTTCTCTCTTGTAGCGGATGCACAGATTTCTCATTGACAGTTTGATGTGGTAGTGATTTATACAGAGTGTACAATCGCTTGTCCGTCTCAACTCTCATCTCCCTCTCTCCTCTCCCTAAGCATCATCTTCTGTGAAGCCGTAGCCATCTATGGCATTATCATGGCCATTGTTATCAGCAACATGGCTGAGGTGAGCATGGTTGAAGTCCCCCGTTGTATTCGTCACTGATATAATATGTGGAGAAGCTTCTGTACAGGGGGGAGCAGAAGACACATAACAGCACAATTGTAAATTTGTGGAAAGTGGAGGGCCAATTAACCTGTAGTCTTGCCTAACTCATAAAATATATTTAATCACATAGAAATCCTTAGCAAGGCTGTTTAAGTGATTATATATAATATTTATCTTCCTTTCGCAGAATTTCCGTGGAAATACCCCTGAAACTATCGGAGCAAGGAACTACCAAGCTGGTAAGAAAACGGGCATGAAGAGCCTAAACCACATACACATCTGAAAAGTTAATCTGATTGATTATTGTTAAGTATAACATGTGTATCATGTCTACTTGTGACTGCAAAATATGTGGTTCTGGCTGATTTGTCTAAGTTTGATTTGCTTGTAGACATCAAATGTAAAATGAAAAAATAGAGGTTCGAGTAGATTTTCAAGAATTGGAAATGTTTTCAAACAGGCAGTTCTTGACATCTTACACGAAGCTGTAACAGGAAAAATTCAACTTAAAGTAATAAATGTGTGAAAAGGTATCAAATGTTTAAATTGGAATGAATATAAAACTGCAATATTAAATGCACAAGTAAACAAATATTTCTTATTTATAGCTTTTTAAAAGTTTCAGAAAGATTGCGTCTGAATTTTGAATGTCCGAATTGCGATTGACTTACCAATTCTGACTTCGGAAAGGGAGCCCAAGGTTCCATGTTAATCGTTGACTTGGATTATATGATGTTGTTTTGGCCCCCATCCTGCCAGGTTACTCCATGTTCGGTGCTGGATTGACTGTGGGCTTTTCCAACCTCTTCTGTGGCATCTGTGTCGGCATTGTGGGCAGTGGGGCGGCCCTGGCAGATGCCCAGAATGCCAGCCTCTTCGTGAAAATCCTCATCGTAGAAATTTTCGGCAGTGCCATCGGCCTGTTTGGTGTCATCGTGGCCATTCTGCAGGTAGAGTTTTGTACAATATCTTCTTCACCACCATGGTATCATAGCCAGTATGCTATATAAGGTTTAAATTCATGTTAGTCAGGTGAGAGACATTTCACTCTGATAACTGTCTTCTATCAAACTTCTTAAGGCGGAACAGCCCTTGAGAAAATTTCTTTTCACAATTTTTTTTTTTAATACAGTATGGAATTTGTGAGCGGAAGCAACAGTTATATTTGCTGCAAAACTTAAACTATGAATCTTCACGCCTCAGCTACAAATTTTCCACAGGCCTTCTCTGGTATTCCGAAAGAAAATTCTTTTTAGGTCTTCTTCTTATCCCTCCATTTTCACCTGTGCATTGTGAGATTGTATGTAATTTTTATTGTCTTCATGAACATTTGTCCTTCGTCTGATTTCGTTCAGAGTAGGAACAGTGCAGTTCATGGGTAAACGCACACACAGATGTCTCTTTCACTCTTACCGCCCTATTTAAATGACACAGTGCATGGTTTATGGCGACGTGCATGGGCCTAAGTCCATGAATACTGGGACAGCATCCAGCGCTTTACCTGTGCCCCCATCCATAGGGTTAGTGGTTGTGTCGGGAAGGGTATCCAACGTAAAATTTTGCTAAATCATTATGCGGATTGACAGTACCATACTGGATTGGTCAAGGCTCACTACAGGATGGCGACCCCTTAGAAACAGGGAACAAGCTGAAAGAAGAAGAATGCGTGGTCTAAAGGCCCTGACACACCAGGCTGACGGTCGGCCAATGTCGGGCCGTCGGTGAGCATCTGTGACCCTGGCTTTTGTGGTGTGTCCCGCACTAGTCGGGCCCCTGTTGGCAGCGTTTCAGCCAGTTCATCATGTTGAATCGGCGGAGCACGTCAGTGAGAGAGATCTTTCTGATTGGCTGTTCATCTTAGCGAATCACTGCAGAACATATAAATGCTAGTTGACCGTCGGCTGCAGTCTTTGCAGCGTGTTCAAGTGTTACTTTTTCGCCCAGACGGGAGGCGACGCATCAGTCGGCCTTCGTCTCCACTAGTCATTTTAGTGTGTTTGGACCCTAAAGCACATGGTGCAAGTGTGTTTAGGGCATCTCCAAATGTACTTTTGCTAGTTAAATGATGCATAATCTGGGCACAAAGTAAGGTGCAAAGGGGTTGTACTTAGTCTCTTAATGAATCATAGGTGTGTTTTGGGCGTAGCATGAATTAAAACAATCAGTGTCATGTCCCGTTCCCTTTAAAAGCCAAGTGCACCTGCACCTTGGCACATTGCGATTTAAATGGCGGATTCGGAAAGTTGGAGTAAAAAAAACGGTTTTCTGCTGAGGAAATGGATCTGCTCGTGTGCGAAGTGAAAGCACATGAGCCGACCATCTACGGGAGCAGCAGGAATCCACCAAAGCTCCCTGAGGTGAAGCAGGTGTTTTTGATAGGCTGTTTAAGTCTGATAAATATTATGACCATTTTGACATTTATCTTTTAAATATCGGGATGTACACAATAATAATCTTTCACATTGTAATGTTTTTAGTCGTAATCTTTTGCGTGTCGCTGTGTGTGCATTTGTTGTGCACCCGCCTACGGAGGCACATCTTACTAGCCGAATAATGTACCCTTTAAATAGCAGTAAAAAGTAAAAGCATTGACTTTAGACCAGGTTTTTTTTTTTTGGTCAATGGCACAATCGCTTTCTGCTGTCTCAAGACAGCAATGCACCAACAGTATGTCTGACCACATCTCATTTTAGGACCAACACGCCCATGGGTGCACAGATGGCCACAAGTACATTTGCTATTTAAACGGCGTGGACGGGAAAATTACAACTGTGTCGGTCGGAAACTAGAAATGACACTTGCTTTGCACCGGGTGTAAGACGGGGCCCTCAATCCGAGATGTTCATTCTCGCTCTTTGCTGTGCAACATTTGATGACTTTTTTTATTGTAGACTTCTACTAGAGAGGTCAAGGCAAAGCTATTCACGGTCACCACAAAGGCCTTTTGGGCGGCACGGTGGCCCAGTGATTAGTGCTGTCGCCTCACAGCAAGAAGGTCTGGGGTTGTCCAACTTTGGGGGTCATCCCAGGGCGTCCGCTGTGTGGAGTTTGCATGTCCTCCCTGTGTCTGCGGTGGGGTTTTTTCTGGGTGCTACAGTGTCTCCCATCATCAAAAAGACATGCATGTTAGGGTTTATTCTCCTGTCTGTGCCCCTGAGCAAGGTAATGGGAAAAGAACTGCAGTTGGTGCCCGGGCGCAGCATGAAGGCGGCAGGCCACTGCTCCTAGCTGCACAGATCACAGCTAGGATGGGTTCATTTGCAGTAACTGAATTTCCCCAAGGGGATTAATAAAGGAAACTTAATTAAACTTAATTAATTCACATCAGTCTGGATACTCGGTGTCTCAGTGTTGTGCAGGGTTTTAGCAGGTTTGTTAGGAAGCTTCAGATTTTCCACCTCCAAACAAATTTTTCTAACCACATGATGGTCTTTTTTTTGTTTCATTTTTCTACAGACGTCGAAAGTAAAGATGGGAGATTAGAGTTCTCTGCAGGATGAGACGATGAGAAGAAGACGCCGTTGGAAAATAAGATGGATTATTGTGTACATACATCGTAAATTATTTAAATGTCTTATTTTGTCTGATCATTTTTAACCGTCGCTTGCTGAAGAGTGAAACACACGCACCCTTTTGTCTCGCCAGGTATGTAAGTGTTTAGTAAGACAGCTGCAGAAATTTCAGAGTCGCTACATTTTTTTTTCTTGCACACCAGAACAACTTCTTGTGTCTTGCATCAGTTCATTTCATACATGACACAAACCTGTCTGATCATTCAGTGGCCTCCATTGTCCTCCAGTTTTGCCTGATGGAGTGATTAGAACAAGCAGAAATGTTATTTGATGGTTTTGGGATCTTGGTAAACACCGTCTCACCCCTATTTCAAAATGGTGACCAGTGTATTGCAATGCATGGGAGCCTGCAGACATAGAGTATGATGACAGCGCTATAATGCTTCTGTACTGTTGTGCTCTTTCGCTAGACAACCAACAGTGGTGTTGCGTATCGTTGATATGGTTCTTACTTTTTTTATTTTATTTTTTAAAGCAGAGGAATCTGTGCCGTTTTTTCATAAATCATTCATGTTATTAACTCATTAGTTTCCTACCAGAAGGGCACATCACGACTGATGTGCCAGATTTTTTTTTTTTTTTTTTTTTTTTGCTAACTAACTTCCGAACTGTATGTGAAAATCATTGAATGGGGGGGGGGGGCGAAGATCCAGAAGGTATTTTCCATAACTCATCTTACTGCATTTTAGCAGTCTTATGACATTTCCATCAGCTTATCAGTTGTTTTTTCGTGCGAGGGAGGCACTCTTCTTCATGTTCGACTGGTTAAAAATGAGACTAAAGGAGTATTTGAAAATATTTTTGTGTGCGTGCGTGCGTGTGTAAACTGAAAATATGATTTTTTTTTTCCCTGTGAAGCATGAGGGTGTTTACTAAAATGTGTACTGTAGCCTGGTCTGTCACAGTTGTATGTTTTTATCATTGCGGTTTGTGATGAGTGTCTCCATCCACCTTGGACCCGCCCCGATACGGTATTAGCCCCGGCTCTTGCTTCAAGAGCAGTGTTCAGTCAACCTGGTATCATTTCCAAGAATAGGAGGCAAAGTACTCATCTTGGCTCGCTCGTAAGATCACAGAAAAATCCCTTTCATTCAGAGCCATGTTAACTCTTGTCTAGAGCATTGGTGCTCCGAAATGGTCCCCGATTCCATCTGAACCCAGTAAGCCACCGCTGACGCTATTCACAGCTGCCAGATTCCCTTATTTCACACAAGTGGCCCTTATTTTCTGAGTTGGGTTGTCACGAGGGCTTCTGTGCTCTGCTGCATTTCAATGGGCATCATTGGTAATCCCATTGGTCGTCAAGTAGAAATTCTGCTTGACTAAAAATTCACTGTCGGGGGGGTGCGGGGGGGGGTATAATCTTGATGTTCAGGACAAATGGACCCAGAATTCTGAACCGAGAAGCTCAGACGAGGTACAGGAAAATGACCTTGTCGCTAATGGCTTTCTTTCAACATAGCCAAATGATTAGCCTCTGAACAGTGATTGATTAGATTGATTATGTATCAGGAAATGTGTTACCATGGCACCAAACAAAATTTCTGTCTTTGTTGTTTTCTGTTCTTGGTCAGCAAATCGGCTTTGTTTTTAGTGAAGGGGTCGTCGATATTACTCTGTTTTTTTTTTTTTTGTGTAACTCGGCTCGGGATGTCCAGGTCACCTTTGCTTTAAAATCCCTGTTGACTGTTGGGAGTTTGAACAGTTTGCTGTTTCATATCTTAGTTTGAAGATATGAAACAGTAGCTCTGTTCTGTGTAAGACTTGGAGCAGGACACCGTCCCTGTCGATGTCTCTCTGGAATTCTTTAGGAACTCTCACTTAAACTTTCAGTTTGATTTTTTTTTTTTTTTTTTTTTTTGCTGCTTGTATTTCTTACAGTTCATCTGGAATGTGCATCGTCGCTTGCTCACAACATTTGGGAGTGGTGTGAAACTGATCATCTCGTACAAGTTGGTTCATTTGTTTTTTTTTAAACATTCCTAATCGGAGGTGTGTGTGCGTGTTCGTGCGTGCATGCGTGCGTGCGTGCGTGCGTGTTTGCATCGTTTGCTCCTGAGAGGCTTGCATTTAGATTTTGAGCATTATAAGAATATGATGACATGATCACTACCATGTTGCAGCATGGCGTTCCCTGTTGAAAGCCTGTCAGCATGGCTATACGGGTTACACTGCATCAGTTTTTAGCCGTTAGCTGAAGAGAAAGAAGCGGTATTTTGCCCACAAGGGTACTTCTTGGAAATCGGCCCACTTCAGAAATGCTACGCAAATGAGTTCAACTTGGAAGCAGCGATTGTGTGAATGGCTATGCAAGACTGTCTAGGATGTCAGTAAGTAACCTTTAGATGTGTATTCCATTATTCCAAGAGTTACGGGAATTTTGTAGATGACAGACCTTGGCTTTGTGTGAATTGTCTCATTGCTTTCCTTGTCATTTCTCCTCGACAACTTGTGCAAAAGTCTGTGGAGGGGAGAGAATACCCCGGTGCAAGAGAAAGGGAAACGTTGGATTTATGTTAAATATGTGCATCTGCATTTGGTCCCCCAACAGTGTCTTGGCGTGTAAATTGTCACCTCTCGTATGGTTTATAACAGAACCGAGACTCTAAGATGCTATTGAAAACGGGGCCCTGTGTGCAGCCCTGGGCTTCAGTGACTGGTTGGTCCCCTATGTACAATATATGTTAATGTGGTGATGTTAAAAAAGAAATTATTCATCGTTTTGACATCGTGTATGATAAAAATTGATCCTCCTAGCTACATAAATGTCCTTGAAAGAATAAAAGATTCCAATCAAGAATGTCTTTGTGTTTTGTTTTTTTTTTGGTTTTTTTTAGTCTTTTACTACTTAATATTTTTGTCAATAATCCGTCTTTAGTCTGCTCTTAGTGAGTGGTGCTGTTCAGCGGAGATGTGTTTGGAGGATGCTTAAAATACTGCATGCTGTCACAGGCATCCACTTTTCTCTTTACCTTGTTTGTTATTGCTAACTGTTGTCATGAAGTGCTTTATTTAAATTGCAGCACTCCACCCTGCCTTTCTCACACGGCACCTACTGCCTGTCTGTCCTGGATGAGGGACCTGTCCCTGTGGCGCTCTTTTTTTTTGACGGTTCTCATTTTCCTCCTTTGAGACTGTAACTGTGATTTAGGTTTATTCAAATAAACAGGATACGAATTAAAAATTAAAACAGGTAGACGAGACGGAACATAATGAGGTAACCTGTAGGTTTTGGTATGGCTTCCAGCCTAAAGACCCCCCCCCCACCACCACCACCACCAAATCAAACAAAAAAAAATACACATATACCATACACACTAACCAAAATCCAACATCACCCTCCCTCCTTCCCCAATCACAATAAAAGTATTCCCCTCCACAAATCCACTAATAAACTCATCTTCTCTAACAACTCTACAACATATTAACATCGCTTTCTATTATACTCTTAAAAACGTTCAGGAATCAGGAACACTTTATTTGTCACTTTATTCCACACCTCAGCTTTCCTCTTCTCATAATGGGCTGTATTCCTCCTTAGCTTGACAGCAAACCTTCCATGGCTTAAAACATAATTTGATAAATTAACATTACAGCCTTTCTGTGCAACGTCAACCGTCGAGCAGCTTGTCGCTCAATTTATCAAACGTGCGGCTGTCACTTCTGTCCACTAGATGGAGCAAAAGGCCGCAGCACGGCGAGTGCTCCCCCGTTCAATTGGCGGACTGCGACCGTAAACGCTGACATGAACAGTTTAAAAAGAGTCAGCTAGTGCAACTTTTCAGTATTACGTGTTCATATAAACGTTTTCTTTTCCTCAGCGGGCAGAGTTATATTGGATGGTGTAAGAATAACACTGAAACAGCTCGACCTATGTCGCAAAAAAACGATATAGTGAAGATAAATTATGCATTTTTTGTCATTTTCTATCTATCTATCTATCTATCTATCTATCTATCTATCTATCTATCTATCTATCTATCTATCTATCTATCTATCTATCTATCTATCTATCTATCTATTCTACACCTACCTGCTAAACAGTGCGGTATTAGGTCCTGTGAAGTTTTGTGCACCTGCTCTCTGGACAGGGACGTCCCCTCTAGCTCCCCTTGCGTTGGCTCGGCAGATGAAGGGCGTGTTTGGGCCAATCGCGCTTCCGTAGGCAGGAAAGCGAAAGGGAGCTGCTCGCTGCTGCCACATCCCGAGAGCATCCCTTTAAAAATGCTCTCATCATATCATCCACACAAAAACACAACGGGGTGACGGGGCACCAGCGAAGATAGACTCGTCTCAGTCCCGGTTCGCGTTAGAATAACCTTACAGCCCACGTTAGCCATTTGGCGACCGTTACGCTACAAAATATGAGGCTTTTCTTCTGACAAAGAGCAGCAATAGGTTATCCGCTGCTGTAGGAACAGTTCTGCTTTAGCCGGGGGAACTGTGATGAGAGCCGTCAGATTTTCCACTATCATCCTTTATTATCGGTTCAGTTCTTCCTCGTCTTTTTTTTGTAGCGTTACGCGGTGTGATAATTAAACGTGTCCTCTTTTCACGTTTTTTTTTTATCGTGAGACTTTTTCCCACCTTTCCCAGATGACATGAATAATTTCGGTATTCAGCGGTGCTCCGGCAAAGAGGACGCATGGATAGGAGAGTGCTCGTCTGACATCAAGGTAGGTGTACTATTTGTTTGGGATACGTTGTCACTTGAGCGTCGCATCCTGGCGTTATTTAACCTCCATCTGCCCCCCCCCTCCCCCCCCGGTAGATTTTTATCCTGCCACATCGTAAATCTGCATGTATTCATCTCTGAACCATTCGGAAATCAGACCGCAAACGTTGCCCATCCCCTTTGTTTGCACATTTCCATGAACCTGGAAACTGGCAGCATGCTCAGAACCGCCATAGCGAGGCATTACTTCCTACTATGCCTTGACTGCAACGCTGTGCTACATGGACCGCTTGAAAAGCTGCGAAATCCACGCCACTCCGAGATCGGTCAGCCATGCACGTACAGTAGTTTATATTCCGAGGTTTTGATAACTCTTAACCCACTTTCTAACCATACGCGCGCGCGCGCACGCACGCACCTCGGATGTCGTGTGTGCGTCTTGCCCACAGCGAGATTGTGAGAACTATCGTCCAATCCTATCGCGTGTGAGGACATCGCAGTCCCGTGACGGTCCAGTCATAAGGCGAAAACTGCACAAGAGAAATGGAGAAAAGGGGACTGTGAACATGTACCCTGACCTACACCGAGCTTTTCACACAAAAGGTTGCAAACCCAGACAGACCATAATCCTATCTGACATTATTTCTTTTTTTTCTTCTACATTTCTGACATAGTATCTCTTGAGGCACTACTGTGGAGGCTATAATGGCAAATGGACCGAAACTGCCTCACTTTGTGCATGAAGCGAGCTGGCTAAGCTGGGCTTTCTTACTGGGTTTTATGGCTGCAGACCATACTGTAATAACACATGCTGGTTAAAAGGGTAACAGAGGTAACATGAACTGAATAGAGTGTAATGGATAAATGTGACTTTAGATATTACAAAATAGATCAGTATTTTTGGACCTATTTGGTTTGGCTCGTGGGTTTTGTGTCGTAATGCAACACAACGCAATATAAGCTTAATGTGACTACTGTCAGCTCCCAACTGTTTTCATCTTTTCGTCTTTCAGGGAACAGTTTTAGTAGTAGGTGTATATGTGCATGAGGTAACCATTGCACATATACTCTTGTGTAGCTTTCCATTATTAACACCGTGATAAATAATCATGCAGTTTCACAGTAGTCATTTCCTTGTGTTGCTGCATCACAATACCTGCAATGAGATGCTCTATTAGTTTCTACTGTGTGTCTCGTTCTCAAGTTTGCAGATTAGTTGGGTTCGGTGTAGTTTAGTGCAAACGTGGCGGCTTATCTAAAGGGCTGTTCAGCTTTGGCTGCCCGGTGTGAAAGCCCATTGTGTCTGTTATCTGTGACCCACCGTGGGCTTATCTGTGACAAGGAGGCCGTGAACGGTGGACGGACAGCTGAGAGATGGTTATGGCATCGGTGAATTTAATTACAGGCGTCAAGGTGGCCTCCATGGATAAAGAGGCCGCGCTGTGATCGGCGGGTCAAAGGTGTCGTCCCCGTGCTCGCCGCTGTCTACCCTGACTGAAGTGTCCTTGGGTAAGACATTGACCCTTCCCCCTGGCTCTGCTGGCTTTTTATCCATCTGGTGATATGCATAAATGAGTGTCCCTCCGCGATGAAAGCACATGCCTGAACAAAGGCTCATCTCAGTGGCAATTTTTCCCCCCCATAAATTCTGCCTGATTGCTTTTCACTCCGCGGGACGCGGTCCTCCGCCCAGCTTTGTTGCTTCCGCGGTCCTGAGACCAGGTGATAGTTTGGATGCTGTCGCTCTGAAGGGAAGAGAAGATAAACAGGGTTCCAGCGGACACTCAGAAATAGTGTTGGGAGCCTTGAGCCGCGAGTAACCTGCTGTGACTTGTGTCTTTGTTGTCTGCGGCGTGTTCTCTATTTGTCGTAATTGGGTGTTTGGGCTAAAGTGGTTCTTAAACCCGCATGTATAGATCATGCTGATAAGGCCCTCTGAAAAGACGGCTCTCTCGGTGTGCTGAGGCTGATAGTGGCAACAGGCGGCTCCGGCTGCCAGGTCTTCCTCTGACGCTTCCTTCATGTTGAGATATGTTGTCATGGGAACTAATGAGGCCAGACCTGGGCCACCGAGGGGTACATTCAAAGAGGGAGACCTGTGTCTGTGTGTGTGTGTGTGTGTGTGTGTGTGTGTGTGTGTGTGTGTGTGTGTGTGTGTGTGTGTGTGTGTGTGTGTGTGTGTGTGTGTGTGTGTGTGGACATAAGTTTACTTTTGCCATCGTGTTTGGACTGTTAAGGGAAAGCCTGAACAATGAGCTTCACTTTTCATGTCTTTATTAGGTTTTGTAATTCTATTCTATTCTGTTCTGTTCTATTCTATTCTATTCTGTTCTATTCTGTTCTATTCCATTCTGTGTCGTTCCATTCTGCTCTGTTGTGATGTGTTCTGTTCTTTTCCATTTGCTGTATTACAACAGCAAACGCGGCGGAGATATCTTTAGGATCTCGACGACAGGGCAGAATATGAGGCCACTTTTTGGACCGGTGAACCCGGTTTCCTTTGTCGGAGCAGAATACGCATTCAATCCTCATGATTTTTTTGTTTTCTTTCTCATCCGTCACTAAAAAAAAAAGCACAATGGCTGACAGGGGCTGAGAGTGGAGGGGCCTTAAAGGAGAAGGTTCTCCCCAAGGCCAGAGGGCTGCGAGTGGCCACGGCTGCAGGGAGTGGAAGTGATGGACACCGCCTACTGGGAAGCACTTAGGGTTCACCACTTTGGCCTCAGCCTTGCTTGAACCATGACCCCCCCCCCCACACACACACACACACACACTCACCAGCGCCTTGTGGAGAAAACTAAGTTTGCCCCATTTTATCCGACGTGACCTTTGGAAGGGATTTTACACGTTTCGGTGTTGGAAAATTTCATCTGAGCAGTAGGTCCTGAACGATGTTGGGGGGGGGGGTGTTTGTTTTTAGTGATATGTATAGCGATGTTTCTGATTATTTTTATCATTATGAAGATTATCATTATTATATTTGTTATTATTATTATTGAGATGATTATGATTGTTATTAAGGTGTTACACAATTTCACCAGCTATACACAGATTTTAACTTTCAGAGCTTTATTTGCAATGAATTTGCCACTCTAGCAATGTTCAGAGGGGGAAATGAGGTAGTTTTCAATGCAGTTGTTAAAGACAACGTGACATTATGTTCATAGGGTGTCTCACTTCCATAGTGTGATGTATTCCCAAGTCAAATGGGATATTAGGGTGGGACAAAACATAGGGGGGATGTGATCTGATTGGATGGTGCAAAACATGTGATGTTATTGGTTGGGAATGTTCCTCGCTCACCCACTCAGACTTGGTGACACACATTTTGGACTGTTTTGTAAAATAAGAGAACAAAAAATGATTGTGTTTTTTGTTTTGTTTTGTTGCATAAATTGCTGAATAGTTGCATCATATGACTGAAGAAATGAGCTAAAAAGGTTAAAAAAAAAGTCCATCTGCATTTCATTTTATCTTGCTTATTGCTTGTCAGATGCACTTCAGTAGTTTTCTCCAAGAGTAGTCATCAAAACGTGTACCATGCAAAATTCTGTTTTCTGTCAAGCAAGAAGAGTTTTAGCCAAACAAGAGGAGAAACGTGACTATTGTGCACCATGTGTATAGTGCAGTGTCGATGGTGAAACGGTATATTCAGACCTGCTAAGAAGGGGAGAAGTCCACCATGTAACACATGCACACCAAATTCAGCCTCCAGTGCAGATATGTTTGGTGTGAATCTGGCATTAGGACTCGAGGACACTGTACATACTGTAGTCCAACTATATCGTAGTTATCAGTTTCTTCTTCGGCTTGTTTTTTTTTAATGTAAGGTAACAGATTCTAGGATACGTGTCCTTTTCTTTTATGAAACATGATCAATAAAGTAGTTGTCTCCACTATTCACAAACAAGAATTAGAAGAAAAAAAAACTTGTCCAGAGAAACCAGTTGACTGGATCCCGCAGCAGCGAGGGCATAATTGGACAGTTATAGCCTTAGCTGAATGTCCCAGTGACGTTTTAAGGCAAAAGAATAGACATTTAAATAAACTTTCTTTAAAAAAAACCCTCACTAAATCCTCATTTCACTCCCTCTTCCCGCAATCCCTCTCCCAGTGAAGTCCTCCTTCCGCTGAAGCACTCCATTTATTTCTTTGCTCCCTTGCCAAATGAGCAGCTGGATCTGAGATACTGAGGGATGGAGATAATGACAGAGAGACAGTGTGTGTGTGTGAGAGAGAGAGAGAGAGAGAGAGAGAGAGAGAGAGCAATAGAGAGATGAAGAGGAAGAGGGAGAGAGCAAGAGCAATAGGGAGAGATGAAGAGAGAGAGCAATAGAGAGATGAAGAGGAAGAGAGAGAGATGAAGAGGAAGAGAGAGAGAGCAATGGAGAGAGATGAAGAGGAAGACAGAGTGAGCAATAGAGAGAGATGAAGAGGAAGACAGAGAGAGCAATAGAGAGAGAGGGAGAGAGAGATGAAGAGGAAGAGAGGGAGAGCAATAGAGAGAGATGAAGAGGAAGACAGAGAAAGCAATAGAGAGAGGGAGAGAGAGAGGAAGAGAGAGAGATGAGGAGGAAGAGCGAGAGCAAGAGCAATAGAGAGAGATGAAGAGGAAGAGAGAGAGAGCAATAGAGAGAGATGAAGAGGGAGAGCGAGATGAAGAGGAAGAGATAGAGCAATAGAGAGAGATGAAGAGGAAGAGGGAGAGGGAGAGAGAGAGAGAGAGAGATGAAAAGGGAGAGAAGTAAAAGAGGAACAGTTCAATAGTATTTCTGTGAATCCTTCATTATGGATGTCTGCAGAGCGTAGCTGCGGAGAGCTCTTGGCCGTGTTTGCATACTTCATATGTGGACTCCATACCGGCACCAGAGCGATTCTGAAGCAGGCTCCAGTGGTTTCTGAGTTTATGTCTGATTTAAGATGATCCTGCTACGATGGCATCGGCCTATCTTCCGTCTCACACTGGGTTGTCTCCTTATACTCTTCTCGTTCTTGTCAGCTTTCTCCAAACAAGTCGTTGGATAAAATGGGGAGGTAGGCTGCCGTCCAAATAAAGCAGTTGACATGGAGCGCAGAGAGGAGATGCAATGTCTCTCTTTAACATATCCCAACACTTTTCTCTAGATCAGATTACGCCCATGATTGGCTCCATAACCGCAGATAGGAAGAAGTTGAGCAGAAAAGGGGAGGGGGGTCACACACCGAGGGGGGAGGATTATTTGAGTGGGATGTGGTCTGCTTCTTCGCCGGTTTTGTTTTGTTCTCTTCAGTTCTGTTTTATTTGTATTATTCCGTCACACTGCTTTTGTCATCTCCGCTATTTCCCCTTTTTCCCTGTCTTGTTATTGTCTTGGCTGCCGTTCCCTGTTTTCAGCTTTCGCATGTTTGATTCTAGTCTGAAGCAGCTACAAATAATATACATTTAGATAGATAGCTAGATAGATAGCTGGAGATAGATAGATAGATCCTCTATTTTGGTCAATAGAGGAAGGTTGGCACGGGTCAAAGGTCATAGCCACTCTTACTTGCCCCTCATCTCCTGCTCTGTCTTACCTCGACCTCTCTGTTTATTTTCCCTTTACTAACACGCACCATTACAGTCACAAATACAAATGTGCAGTCTGGTTTGAATCCCTCTATCTCTCATTGTCTCTCTCTCCTTCGCTTTCTCTCTGTTTTGTGCATGCCGGCTCTCTCTTTTCTTACTTTCTGTTTCTGTTTATCAGGTCTTATTAAAGGACCATACCGGCTTAATTACAAGTCATCGCCAATTTACCGCGTCTGCCACATCCCGCATAAATATACACAACTGCTCCAAAATCTACTTAATTTGTTAGCTCTCGCGTGTGTTTCTGTTCACATTCATTAAAAACGTTACAGAGTTTATCTGTGAAATTGCGTCGAGGTTGGCTGACAAACTGGCGGATTTGAACAGGCTCTCATAATGAGGAAACACATGCCTCAAACACAGAGAACGAGAGGAACTATTTTTCCAGGCATAACACAACACTGCTTAATGGCTACCAATGGCTGTGTTTTGATTGACAGCTCACAGGGGCTGAACAAAAGTATAGTAGAGGTCAACGATTGGTTGAAAGTTATACAAAACTATCAAACGCGTTTCCTCTTTTTAAAGAGACCATAACATTTTAGTCAATACTGCTTTTTAATCTAGTGAAGTCATCTGTGCCGCATCAATATGTGATTTTTGACGCTTGTAGAGGATCAGTAAAGTGATTCCAGCAAAAGATAGAGTTCGGCAGAGTTTTACGAAGGTAAATGGCTTACACTTGACAATGTTCAAGTGTCACCGAGTGTTTGTCCACATCTTTTCAACGTGAATGGCAGTGCGAACTGGTGACTGTTGGGGCGTCAGGGGGGCGTGGCTGTCTATTCCGTTGCCTACCAACACGGGGATCGCCGATTCGAATCCCCGCGTTACCTCCGGCTTGGTCGGGCGTCCCTACAGACACAATTGGCCGTGTCTGTGGGTGGGAAACAACTACGGTCAACTTTTTTTTTAATATCAGCTGCGGGTGACATAGCGACTAGTGCAGTGCACTACAACGGGTCGATTGAAGACTGCTTCCGCACGACAGTAGGCGTCCGTCAAGGTTGCTTGCTCTCGCCAACTCTCTTCGACATTTTCCTGGAGAGAACAACGACAGATGCGCTGGAAGACCAGGAAGGAACGGTCAGCATTAGGAGGGGGAGGAACAATCACAAACCTCCGTTTTGCCGATGACATTGACGGCCCGGCCGGTAACGAACAAGAGCTGACAAGCCTGGTTGAACACCTCGACAAGACATCCAAGGCACACGGCGTGGAGATCAGTGCCGAAAAAACCCCATAACACAATAAAACTAATAACACCAACGGCATTACCAGTAACATTCAGGTCAATGGTCAGACACTCGCGACAGTCAACACATTTAAATATCTTGGGGCCATCGTCGCAGATGAAGGGTCCAAACCCAGAAGTCCTTTCCCGCATTGCACAAGCCACCGCGGACCTCACAAGGTTAAAACCAATCTGGAGAGACACAAAAAACAAACATCAGCACCGGGTCTAAAGTCAAATTCATGTGCTCACTAGTCATTTCCATCTTTTTATACGCATGTGATGTGAAACTTGGACACTCACAGCAGATCTCCAAAGAAGAATAAGCGCAATGGAGATGCGATGCTACAGAAAGATTCTAGGCATCTCATATAGAGACCGTATAACGAATGAAGAGGTGAGAAGGAGGATTACACAAACCATTGGAACACATGAAGACTTGCTGACAATCATCAAGAACAGAAAACTGAAGTGGTATGGTCACATCTCGAGAAGTGCCGACCTTGCCAAGATCATCCTGCAAGGCACGGTGAGGGGTGGGCGAAGACGAGGGAGACAGAAGAAGCGATGGCTATGTGCAGCCCAGTATCACGCCAAAGCGTGTAATACACACGCCGATCCAACGTTTCAGTGTCACGGTTTGCCTCGCTCAGGCGTGTCAAGTACACGCCTGTATGAAGGTGCAGCGCTATCTCTGATTGGCTAACCCTATCCCTAACCCCACCCTAACCCTAACCTTAACCAACCTAACCAACGGAGGCAACGAGTACTAGCCAATCAGAGTCAGAGTTCCCGGTAAACGGGTACGAAAAAAATCACGCAACCCCCCTAACCCTAACCTGCCTTCACCTCTTAATCATCGCCCCCTGCTGGCACTGCACTTTAATACAGGCGTGAACTTTTCACGCCTGAGCGAGGCAAACCGTGACATTGACACGTTTGGACCGGCGTGTGTATTACACGCTTCTATGTGACATCAGAGAGTGGACAGGCCTTGACTTTGCCAGCTTACGGAGGGCAGTTGAGGACAGACATAGATGGCGAGGCGAGCCGGATGTGGTTATGTGTCCTGGTCGCTGCAATAGCGCCTCCTCTGTTTGGTCGGGGCACTTGTTCGGGAGGGAGGGGGAACTGGGGGGGAATAGTGTGATCCTCCCACGGGCTACATCTCCCTGGTGAAACTCCTCACTGTCAGGTGAAAAGAAGCGGCTGGCAACTCCACATGTAGTCGGAGGAGGCATGTGGTAGTCTGCAGCCATCCCTGGATCAGCAGAGGGGGTGGAGCAGCGACCGGAACAGCTCGGAAGAGTGGGGTAATTGGCCAAATACAATTGGATGAAAAAAAGGGGGGAGGGGACCTCAAGTAGCAGCGAAGTTAAGATTATAGCGGTATGGTCCTACCACTCACGTAGGGGACAGATGTAATACAGTGGAGCCAATGTGGGCGGACGTGTATTTAAATATATATATATATATATACAATCCAGTGAGTCAAGTCAATTCTTTATGAGACAGTACAAGCCTGTTTCATGCCATAAGCAATATATATATATATATATATATATATATATATATATATATATATATATATATATATATATCTCCCATCCATTATCTGAACCGCTAATCCTACCCTCAGGGTCGCGGGGATGCTGAAGCCCATTCCAGCAATCATTAGGCGGCAGGCGAGGAGACATATATATATATATATATATATATATATATATATATATATATATATATATATATATATATATATATATATATATACATATATATATACATATATATATATATATATATATATATATATATATATATACATATATATATATATACATACACACACACACACATATATGCTTGGATGCTTGGACTGTATGGATTTCTCCCTCGTGCTCGCCCTGTTTACAAATCACATTGGCCCTGCTTATGTGATCTATATATTTGTTTACTTTGTTTGTTCTCAAGCTTCAGGCATTGAATGCTGACTGCCCCCCATCAGAAAGAAGGATGCACTCGGCAAACTGTCGATTGCATTCTCTTAATGAATGCTGAAAGGTCAGAGTTGTGGTAGAGTGTAAATGAGGAGCTGATTCATCCACGACACAATTTGCTGCAGCGATGGGGCTGAAGCTCACACACCGGAGTAAAAAGAAATGTCGTGCATTCCAAAGATTCTGTTATATTAGTCAGTTTCCAACAGAATCTGACTCACATACTACTATTATCGTTTTAATTGTAATCATATTGGCCTGTAAAGGATATATTGGTAAGGTATTCTGCCATAAAATGCACTGACGGGATCAACACAAAAAATGGTTGAAGGTTCATTTTAAGGTGTTTATTGTACCCAGATGTTACTGTTATTCTGAGGTTTGTGTCTCAAATATGTGCACTACTGCCGATCCGGGGAGGGGGGCGCTGCAGACTACCACATGCTCCTCCGATACATGTGGAGTCACCAGCCGCTTCTTTTCACCTGACAGTGAGGAGTTTCACCAGGTGGACGTAGCGTGTGGGAGGATCGCGCTACCCCCCCGCGCGAAAAGGCGTCCCAACCAACCAGAGGAGGCGCTAGTGCAGCGACCAGGACAAATACCCGCATTCGGCTTCCCATCCGCAGACAGGGCCAATTGTGTCTGTAGGGACGCCCGACCAAGCCGGAGGTAACACTGGGATTCGAACTAGCAATCCCCGTGTTGGTAGGCAACGGGACAGACCGCTACGTTACCCGGACGCCCCATGCGCTACTATTTTAAGGCGCCTTTGCTGAAGTGGTCTACCAAGAGCCATATTTGGAAGAGGGTGGAAACAACCTTTTCCGAGCAGAATAGAAGAGTCTGTGTATTAGACAAGGGGGCGGGGCACTTGAGTGTGACAGTGTAGCGTGCATGGATAAGTAGACACTTGGTCCTTGACTAATGGGTCGGACCCTTTAGTCGACTGGTTAACGTTGTCGCTTGCGGAGTGGGAGATACGGGTTCGCGTCCCGGACGTGGCGACGGTTCCCGGACTGCCCCCCGAATTCGCTACAATATATTTGATTTGTTCTTCTGAGGTCGTGTCTTGTAACGAAATTCCGGATCGCCGATGATTTCAGGGCGGTGTGAAAATGGCAGCCCTCTAACGCAGAGTATAGGGTAATTAATGATGGGCGCGTGGTACAGAGTGGCAGTGGGGCATTTTCCGCGGCTATTGCACAAGATGGCTCATCATTACCGTCACTCCCCTGCCTGCTTCTTGGTGACATGACCCAGATCCTAGAAATCTACAATGTGCTGTTGTATCCCCTCCCCCTCCTCCCCCTCTCCCCCGCCTCTCTCTCCTTCAATTCTCAATTCAGAAGGGCCTCAGTGGCATGACTGTTAATGCACAGTTTTGCCAGAGCAGTATTCATTTTGAAATAAAATATTAATAAAACAATGGAAAGATGAGATCCGACGTTAACGGTATTCACGTGGAACTGCTAAATTGTATGCACAGAGTTTAAGTAATCAGGGGACATGTAAGATAAAACAAAAGGGTTACGCCAACAGCAGATAAGGATAAAGAATATTAGCTCAACAAGTAATATCTCTATGGATGTTCCACTCGTTTATATATTTTGTAGCAAATTCGATG
This sequence comes from Lampris incognitus, assembly GCF_029633865.1. Taxonomy (NCBI): domain Eukaryota; kingdom Metazoa; phylum Chordata; class Actinopteri; order Lampriformes; family Lampridae; genus Lampris; species Lampris incognitus. The sequence continues at coordinate 18,272,822 of NC_079224.1, forward strand.
GGCAGTTTGGGAGACCGTCGCCACAGTCGGGACGCGAACCCGTATCTCCCACTCCGCAAGCGGCAACATTAACCAGTCGACTAAAGGGTCCGACCCGTTAATTAAGGACCAACATGTATACTTATCCATGCACGTTACTATATATATATACATACATACATACATACATACATACATACATACATACATACATACATACATACATACATACATACATACATACATACAGTTGTAAAATGATTATCTACATATTTAGCAGCAAGGTGTGCTGAGTGAGGCTCCACCCCCAGAATTATTGTTAACCCCATCCGCGAGCCTCTCTCTCTCTCTCTCTCTCTCTCTCTCTCTCTCTCTCTCTCTCTCTCTCTCTCTCTCTCTCTCTCTCTCTCTCTCTCTCTCCTATCTATTTTCCATGGGGTTTTGAATCAAGTAACACTGATCCGGAGACCATCCCGATCCAGAAATAGAGCTGTTCTAATCAAGCTGATTATATGCAGTGAAAAGAACGTTTGTTTCTGTGATGTGAGTGTCTTCATGTTTTGTCTGCTCCAGCGAGACGATAGGAAGGTCATCAGCAGGACCTGGCCAATTCCCTTGAAAGACGTTGACAACATTAGTTTTGTGGCCGGCAGTGCCAAGCCAAAGATGGCCTGGCTGTCCCGCCTGGATTTTGGGAGCTGAGCTGGCCCACAGCAAGATGTGAGAGGCTGCACTGTGAGAGTGATGACGTAAGCGCCACTGCCAGCCTATACTATCAAGTGCAACATGGCTAATGCATTTTGGATGAGACTGAGAGGGCTGGCTTGTAGGTTGAAGTGTGAAGGGCCCGGGGCTCTGAGAGACGGGGGGGGGGCTCTAGGGGGGCTCTAGGAGAGAGCTAGAGAGTGGGGGGGGGGCTCTAGGAGAGAGAGACAGAGAGAGAGAGACAGACTCCAGCTGTGATCTTGATCCAGCTAGGGATTATTCCCTTTCTGATATTTTTTTTAGATATAGAAACAGACTCTGCCCTTTTACAGTCAGGGCAATCCTTCTTTCTTTTTTTTTTTTTTTTTTGCTCCTTACATTTGTTTAGCTTCAGCTACATGGCACTGTTCAGTCCAAGTGCAATAGACGGCTGTAATTAGAATTAAATCAGGAAGTGCTCTCAATACAAAGTTATGATGGCGATATAACCTTTAAACAAAGGGGGCTGATGTACTTGGAGTCAGACTCCGTATCTGTGTCTTCTGCTCAGTTAGGATGAGTAAACAAATTAAACAGAGCAAGGCTACTGGCCTCCAGGCCCCATGGAGAGCATCTGCTAGAGCAACACACTGCCAGCGACACAGGACCGAACAGAGGTTGTGCACGTGTGTGTGTATGTGTGTGTGTGTGTGTGTGTGTGTGTGTGTATTTGTGTATATATATGTGTGTATGTGTGTTTATGTATATGTATATGTATCTATATATGTATATATGTGTGTGTGTGTGTGTGTGTGTGTATATAGTATATCCAGTGAGTCAAGTAAATTCTTTATGAGACAGTACAAGCCTGTTTCATAAGCAATCACCAGCTGTGTGCATGTATGTCTTAAGTACATGTGTGTGTGTGTGTGTGTGTGTGTGTGTGTGTGTGTGTGTGTGTGTGTGTGTGTGTGTGTGTGTGTGTGTGTGTGTGTGTGTGTGTGTGTGTGTTTGTTTGTTTGTGGACTGCTAAAGCAACGCACAGTAGCGCCATCCTCTGTGGGGCAAAGGATGGCCTCATACACTCTGTTGCATTAAGCCCATTTATAAATGATAGATGATGATGTCAGTAAGGAGATAAAGGCCTGCGAGGGTCCCGTGCTCTCCGCTTGTTTGACAGGCTCAGCTCGCTGATGACAGACGGATAGAGCTGTGCAGAACAACCGCCTCCGGCCAGCCGTCTCCTCCGTCCCGCCTTCAAACAGCGCGTCTGCGGCGCCTCCCTCTCTAATGGCCTTTGACATGTTCAGCTTCTGCATCTGCACCTCACTCCCCGCGACCGAGCATCCGGCTCTCGCTGCGTCCTCCCGTCACCCCGCTGTCTGCGTCCCCGTCACGTTGTCCGTTATTCTCTCGCCCCTCTTCTTCCTCACATCGGGGGGGAGGCACTGGGTACCCATCTGTGAGCCAGTGTTGCGTGGTGTGTCGTGGTACCGATCGCGGTAGAAATGTTTTCACCGGAACTGTTTCCAATTTATAAACTGCAGCACCTTCAGCTTAAAACACGCTAACACCGAGGTGTTATTTGCTGTGGTTATGTGCACGGTGAAAGAAGATGACACTCTTAAACCCGCTGTTACCTCCATAGCAGCGGGAGAGCGCCCTCGCAGAGTTACTCAGCGGAAATACGGCGTGTTCGTGCTGCCTGAAAAGTAAACGGGGGGACACGAGGAGAGAAAGTAGAACTTTACTTTTGCTTTACTTGGGCTTTCGCCTCGAGCTCAACTCGAGCCACTCTGCGGAGTGAAAGAGAGGGAGAGAGAGAGAGTGCACTAGATCGGGATGCAAAGAGTCCAAAATGGCAATAACCTCGAAAAACTTAAAGAAAGTGATATTGATAACCCTCCCTCCCCTAAATACAGGCTCGCGGTAAAGCATGGAGGACCGTGGGTTGAATGAGCACCTCCCACTTCCCACACAAGTGTGAAACACCATGACTATCACTTACAACTAAAACGAGTACAGCTTCCAATGAAAATGCATTTAGAATTAAAACCCTCGGGGCGTCCGGGTAGCGTGGCGGTCTATTCTGTTGCCTACCAACACGGGGATCGCCCGTTCGAATCCCCGTGTTACCTCCGGCTTGGTCGGGCGCCCCTACAGACACAGTTGGCCGTGGCTGGGGGTGGGAAGCCGGATGTGGGTATGTGTCCTGGTCGCTGCACTAGCGCCTCCTCTGGTCGGTCAGGGCGCCTGTTCAGGAGTAGGGGGAAATGGGGGGGTGGCGTGATCCTCCCACGCGCTACACCCCCCTGGCGAAACTCCTCACTGTCAGGTGAAAAGAAGCAGCTGGCGACTCCACATGTATCGGAGGAGGCATGCAGCCCTCCCCGGATCGGCAGAGGGTGGAGCAGCGGCTCGTAAGAGTGGGGTAATTGGCCGGATACGATTGGGGAGAAAAAAAGGGGGGAAATCCATAAAAAAATTAAAATCCTCAAACTATTTTGTTTAACTTCAATGGTGATATTTGTCATTGCTAATTGTGATGTTTGAGCTTTCCGAATCCCCGTCGAAATGAAACAATCCATCGCTCTTGCGTCCGCAACCCCCCTCCCCCCAAAAAAACAGTCGTAGTCAACTTGAGTTTTACCTATTGATCTTATAGCATCTGACTAACAGCGCAGTAACCACAATTCAGGCAGTAATTCGACGAGGGCTGCCTCATGACGTCACTGTGCAAGTCAGGGATATGCTGCATTTTATGGCAGCCGCAGCCGCCGCAGATATATCTATCTACCTGCTCTAATTATGTAGTCTGCGGTTGAGTTAGCGGAAAGGATATTTCATCCTGCCGATGTAGCCAAAGCCAGCCTCACCAAATTAATGTAATACCCTTTAGGAAGCCTCAATCAGCCGTATGGGGAGTGTTGTTGAGACAGCACAAGTGATTTTAATCCTGTAAATGTATCATCTGCTACCAGTACCACAAGGAGACTTATGCGAGAATCAAAGTCTCATGTACCGCAATCAATTAGAGAGTCCCCATTCTATTATTCATTTAAGTGTAATGTCAAGAAATGTCTTATTAGGAACCAACAGTGTCAATATTGATGCTATTCGTACACACCTTTAACATGTGCATTGTACATTAGCTGTGTTGTATTGTATGTCTAATTATTTATATATATATATATATATATATATATGTGTGTGTGTGTGTGTGTGTGTGTGTGTGTGTGTGTGTGTAAACCTTGTTAAAAGAAACACTCAACGGTAGGGAAAGTGCTCAACAAATAAGGAGCAAAATAATCCAGTGAGTCAAGTAAATTCTTTACGAGACAATACAAGCTTGTTTCATGCCATCAGCAATCATCAGCTGTCGATAAAGCTACTCGGGAAAGGACATATACCATTTACTGCCTCGCCATGCACACGTCACATCACCTGCCACATCACGCTGACGGCTGATGGCATGAAACAGGCTTGCACTTCTCATAAAGAATTTACTTGACTCACTGGATTATGTACATACAACATGTATACATGTGTGTATGTATGTATGTATATTTTTTATATTATCTTTATTATTGTAACCTAGCTGGAAAATATGGGTTACAATAGAACTGAAGTTAAAAAGAAATTAAGTTACAAACTAACTACTGTTAACTTTAGTCTCAAGTTAATGCTTTTATTTTGTCATTAAATAATACAGTCTGGTCAGTCTTTTATTCCGCCATTTCCGCCCCTACTCAAGGGGACAGGAAGTTGTGAGCAGAGGAGAGGGTTTTTTTTCTTCCCTTTACTGACTAATTGACGACAAGTGGAAGAGGAGAGGGTCTGATGAAAAAGTTTTTCAGAGTCGCCATGTTGTGCGCCGTAAGAAGTCGCTTCGTTCACCACGTTGAGCTCTTCTAAGGTAGAAATAAAGTCCAAACAGTTACTGAAGTCGAGCATTTAACGTATAACAGGGATACGAGTCTCTGCAGAGGGCGCTACGCCGCCAGGAGGGACGGTTCTCCCTTCATTAGTTCACTTCGTGTCTCGGTAAACTAACTTTAAGTTTATTTTGCTACTTCTGTTGAAGTTATCCCTATGTAAAGTCTATTATAGCGTTTTCATTGTGTTCTGTGAATGTCAAGTGTCGAAAGAAAAGCGTTTCTGAAGCTTAAAGTGCACGTTTTTACAGTAATGTTTACACGTTACTAAGCGGGGGGCGGGACAATTTCTTACAGTGTGGAGTTTAGTCACTTCCTCCTCGTTGCTGCTAGGGATGATTGAATGAGTGGTTAAGCTGAAACACTTTGATTCAGTTGTCTTGTCTGATATTTCCAATTGTAAGGTGTCACAGGCCTATTCTGTTAGATTAAAAATAATTCTGATATTGAGAGCACGGAAGTTGAACTAGAGATTAACACATAATTTTCAATGTTAAATTGTATTCAGTCTGCACTTACCTTGTTATAATCTTGTATAATGTAGATGGGTAGATGAAGCTCGCTAGCCTTGTCAGGCAGTTCACCTAGGAAAAGGAAAACCGATTTAAAACCTCCGCTGCTTTGCGGGTACACTCGTCTACGGGAAAGGCTTCGGGAAGACACCCTGAGGAAGAATCTGCCATAGGTAGTAGGTGGTCTCGGACGAGAGAGTGGGGTTGATGATGCGCAACTCTTCCTCACTTTAATCATTGCACAAATCATCAGTCATCCATCACAGGATGGCTAGACGGTCCTCGTCGCTGCAACGGACGAATAACAACATAACGTACAACATGAGGAACATGAGATAAACAAAGAAATATAATGTGAACTATAACGGAAGGAAATAGAGACCTTTAAGCCTGTTTGTTAATGCAAGTCAGGTCTTTTACTGAGAGAGAGGATTCCGGAAACGTTCATCGATCCCAGTAGATGGCGAGCCTTCCCGTGCGATATCCAGGAACCCGGATCTACGTCTCAGTTCTGACACTAATGTAGCGAATTGAAGGGGCAGCTGGGAATCCGCCGCAGCGGAGACGGGAGACCCGGGTTCGCGTCCTGGCTGCAGCGGATTCCCAGCTGTTAGGGTTAATACTTAATGTTATTCCCAGATGTTAGGGTTAATACCCCTGCCTGTGCCCCTGAGCAAGAAAATGGAAAGAGAAACTGGAGTTGGTCCTCGGGCGCAGCATGAAGGTGGCAGCCCGCTGCTCCTAGCTACACAGATCACAGCTAGGATGGGTTAATTTGCAGTAACTGAATTTCCCCAAGAGGAAACACATTTAATAATTTTTCTTTTTTGTTTTTATATATCACACTGTCGTGTGTTCTTTACCTCCTGCACATTTTGTATTATTTGTACTATTATCTAATAATTATACTATTGTATTATTATTCTAGGGTGCTGAACAACATCAGGCAAAGGGACTGCCGATGGAAACTAGCCTTTAAACTAACTTGGGTACATTTACATTTGTTCGAATGTTGATTAATGTACATTATCCCTTCCCAAATAAACGTTAAATTAGAAAAAATGAAGGGATGTGCTTTATCGCTCATTTGGCAGCATTAGATCAGTTTGATTGGGCTTTCCAGAATTGCTAGTTAGATAGCAAATGTAAATGGCTGGTTCCTCAACCAGTGCGTTCAGTTTTTTCTTAATTGTTTGCTAGCAAAGTGCTTGTAATAATGGTGGATACATCCAGGCTATGTTTAGTAATGTGGAGGAAATTACAGCGCTCCTTCATACTGTACCAATAGACCACTTGAATTACACTTAGAGCTTTTGATAATTACATTATGAGACCTCCCCTGGTAAAACCAATTCAGTTTGAATATAGCTTTAGATACACCAGCAGTACACAGTTACAGAGGATTTGCTTGCCTGTAAAGCTTCAGGATTCCATTTTTAAAAACAAACCAAAATAAAAGTAAAGCTTTGAGAAATGTATATGCAGCTGGCCTTTTCATAGTATGGAATGGGCAAAATCTGGATAGTAACATGCTTCTTAATGTGAAAATCAGTTACAAATTATTTCCTGTTGTATGGCAGCAAGATCCCCTTTCAAAGTAAAAGTCCTTCCTCATTTGGGTAAACTTAATCAAAGTCCTCCTCACTGGAGGTTTCAAGGGCTCTGGCTGCAGGACCTGGAATTTGTTAAGACTAACATTGATTGTTATTTTGAAACGAACAGAGATGAAACAATGGCCAGTGTTAGGTGGGAAGCATTCAAAGCTTATCGACATGAAATTATTCGAAGTTATATGAGCTCTCAGACCAGGAAACTCGATGAAGAAATTAAAACTTTAGAAAGCCAAATTAAAACACTGGAGAGCTAGCTATACGAGTGCGACCATCCTGTAAAACATCCTTCCATCTATTATCCAAACCACTTATCCTGCTCTCAGAGTCACGGGGATGCTGGAGCCTATTCCAGCTGTCATTGGGTGGCAGGCGGGGAGACACCCTGGACAGGCCGCCAGACCATCACACAGGGCCAACATATACACACACACACCCACACACATTCATACCAAGGGACGATTTAGTATGGCCAATTCACCTGACCTACATGTCTTTGGACTTTGGGAGGAAACCAGAGCCCCCGGAGGAAACCCACGCAGACACGGGGAGAACGTGCAAACTCCACACATACTAGAACAACCCAGGATGACCCTCGGGGTTGGACTACCCTGGGGCTCAAACCCAGGACCTTCTTGCTGTGAGGCGACCGCGCTAACCACTGCACCACCATGCCACCTCCTGCAAAACAAAGTAACCTAAATGTAATGAGAACCAAATAAAATAAATTAACAATGTATGAAGTGGCAAAGAGTATGTTATGGACAAAACAAAAATATTATGACCAGGGAGAGAAGGCAGGAAAACTGTTGGCATGGTGGACTAAAAAGATGCAGACCAAAAGGGCAATTAATAGTAGAAACACCCCATCTTGCAATTTAACATTAGACCCACTTGAAATAAATATCACCTTTAAAAACTTTTATAAATCACTGTATGAATTAAAATGCACAGGAAAAAAGCAGGGGCAGTCCTTCTTACTTGACCACTTAAGATTTCAGACCCTATCAGAGGATGAAAGGAGAATACTTGACGGTCCACCAACAAAGGAAGATCTTTGAGAAGCCATAGCCAGCATCAACAGTGGAAAAGCACTTGGTCCCGACGGAATACCAATGGAGTTCTATAAAAAAAATTAAGAATAAGCTTGTGGAACCTCTGTTGGATATACTTTGAGGAATCATATAACAGAGGAATGATTCCTTCCTCATTAAGACTTATGATAATCTTAATATTAAAATTAGACAAGCAGCAATCGAATGCTTATCTTTTAGCATAAGCCTGATAGGGTCTTACACTAAAATTCTCTTTACTACTTCTACTACTACTATCACTACTACTATCGGCTGCTGCCGTTAGGGGTTGACACAGAGGATTATCCGTTTTCATCTCTTCCCGTCCTCTGCATTTTCCTCTGTTATGCCAGCCACCTGCTTGTCTTCTTTCACCACATCCATAAATCTCCTCTTTGGCCTTCCTCTTTTCCTCTTGCCTGGCAGCTCCATATTCAGCATCCTTCTCCCAATATACCCGGCATCTCTCCTCTGCACATGTCAAAACCATCTCAATCTTGCCTCTCTTGCTTTGTCTCCAAACCGTCCAACCTGAGCCGTCCCTCTAATATACTCGTTCCTCATCCTGTCCTTCTTCGTCGCTCCCAATGAAAATCTTAGCATCTTCAACCCTGCCACCTCCAGCTCCGCCTCCTGTCTTTTTGTTAGTGCCACTGTCTCCAAACCATACAACATAGCTGGTCTCACTACCATCTTGTAAACCTTCCCTTTAACTCTTGTTGGTACCCTGGTCCTCCCTCTTGTTCACGCATATGTATTCTGTCTTGCTCCTACTGACTTTCATTCCTCTTCTTTCCATTGCATACCTCCACCTCTCCAGGCTTTCCTCAACCTTCTCCCCTACTCTCACTACAGATCACAATGTCATTCGCATACATCTAGTCCACGGAGAGTCTTGCCTGATCTCATCTGTCAACCTGTCCATCACCATTGCAAACAAGAAGGGGCTCAGAACTGATCCTTGATGTAATCCCACCTCCAGCTTGAATCTATCCTGTCATTCCTACTGCACACCTCACCACTATCACACTTCCCTCATACATATCCTGCACCACTCCTACATACTTCTGTGCCACTCCCGACTTCCTCATACAATACCACACCTCCTCTCTCGGCACCCTGTCATATGCTTTCTCTAAATCCACAAAGACACCATGTAACTCCTTCTGACTTTCTTTATACTTCACCGTCAACATTCTCAAAGCAAACATCACATCTGTAGTGCTCTTTTGTGGCATGAAACCATACTGCTGCATGCTAATCATCACCTCTCCTCTTAACCTAGCTTCTACTACCCTTTCCCATATCTTCATGCTGTGGCTGATCAACTTTATACCTCTGTTGTTGCTACAGTTCTTCACGTCACCCTTATTCTTGAAAATTGGTACCAGTATGCTTCGTCACTATTCCTTAGGCATCCTCTCAGTTTCCAAGATTGTGTTACATAATCTAGTTAAAAAACTCTACTGCCATCTCTCCTAAACACCTCCATACCTTCAAAGGTATGTCATCTGGACCGACCGCCTTTCCACTCTTCATCCTCTTCATACCTGACCTTACTTCCTCCTTGCCAGTCCACCGCATTTCCTTATTCACTGTCCCCACATCATCCATCCTTCTCTCACTCATTTTCTTCATTCATCAGCCCCTCAAAGTACTCCTTCCACCTTCTCAACACACTCTCCTCCCTTGTCAGCACGTTTCCATCTCTATCCTTGATCGCCCTAACCTGCTGCACATCCTTCCCAGCTCAGTCCCTTTGTCGAGCCAATCGTTTCAAGTCCTTTTCTCCTTCCTTGGTGTCCAATCTCTCACACAACTCACCACATGCCTTTTCCTTTGCCTCTGCCACCTCTCTTGTCACTTTACACTGCATCTACTTGTACTCCTGTGTACTTTCTTCATCTCTCTGACTAACCCACTTCTTCTTTGCCAACCGCTTCCTCTGTGTGCTTCTCTGTACTTCCTCATTCCACCACCACCAAGTCTCCTTGTCTTCTTTCCTCTGTCCCGATGACACACAAAGTACCTTCCTAGCTGGCTCCCTCACTTATTTCAGCAGTGGTTGCCCAGCCATCCGGCAACTCTTCACTACCACCCAGTGCCTGTCTTAACTCCTCCCTGAACTCTGCACAACAGTCTTCTTTAACGTCTACCATTTGATCCTTGGCTCTGCCTTCACTAAAATGGACAATTCTCTGTAAAGCATTATGAAATAGATTAGGAAAATATTCCCTAAATTGGTTAGTAATGATAAAAATGGGTTTGTAATGAAAAGTCAGGGGTTTCATAATATTAGAAGGGTTCTTAATGTGCTACTGGAAAGACGATGCAAAAGATACGGCAATGTTATCAATAGATGCCCATCTATTTACTGTTTTCACTAGATTTTGATTTGGTGAAATATTTAAGTGAATTCGACTATTCTACACGAACCCTACTGTAGAAATCTCGACAAACAATAACATAACACCTTTTACTCTCCAACGGTCAATGAGACAATGTTGCTTTGCCTCTACTTTGTTTTTTCATGTCAGCCATCAAATCACTGGCTATGGCTATGCGCGAATATGAAGAATATCAGGTATTACAATAGGAGGGGTAGAATATCCAATTTCCTTATATGCTAATGATATCATCCTATTTTTTCTGCTTTAAAGGATAGCATTCTCAGCTTAATAAACCTTACTGAAACAAGTGGTAGCTTCTCTGGATATGAAATAAACAAATTCATATCAGTACTTCTGCTTCTGAATAAAGAAGAAAGGCAGAAAACGGTAATAGATACCCCATTTATGATCACCAAAGAAAGTTTCAAGTACCCTGGTATTAATATCACTCTTGAGGTTAAGGGAATACTCCCAGCAAACTATGACCCTCTAGAGGACACAGTAGCAGAGGCACTTAACCGATGGTATGATTTGCTAGTATCAATGATGGGATGTATAAATATCATAAAGATGTCAGTGCTACCAAAATGGTTATATCTTTTCCGGTCAATTCCACTCCCTATATCTTACACACTTTTTAACAAACTTGACAAAATGTTTAGCCAATTTATTTGGAACAATAAAAAAAATCATCTAGACTTCACTATAAACTGGGGCGGGGGGTTCTATTACCCAATCTGAGATGGTATTACTGGGCTGCCTAATTCCCTGTTGACTTCAACAGTGTCTTATTTTTCTCCATCTACGCCCCAGATGTGGGTTGACATCAAACAAAAATCTATCCAAGACCCTCCATTAAACTTATTCATGTATTCTTTAGATATTAAAACTGAAAATATGGACAAGGATTCATATCAATCTGGTTGTCTGTACATAAATATGTGAACCCATAACAATATCTCAATTTATTCATATCTGGGGAAATGATAAATTCACACCTGGCAAAGTGGACGGGGGGATTTAAAATGTGGGTTAACAGGGTTATTAAAAAAATCTCAGCTCTTTATACAGACGGGACTTAGCTTTCATTTGATCAATTATGTGGAAAATATCAAATTCCTAGGAAACATTTTTTTCAGATACTTACAGCGAAGGAGCTTCATATTATCGGAGTACAAAAAGATAACACTCATACCACCATTGCTGATAATTGAAAAAAATGTACTTGAAAGTATAAACAATAGAGGCCATATATCAAGATTTTATAATTTGTTGATGACAAATTCTGAGTTATCATTAGACAAACGAAACGCTTTGGAGAACAAATGTACATGAAAATATTGATATAGCAGTTTGAGAAATGGCCTATTTGAAAGCACAAAAACAAACTATAAATACAAGTCTTAAATCATTGCAATATAAATGGCTAATGAGAATATACATATCCCCTGTGAAAATCAATAAGATGTCTCCTAGCATCCCAGATTGGTGTGTGAAATGTTCAGAGGAGGAGGAAACTCTATTACACTGTGTTTGGGAGTGCTCACAGATTCAATTATTTTGAAAAGAAATCATATAACGTCTTTCGCAGATTGTAAATAAGAATGTCTTGTGCAGTGCCAGACTTTGTATACTTGGAATTTACCCAGAATATCCTTCAGTAACAAGGGAACAAACGCTAGTAATTGACTTCGGACTTCTTCAGGCTGGAAAAGTGATTACATTATACTGGAAGACTGCAACTCCTCTATCAGTAAACAGAGGGATAAAAGAACTGTCAAGGTGATACTAAAGGGAAACGGAAGAACTTTGCTCATATTTGAACTCTTTTCATGGACTTCTTGGAAAATACAAATACAAACAATATCTGAAGTGTAGGATGTCAATGAAGGGATATGCTGTGTACTGTACATCATTGTATAGTGTGAATACTTGCAAATGTAAACTCCTTTTTTCTTTAATTTTGATTTCCCCCCCTTTTTCTCCTCAATTGTGCTTGGCCAATTACCCCACTCTTCCAAGCCGTCCCAGTCACTGCTCCATCCCCTCTGCTGATCCGGGGAGGGCTGCAGACTACTACATGCCTCCTCCGATACATGTGGAGTCGCCAGCCGTTTCTTTCTCACCTGACAGTGGGGAGTTTCACCAAGGGGACGTAGCATGTGGGAGGATCACGCTATTCCCCCCCCCCCCCCAACAGGCACCCTGACCGACCAGAGGAGGTGCTAGTGCAGTGACCAGGACACATAGCCATATCCGGCTTCCCACCCGCAGGCATGGCCAGTTGTGTCTGTAGGGATGCCCGACCAAACCAGAGGTAACACGGGAATTCGAACGGGCGACCCCCGTGTTGGTAGGCGACGGAATAGACCGCCATACTACCCGGACGCCCCCAAATGTAAACTCTGCCCTTTTTCTTTCTTTCTTTTTTTTTCATTTTACTGTCTACTTTTTTCTATTATTTATCTATTTTGTGGGTAGTTGGGTCAATGTAAATGTTTAGTTATTCAATGTGTGTCCATTCTATACTACTAAAACCTCAATACATACTATATTAGAGGAAGAAAAAAAATTCCTCACCTCAGTTGTAAAGCATTTCTCCTACCAGCATATGCTTGGCTAAGACACGATGAATTATGTACCCTCACAAATTACCAGTCCTTCAGCCGTCTGGCAACCAATTAAAATTTTAAGATACAGATGTTGTAGACATTCTGCTAGCTTTCACTAGCAGTTCACTTGGAGTTCTTTTTGGTGTGTGTGTGTGTGTGTGTGTGTGTGTGTGTGTGTGTGTGAGTGTACATATGTAGGTTTGTTTTCGTGTGTTGGTTAACTCAAAAGACCTGGCAGCCATTGCATTTATGTCATACGCTAAGGAATTAAATATTCATCAAGTGCAGTTTCTGAACCATTATCTTTAATACTTGTAGGTATTTTAGTGTACGGCCAGAGACTGCTGTGTTCAGCTCGTTTTATGTGTGGTAGTAAATGCTGTGTGACTCCGAATACATGCAAGTGTGAGGCCTGTGCATTTCGACAGATGGGCTCATGTACAACACACACACTTGTCTCACAGATCTTGTACACACACTATTTCTTTCTTATTGCAATGTTGCACATTCCCTTGTGCAGCATTTCCACACCAAGGAAAGCAGTATAATTCACTTAGAATACATCTATGTAAATTCAATTTAATTAGCGCAACATATTGAAAAGAAACAACATAGATGAGAATTGATGCTATTAGATTGAATTGAATTAAAGCAACATCCAGTCATACTGTATACTGATCTCTGTCCAAAAGTAGAAAAAAAAATTAAGTACTCGGACACGACAGTCGTCATGCTGTGACGTCACTAAGATAAAACATTTCATTTTAGTGAAAGCGGTTAAATGTGCCCGAGAGAGCAAATTTAGATTTTGTTCTTTGGACCATAACCAATAACACTTCTCAAAGAAAAACAAAAGGAAAAAGCTCCCCAAATCTCATTTTGTTGGAAGAAGTGATAATTTCTGCAGGGCATTCTCCTGCCAGAGTCTGAGAAGCCTCTTCAGACTTTTTATTTTGATAACCTTGCCGGTTAAAGTCTCAGTTGTCTGGTCTCGGGCCTTTGGAAGAGAATTGCCAGTGAATGCAAATGCTATAGTAATTGTTATTGTGGTGGGTTTTTCCTCTTTAGGCTTAAAGGTAATATGACACAGTGTCACTGGGAGCTCTGCTTCTAACCTGGGAGTGGTGGGTCACGGCCCATCCCTGAGCGGTCCATATCTCCGTCTGCTTGTGCTGACTGGGCAAGACAGCGGTGTTGATAAGGCCGAGCTATCTGCTGTGGAAAGCGAGGTTGCAGAGGATGTGACGCTCTGTTCCAGACGGTCGGGGACGGGCAGGATGACTCCTCTTAGATATGTATTGCCGGTGACCAGAATGCTGACAACGTGACTTTGGTTAATGTGAGTCAACCGCAGGTCTAGGGAAGTGTTTAAATACTCCCTGTCATGAAGTAACCTTTAGAATTGGGTGGCATTACACAATGTCTACACTTGTACCGCTTGTCTCTGTTCTCCTCGATCGTGCTTCAATAAATGTTCCCGTGTTAGACATCCAAGTCTCTTGAACCTTCTTTAGTGGCAAGTTGGCCTTTTCTGCAACAATCTCCTTCAGTTATGTCCCCACTCACAGAAATAAGACCAAAAGTCTGCATATACGGGTGTGCGGGTGGCGTGGCGGTCTATTCCATTGTCTACCAACACAGGGCTCGCCAGTTCAAATCCCTGTGTTACCTCCAGCTTGGTCGGGCATTCCTACAGACACAGTTGGCCATAGTATCTGCGGGTGGGAAGCTGGATGTGGGTATGTGTCCTGGTCGCTGCACTAGCACCTCCTCTGGTCGGTCGGGGTGCCTGTTTGGGGGGTGTACTGGGGGGGAATAGCGTGATCCTCCCACACACTACGTCCCCCTGGTGAAACTCCTCACTGTCAGGTGAAAAGAAGCGGCTGGCGACTCCGCGTGTATCGGAGGAGGCATGTGGTAGTCTGCAACCCTCCCCGGATCGGCAGAGGGGGGTGGAGCAGCGACCAGGACGGCTCGGAAGAGTGGAGTAATTGGCCAAGTACAATTGGGGAGAAAAAGGGGCAAAAAAATAAAAGATCTGTTAGATTCTTAGACCCTCCTGGATATTCTTACAGACTGTTGGTTGTTCTGCTAGTGATGTCACTTCTGTATTTAATGTCAGCGTCACACCAAGTCAAAACTTTTGCATTTGCAAATCAATAACTTGCTGATCAGTACAGCTTGTACTGTTCTCCAGACTCTATCATTGCATATACAAATATGCAAATACACTTGTTTTTGTATACATGTGGAGTCACATATACAGTCTTGTGTCCACTGTGTGTTCTCCTACACTGCATATGAGCTTCTGTCTATCTGAATATGAATGCTGTTATGTTATACTATGTGGGTGTCGTTAGACTTCCAGACCAAAGCTACAAGGACAAGTGGTTTCTGTACATCTGGTGAACCGGGTGAATCTTATTGTATGATGAGTAAAAAAACAAAAAACATATATACTTTAGACTGTTAGCTGTACTGGTGCTCCCCTTTAATACGCATTTTCCGTTTGAGGCGACGGATGAAATGCGGTGTGCCGGGTGAAAGGAAGCGTGTGGAGGTGTGCAGTGAGACTGCGCCTCCTGTCACAGTCGTGCTGCTAGTGGAGAAGAGCGTGGAACAGGTGCTGTGATGTGTCTCTGACAGCAGATTGCATAACGCTGTACGCTGCTCGAGTCATTGCCAGTACCGAGGTCGAACAGAGGAAAAGTTCCCATAATGTTTACCCATCATAGTCTTCCTTAGTTCACTTCTACTGAGCCATGTGACAAGGCGCTCCCCCCTGACTCCGTGCGCGTGTGAGAGAGGGTGTGTGTGTATGTGTGTGTGTGTGTGTGTGTGCATGCACGAGAGAGAGAGGAAGAGGGTGTGTGTGTTTGTGTGTGCGCAAGAGAGAGGGAGAGAAAGGGTGTGTGTGCGCGAGAGAGAGTGAGGGGGCAAGAGAGATAGAGGGAGAGAGAGAGGGTGTGTGTGCAAGAGAGAGAAAGTGAGAGGGTGAGAGAGGGAGAGAGAGAGTGAGAGAGGGGGGTGCGCAAGAGAGCGAATGAGAGGGAGAGAGAGAGATAGAGGGAGAGAGAGAGAGGGTGTGTGTGCAAGAGAGAGAGTGAGGGAGAGAGAGAGATAGAGGGATAGAGAGAGAGGGTGTGTGTGCAAGAGAGAGAGTGAGGGGGAGAGAGAGATAGAGGGAGAGAGAGGGGGGGTGCGCAAGAGAGAATTTGAATAAACTTGAATATTTAAAACAAGTCTTTAACAAAAAATGATCAAAAACAGACTTGATATCTTTTTAACAATAGAAACAATATTTGTCAAATTACAAACAAGTACTTAACATGCATCTTTAACATTCCCAACAATAATCATTCATCAACAGCTCAGAGAGAGAGAGAGAGAGAGAGAGAGAGAGAGAGAGAGAGAGAGAGAGAGGGCGGCGGGGGGGGGTGTTTGTGTATTTATTTTTAGTGTTCATTTTATATTTAGATGAGAGATATAGCATCCTGAAAAGAAAGCGTTTGCAATCTGTGTGTGTGTGTGTGTGTGTGTGTGTGTGTGTGTGTGTGTGTGTGTGTGTGTGTTTATGCTTGAAATTGTATGCTAGGCAGAAAGTAACATTAACTGCTGACACTCCGCTCAACAAGGAGCCCGGTGGTTGGCTTGCTGCTTGTCAAAAATAGATGAATATTTCTAGGAAATAACTGATTAAACCAAAGTGATCACGATGCTCTGTCAAAATATACACTCAACTGTGTTTGCAAAAATGAAACGGCGTTGACAATCTCTTTAGCTTGTTGTCCTCTTATTGTGTCAGTCTCTCAGGATTTGTTTCCCATACACATTCCCCCTTTTCCTCTGTCTTTGCTATATATGCATGTCTATCTATCTATCAATCTATCTATCTGGCCAGCTAGTTAGCGAGCTAGCTTTGTGTCTTTCTGTGTGTGTCTATGGTTGGTTGGTACGTTGATGCATATTCTATTAGAAAAGCGTGTTGACATGCAGAATGCTGATTGAAGTAGTATTTGCTGTGAGGATTAGAACTCTGCTCTTCCATTTCTTCAGCAGAGTGTTTTTTAATGCTGAGCTTAAAACCTGCCAAATGCCCATCATCCTATCTCCAGTTGTCAAATAGCTATCTGCATGCACTTTCTATCCGTGCCCTGAAGTAGACTGCCATGTGTGGCAAACTGGAATTGGGTTGGGACAAGATATCTTATTTGATGTACTCAACACGAACATCTATTTGTTCAGTTTATGAACACAAATACGCTCTATTTCCTCCAGAAATGTAAAGACCAATTGAAAGACCAAATCCATGAAGATGGGGCCCTGTTGGAGGGATTTGTGTTCAGTCCCTAAACCTATCCATGGATTGTCAGATAGGTTTAGGGACTGAACACAAATGGGGTAGTCCCCCCCCCCATACTGATCACATGAGTCACATGATTCATGATCAGCAAAAAAAAGCATCTCTCTCTAATGAACCGTAAAGTAATAATGAAGATGACATTTAAACAGTGAGACGATGCTAGTTTTCCATCTCGACGAGGTTCACCTATTAGTCTTATGCCCCTTTTCCATTACATGGTGCTGGCTCGGCTCAACTCGACTCGACTCGCTTCTGTGTTGTTTTCCATTGCCGTAACGCTACCCCTCAGTGTAGCTGGATTTTCGGCTCTCCGTTTTTCTTTTTCAATTTCAAAATGTACCTTTAAGATAACTCCCTTTCAACCGCTTCGGTATTTAAAAGTGCCGGGTGATATCCCATGCGCGCATTGATGATGCAGTGACGCGTTTCTCTGACCAGTCAGAGGTCTGCATTGATTTTGGTACCCGCTGCAGTTTTTTTTTTTGGAAAAGGTGGTGCCAGAAAAGTCGTAACAGTTACCAAAATGCCGGTACTTTCCAGTAATGGAAAACGAAAAAAGGGCGAGTGGAGTTGAGCCGGTACCATATAGTGGAAAAGGGGCATTAGAGGGTTCTTTATTCTCTCTCTCCCTCCTCTCTCTTGTCCACCTTCTCTGTTCTTTCTAACCTCTCTGCTCCTCTGCATCTCCATTTACACCACCGACTCCCGCTGTCTCTCTCTATGTCTCTGACCCACTGGTGATGATGATGATGATGATGATGATGATGATATGTATAACATAAAGGCGGGTCTATCCAGCCATAGAGGTGAGTACAGTCATCAGCCATTTAGCTCCAGCATCCAGGTGAAAAGTTAAAGGTGAGGGGTTGTTGCTTTCATGGCTGAGAGCATGTGGAATGACGTATCTGAGGAAGTCAGGATCAGCAAAGTGTTGGTTCATTCAAATAAACCACTTTTTTTTTTGGTATGACAATTGTTACTTTGTTTTTATTTCACGTTTACACAGGAATGTGACAATGTAACATTGCTAATATGGAAATACAAAATGTGTGACATTGTAGGTAGGATACAACAATAGTCATTTCATATAGTATTGCTAATACTACCAACTAAGGGTTGTCAAATGTTGCATTGTTTTTATGACATGTATTAACAGAGAATTTACAAATTGAAATGTGTAATATATGACATTGTAGGTTTCAACTATAGTCATCCTATAAAGTGTTGATAATACTACCAACTAGGAATCATTTCAACACCGTGAATCAACAGGTCTTCATCGTCATAACCCCTCTTCAAAATCAATTCTCCGTAGTGGGCAGGTATAACCCTCTCCATTCCTGAAAACAGATCTTTGAACACCACAGTCAAATCTTCACTTAACTTAATTCGAATGATATTGACATTGTCTAGACCAGGGTTTCTCAACCGGGGGTCCGCGGACCCCTAGTGGTCCGTGGTGTAATTGCAAGGGGTCCGTGAAAATAAAATATCTTTAAAAAAAAGATCCTATGACATTTATAGAAATAGGATTATTTTACTCAAATGTGACTGAGACCTTTATCTACCTAAACTATAAAGGGTAACAGGACTTTTTTCTCTAATTACATCTGTTTCACAAGTGTAATTTATTGTATTTTAATAAGAGATCTCGCTCCCGTTTGCATTGTTAAAAGTTACTCCATAAAATTCTGTTGTTACATATATCTGAAAGTTACTGAATACATATTCTGTTTTGTTACATATATCTGAAAGTTACTGCATAAGAATTATGTTTTGTTATATCTAAGTTACAACTGAAAGCTCTTATTTTTGCCCCAAAGAGTGAATAAATGCTATAATGCAATTTAAAATGCAGTTTCTACTGTTTCTATCAAATTGCAACCCCCCTCCCCCAAGATCAGGTGGAGGGGTCCTCAGGGTAGATCAAAAATACGCAGGGGGTCCAGCACCCCAAAAAGGTTGAGAACCACTGGTCTAGACTGAAATGAAGTTCCATTCTCTCTGGTGTTTCATACCGACCACTTTCTCTACTTTTTAGGGCTGATATTCCAAACCCTTTAGATGTAATAGTTACCTGAGTAGTAGAGTTAAATCCTGCAGGAGATACACCCGACATCAATATACCACAGTGTGTCACATCCCCAAATTCCACTGGGACACAATCCAAACCTGTACAGCAATAACTCATAGTAGGTTCAGACCCATACAGAGATAAATCACAGTGAGTCACATCAGGATCCACTACTAAGTACATTGTAATTGAATGCTGAGTGAAGCTCTGGTGAATTGTTTTAGTGTTAGAGTCAACCCTGATCACCGTTTGCTGAGATGCAGTGGTCACAACCTTTACGCCCTGTGGTGTCCTCACAGTCATTTCATCCAGACCTGCATGAACCAGAGCATCTATGGTTTGTCTCCACACATGCACGTTAAGATGCTCTCCTTCTTTGGTACTCATATCCTTGTAAGCGCTTCGATATACTACATCACCTGTGGCACTACAAGTCACCATTACACCGTTGGGGTCAACATATACAGCTGAACTTCCATTCTTGAACAGTACAGCTCCATGTAAAGACAGTCCGTCGTCTGTCACTACACATGCACGCTTCACATGCTCTGGTTGGAACACTAAGCTAGTATTTGATCGTAATACCAAGATGATATCGTCAATGTCTACATGGTCTGTAGCACTTACCACTATACCACTGGTGTCATGTGCTACCAAAAGAGACAGAGTCATATGATCGCTTATTACAATGGTAGAATTTGAACCCAGTTGCAAAGTGCTGAACTGGCTTCCTTTGTGTAGCTCCACTTGAGAATTATCACCTAAGTGTAAGTCTAGTTTTTGCTCCAGTACTACATTAGCAGAAGATGTGACAGCCTTAATCCTTTCTATAGATCTTGGATATAGTTTCAACTCTTGACCTGTTATTACATTTCCTTTATCATTTTGCATTATAGTTATCTGTAGCTTACTCTGTGGCTCATTGATAATCACAGTGTCCACAGCCGAGCCTCCAACTGCCACAGCAGTAGTGTGGGCAGATAGAATGAAAGTATTGGTAGCATTTGCAGCACCCTTATATATCCCTGCTCCATCCACTAGAATAATTGCAGGCATGTCTTGTCTTGGCTACTAACATCTTTATATAATGTGTTATATCATTAGCTGGTGTTGTGAGAAGTCTGGGTACCTCAACGGCAGGTGCATTTACGTACAGTACCATTTCTTGGTGTGCCGGCCCTGTTTTTCTAAACACATAGGGGTTAACAACCTCACTTGTCTCAGTGCCAATATACCTGCGAGTAATACACTGAGTCAAGCAACTGCAGTTAGGTGCATTGAAGATGTTATCATTTGTAGCTCTGCTTGTAAGGAAAGAAGGACGTTTCACCTTGACATTAAGCCATTTGGAACACGTGCGTGATTCTCTCATCCATCTGACAGGTCGTGAAATCATTTTAACTGTACGCTTTTACAGTCATAGCCTTAAGTTGAGGTTCTATAAGGGGGTCACCGTTTTCTGTGATTACAAATACAAACCTCTTTCTATCAACCGCATCATTTTTAAATCTGACCATATTACCACAAGGGTCTGTTGCATTAGGTATAATTTGATTGTAAAACACACAGCCAACATTGTTGGGCAACGCAGCCACATTTTGACTCAGAGACTCCATTAACTTGTGGAACAAACCTCGATTAGGGAACAAGCAATTTCTACGGGCCAATTGGTAACACAACTGCTGAGTCTCAATGTCACCAATGTATACCTCTTTCAGAAGCACAATGTGCTCCTTTTCAAATTCAGCAGGAGACGGGTCATGTTTTAACACAACAGGCCACACTTCAACTGACCTTGCTACACATTCTTTACCATATTGATTATGCCATTCATTAATGACTGTGGATACAGGAAACCCAACTACCATATTTACTGTCCGCAACCCTTTAGTAAAGAGTTCACAAACCCACTATTGACACGCTGCAAGTTAGCTACTTTTTCATAATAGGCCAACCACGTTCTAGACCCAAAAAAACTAGTCACTCCCAGTCTCCACGTCATTAGCGTTAAGAGGGAGTTTGTTAGTAACTAAACGTACCATGTGAGTTGCATATTCTCCTTGTGTTATGAGTGTCACTAACACATCCACAGAGACCATAGGTAACATTGCAGGGTTTAGACTATCAAACACCAGAGACAACATCTGCATTGAAGATCTTGTCAACCAGTAGTAGTCTGTAGGGCTATGATGTCCTTCAGCAACATTGCGGACATTCTGAGCAAAGAAAAACACATTGGCTGCTGTACCAGCCATGTTCATGATTGGGGTTGTTAGCCAACAGCTTCAGCCATCATGTCTTTCATGATAGATTCCAATTCAGGATTGGTCATCAGCTTCTCTAACTGAATGCGAGCTGTTTCTACAATAGCTCTCCATTTCTGTGCAAATGCTTTGACCAGAGCTGCTGGGATCTTGGTTATTGCTCAGTTGATGATATTTGTGGCGTTCAAGGTAGATTCCACTATCATCCTCAGAGACCCGTCCTCTCTTGTAAATCTCACGGGGCATTTGTCTTTGAATAAGAACTCACCATTCTGCTTCACTGAAAAGTTTTCTTGGTCATATAGTGAGCAGCTTGACACTGCCCTGCGCTTACGCTTACTGTGCTGTCCACATCCTGTTATGGATTTGTAGAAAGCACTGACATCTATTTCTGGGTTGACAATGTGAGGCTCTCTATTAGAACCAAATTTAAGTGTGCTCATGTCTACATTTATCTGTTCTTCATTGGCACCTAATTTAGGTATGCTCATGTCTATATCTTCTTCATTGGACCCAGATTTAAGTGTGCTCATGTCTACGTTTATCTGTTCTTCATTGGCACCTAATTTAGGTATGCTCATGTCTATATCTTCTTCATTGGACCCAAATTTAAGTGTGCTCATGTCTAAATTTATCTTTGACATATCCACATTTTCAGGTGCAGGGACGTTCACCTCTTTAGGAGTGGAGATGTGTTCAGTTTCAACTTGAGAATTACCTTTGACAGCTGTGTTGACTTCAAGTAGTTCAGAACTGGAGGGTCTTGAGTGTTCTTGTGAAGATATAGAAGAATAGTCATCTGAGGCTGTTATGAAAGCTTCCTCTTCTAGGGTGTACACTGGTATATCTGGATAATCACCCTTTGAATCACCAAACCAATTTTGAGCATTTTGTCGAGACACAGCATTGACATCAGCTGGATTGAGTGCTGATTCCAACAGGAATGACCTTCTGACGTCAACTTCTCCTTTAATTTCAAGCGTGCGCAGAAAAATAGAAGTTTCCCTTCTAAGGTACGTCTCACCGCCTCTTTGTATATAGGCTGAATGGGGACCAGCAGCTGTGTACTTAGCCTCCATCTCTTTCCCAAGTAGAACATCCAATGGATTCAGTCCTATAGCACCCACGTAAACAGTTTTTAGCCTTGCTGGAGTGTACTCAGGTCATAAAGGTGCACTTTGTCTATGAGGCAACATACAAGTTTCAGACGGTATCACAAACATAGTATCTTCAGGGTGAGTTGTGTGAATTGCATCATGTACAGTCATTGTAGTTTTCTCATTACCAACAATCTTCTCAACTATAGATCTTCGACTTGCAGCTATTGTCCTCCACTGCAACACTCCAATTGTAACAGCAGACCGTGTCGCGGCTGCTTTTCTCATGAAAATCAAATCTGAGTTAAACTGGGTGTATGGTGGGTACTTGTATATTGTATGTCCGTAGAAGAAGCTGGGTTCTACAAAAGACAGTTGGTTGACAAAGGACTGATCTGTACGCTTAGTTAAGGTTATCATGACCACCTTCATATCAGCACCAGATTGCAAGTCTGTATGTTGACCTTGTTGTAAAGGTTTGAATCTAATGTCTGCGTCGTGATACACTAACTGCTCAGCTTGATCTGAGTACGCTGTAAAGGCAACAAAACGCAGGATGTCTGAGGCTGAAGCGTAAAAGTTGTTATCGCTGAACTCCTTATATGCATGCTGCAGATTGTCGTACAAGTGAGTCACTCTGGGATCTTTTACCGATGACATCCTCGCTCTAGCTTTAGCAAACACATCCATATCCAGTTCCATGACAACTTTACTGTTTTCCACAGCACCTGTTTTCTTAAGGTATTCCATTGTCCCAGAGTCCAACACAAGTCTGTTCTTACTGACAAAGTTAGCTTGTTCCTTGACAGCATTTATGTGAGGCATTAAGTTTTTAGCTCTTCCTGTCCAAGTAGTGAAGTACAGCATATCTTGACGTTTAGGCTGTCCTGTACATACTAGGGCTAGAACCACAACCAGTTCTATTTTAAAGCTTGACACTGTATGTAGACCCATTTTTACAATTAAATGTAGCTCAACCACAGGTACTGGTTGCTACAGGCGTCGTAGACGCTCTTTGCCACTGCTCCGCTGTTGTCGGCTGGATTCGCTGTTGTTTTCTTTTTTTTGTCTTCGTCGCCTTTTGTATGTATGTCTGTTGTTTACCGTCTTGTCTTTCCCCTCTCTGTCCCCGTTTTTTCGGTGATCCGTGCTAGCCGCCCTAACTAGCTAACTGGCTAACCATCACTTGGCTAACGTTAGCTTTACGTGAGCTCTGACCTCCTGGCTCTCCACGCCAGTTTGCGGATTTGACATCTGTCACAGTTACAAAAAAAAGTTCCGGATGACGCAACCGGAACTTTTTCGTTCCGGATGACGCGACAATGGCGTTCTAACCAGCTGTTCGGTAGCGTTCGGTATACAGGGGTCCCCAATAGGCAGCCCGCGGGCCACGTCCGGCCCGTGACGGGTTGATTTATGGTCCGCGAGAATTTTTGGAGAAATGCCAGAAGGAAGAATTTTTTTTTTATTTCCCTACCAAAAAAAAAAAAACCTTTAAATTTTTTTTGGAAATAAAAAATTGTTTCTTCCTTCTGGTATTTCTACACATTTTGTTTGGGAACACTATTCCAAACATAATTTCAGCAATCAATCCAACAAGAAATGCTACCTTGTAACTATCAATTCCACCCCGCATTTCCCCTTGTCGGCTAGTCCAGCCCCCCTCACTTGCGTATCGACACCAAAACAAACTAACGAACAACATGCTGCTGGAGGTTGAGTGGCCCGTGGTTTTAAAAGTGGCCCTAAAAGTGGCCCGCTATGAAAAGTAATTGGAGACCCCTGGGTTAGAATTTTCAGTGGAGTGTCACAATAAATTTGTTCCGGCCGGGGAAAAAGTTTCGGATGACGCAAAAATGGCGTTCTAACCAGCTGTTGGAACTTTACTGATTTGCACTCCTGCGCTCGCGCTAATAACCATTCCAGGCCTATCACAGGACACTGGAATGAGTAAAGACGTTAGAAATACATTAAAAATACGGTATTTTCTAAATATTTTGGATGATCTACTCCATGTTATGTTATAGCCTGTAATAAGGGTCATAGCGCTCTTGCAAAACCAATGGATGCACATAATTCCGCCATTAATGAAGTTGGAATAGGCTACCCATCGCCTATTGCTAGCAGTCTACGTTACATAGTATTGTATATACTTACACACACCATGCTTCAAAACGCAAAAATGAATGGTGAGTCCGAGTGAAACATCATCTCAAGACGTCTCTTATAATTGTAGGCCTTGTGGTGACCCACATCTATATATCGAGAGACATTCACCTAAGAGGACGGTGTACCTTTAAGGGAAGAGGCGAGGGGTCAGATAATGCACTTCCGCTTCCGGTTCACAGTCAGTTCAGTGTCGTTGTCGAACGTATGACATGCAAAGTTGGAGCTAGTAAACTACCTCGACTACGTCTACTCTCACGTCTCCTGTCTCGTTGTTTTCTAACTCCACATTGGTGACCCCGACGTGATCGAACTACTAATACGAGTATGTCTGACAACGACGACGCCGGTGCTAACAACATGGCTATTGCTAACGCTAGCATTTACACCGCTACTGTGAAGCTACCCGCTTTTGGCAGCATAATCCACGGCCGTGGTTTCAACATGTGGAAGCCCAGTTCCAGCTGAGAGGGATAACGCAGGATGCAACGCAGTACTTCTACGTAGTGGCGGCGTTAGACGCATCGACAACGGCGCGAGCAATGACGCTGTTGGAAGCTCCGCCAGCTGCTGGCAAGTACGATGCTATAAAGACATTCCTCCTGAAACTATTTGAACTGTCGGAGCTGGAGAAGGCAGACCGTTTACTGTCCCCGAATGGCCTCGGCGACGGCAAACCGTCTGAGTTAATGGAAAAAATGCTGTCTGTGCTGGGATCGGCTGATCCGGCCTTTCTTTTCACACACATTTTTCTGAGGCAGCTCCCCGCACCTGTACGCACAGCACTGGCCAGTTCTCCTCTCGCCGCCTCCTCCAAGGACTACCGTTCTCTGGCTGCTGAAGCAGACAGGGTTTTCCTGGCCAACCGGCAACAGTTTGTGCATGCCCTGCTACCCCACCAGACCGCCCCACCACCACCTGTGTACGACTATATGGACACCGCGGCTGCGGTGACAGCCCGCCGCCAACCTGACGACGGGCTCTGTTATTACCATGCCAGGTTTGGGGCAAAAGCAAAACGGTGTCGCAAACCCTGCAGTTACAGGGTTCAGGGAAACGCCAAGGCCGGCGCTCGTTAACGGCTATGGGCGCCGGCCGTGACTGCAAGCTGTTGTTCATCAGAGACTCCTTGTCGGGCCGACGGCTGCTGGTTGACTCTGGCGCTCAACGCAGCATACTACCAGCACAAGCTGTGGACACGATGACCGACAGTCACAGCCCCCAGATGGACGCCGCCAACGGCACGTCCAAGACCGCGCTGGCCAACGCTGCGCTGCTAGCTCACCCGTCGCCTGCCACCCCCATAGCCCTTACAACGGATGCCTCCGACTACGCCGTGGGGGCCGTGTGTGAGCAGTGGGTGGAGGGGGGCTGGCAGCCGTTGGCGTTCTTCAGTAAAGAACTCCGTGAGAGAGAGCGCAAATACAGCACCTTTGATAGGGAACTACTGGGTCTCTTCCTCGCAACCAGACACTTTAGGTACCTATTGGAGGGCCGACAGTTCACCGCTTTCGTGGACCACAAACCGCTGACGTTCTGTATGGCCAAAACCTCAGAACCGTGGTCTGGGCGTCAGCAGCGCCATCTCGCGGCGGTTTCCGAGTTTACCACGGACATACAACACGTGTCGGGCAAGGATAACTTCGTCGCCGACTGCCTTTCACGGGCAGTTGTTAACGCCGTTCACTTGGGACTCGACTACGCCGCTATGGCAGCGGACCAAGCCAAGGACGCGACCGTTCAAGACTACCGGTCGACCCCTACAGCTGGAGGAAGTGACGTTCGATGCGGCCAACACCACCCTCCTCTGTGACATCTCCACCGGTCAACCGCGCCCCCTGGTGCCTACTTCCTGGCGGCGCCGAGTTTTCGACACCGTCCATGGCCTTTCCCACCCGGGAGTGAAGGCCTCGACCAAGCTGGTGAGCGTCAAGTTCGTTTGGCCTGGGCTCCGTAAGGATGTTAGAGCCTGGGCCGGCTCGTGTGTGGCGTGCCAACGCGCCAAGGTGCACCGCCATACCAAGGCCCCTTTGCCGCCGTTTGTGGTTCCAGAGAGGCGGTTTGACCACGTCAATGTTGACCTGGTGGGTCCCCTGCCCCCCTCCCGTGGTTATACTTTCCTCCTCACTATTGTGGACAGGGCCACCAGGTGGCCAGAGGCTATTCCCTTGTCCTCCACGACGGCAGCAGAGGTAGCGCGGGCGTTCATCGGCTGCTGGGTGGCCCGTTTCGGCACGCCTGGTGACATCACGAGCGACCGGGGCTCCCAGTTTACCTCGGAGCTCTGGACGGCGGTCGCTGAGCACCTGGGGATGAAGATCCACCGCACTACGGCGTACAACCCGCAGAGCAACGGACTTTGTGAGCGGTTCCATCGGGACATGAAAGCCGCTCTGCGGGCAAGCCTCACTGGCTGCGACTGGATGGACCGGCTCCCGTGGGTCATGCTCGGCCTGCGTTCGGCCCCGAAGGAAGACCTCCAGACCTCCTCCGCTGAGCTGGTGTATGGCCAGCCCCTGCGGGTTCCGGGGGAGTTTCTTCCGGATGCTACGGCTCCCTGGTCGGCCGCCTCTCACCTCAGTGCGTCCCGGAGCGCTGCCGGTGCCTTCGCTCCCGTTCCGATGTCTCAACACTGCCTCCCCCGGTCCTACGTCCCCAAGGATCTGCCATCGGCGAGGTACGTCTTCATTAGGCACGACAGCCATCGGTCCCCGCTGCAGCCCCCATACGACGGGCCCTTCCGCGTCCTGGAGGCGGGGGATAAGAACTTTGTGGTGGACATGGGGGGCAGGCCGGAGCGGGTCGCTATAGACCGTCTCAAGCCCGCTCACTTGGACATTGGGGAGCCAATGCAATTGGCCCTACCCCCGCGGCGGGGGCGCCCTCCTAGGTCGGCCCCGGCACCTGCCTCTGTTCCTGCTTCGGCCCCGCCTATGGCCCGGGTTTCGGCCCCATCTGTTTCCCCTCCTGTGAAGCGCAGCCGTTATGGCCGCAGGGTCCTCCCCCCGACTCGTCACCTGTTTTCCCCGTGACTTTGCACTATGTCATTGACTGTTCTGTTGTAGAGTCTATTTTTATGTTCATGACTTGCACTTTTGCTGTTTTGCATTGTTTTGTTTAGGTGAATTCTGGGGGGGCCTGTGTGGTGACCCACATCTATATATCGAGAGACATTCACCTAAGAGGACGGTGTACCTTTAAGGGAAGAGGCGAGGGGTCAGATAATGCACTTCCGCTTCCAGTTCACAGTCAGTTCAGTGTCGTTGTCGAACGTATGACATGCAAAGTTGGAGCTAGTAAACTACCTCGACTACGTCTACTCTCACGTCTCCTGTCTCGTTGTTTTCTAACTCCACAGCCTACTTAATTAATGTGTAGCAGTAGCATACCTACCTGCAGATTAAACAGTCCATCATCGGAGGCAGCTAAAACTTTGCGGGGATTCTCATAAACCACTTCTTAAAATGGGCTTTAAACACGAGGTCCTCACATAACACTTCTTTATTTGTTTTATTTTGCTTATTGTCTTGTCCTTTCTTTCTTTCTTTCTCTTTCTTTTTATCCATTTTTATTTGTTATATATATCTGTTGTTTTGTTTTTCCTGTTTCAGCAAATGTTGTTTTGCTTTCATAAAAGAATTATGTCAACAAAGTTTATATTGTTCTCATTATTATTATTATTAGTAGTAGTAGTAACATTAGTAACAGCAGTAGCAGTAGTAGTAGTAGCAGCAGCAGTAGTAGTACTAGCAGTAGTAGCAGCAATAGTAATAGCAGTAGTAGTAGTAGTAGCAGTAGTACCAGTAGTAGCAGCAGTAGTAGTACTAGCAGTAGTAGCAGCAATAGTAATAGCAGTAGTAGTAGCAGTAGTACCAGTAGTAGCAGTCGTAGTAGTAGTAGTAGTAGTAGTAGTAATAGTAGTAGTAGTGGCAGTAGTAGTGGTAGTAGCAGTAGTAGTAGTAATAATAATAGTAGTAGTAGTAGTAGTAGTAGTTGTGTAATCCTGAGGTTGTCCAGTGGCTTATCTGTCCATTCACCTTAAGAATAGAAAAGTAATAGAAATGGGTGACAGTGACTCAGAGGTAGAGCAGGTCGTCAGGAGGGTTGTCGGTTCGATTCTCGGCTCCTCCTTGCAAAAATGTTGAGGTGTCCTTGAGCAAGACACCGAACCCCTGACTGCTCCCAATGAACTGGTTGTCGCCTTGCATGGCTGACACCGCCGTGTGTGTGTGTGTGTGTGTGTGTGTGTGTGTGTGTGTGTGTGTGTGTGTGTGTGTGTGTGTGTGTGCGCGCGCGCGCGTGTGTGTGTGTGCGCGTGACGTACGTGTGTGTGACATTCATTGATTGTAAAGTGCTTTGAGTGGCTGTTGCAGCTAGAGAAGCGCTATGTAAAGTGCAGTCCAATTACAAATGGAGAAAGATAGACAGGCACTACCTCAGATGGGACATGGCATATCTAAATGGGAATAACTGAATAATAATAATAATAATAATAATAATTATTATTATTATTATCATAATAATAGCGGTAATTGGAAGATGAGATAAAGCGGAGGGCTGTTAGAAGTTATTGCTGCCGTAGAGGGGTGCAGGGGTGAGGGAGGGAGATTACGTTTCTCCTTTAACAAACGGAGTGGATGAAGCCCCCCCCCCACACACACACGCACACACTCACACATATTTTCCTCCTTTTCGTGTCCTTCACCCCTCACCGACTTTAAACGCTACTGACAATCATTGCCGTTTCATCGTCTCTCCCGAGATAACGTGAAAACTGTGCAGGGCTGAAAGATTCAGCACCTGGCAGCTCCACGTGAGGTTCCCTCCAGAGAGAGAGGGAGAGATGGGCTTGACCAAAACAGCAGGTGAGCGACGGTGTTCCATCTGGACCTTCTGACCTCCTCAAACTGACCTTTTTTTGAAACCGAAAAATAAGAATGGCAAGCGACGGAAGGTTTTGCTTGTCTCGAGGGAGGACGGTGGAGCAGAGCGTGAGCGAGTTAAAAGGCAGGCTTTGTCAGGTGAGCTGGCTGGCGCTGCTCTCAGCAACAGGTGCAGCAGAACCAGCGGTGCTGTGCACGGTATCCACCACCGTCTCCATGGGGTTCTCTCATTTCATCTCCATGTATCTATTTTTTTTATTGTTCTTTTAAATTTATTTACTCAGGGTAGAGGAGATGAACTGTCATTTTTCACCAATGACATGCGCGTGCACACACACACACACACACACACACACACACACACACACACACACACACACACACACACACACACACGGCGGGATACCTGTTGGCTGACCGCTGAGCGGTACTGTTGAAGCAGAACAGGGCAGAGGATGGGGCAACACCAGTGTCTCTGACTGACTGGGTAATTGAAAATATTGCACACCAACCTTGTTGGAATCGGTGCAGAGCGGCCCAGCTGGAAATTAAACCCCGACCTGCGCCTGGGCTGGGGTGAGAGTGCTGTGCTGTGTGTCAGGGTCCTGAGGGCAGCAGCAGAAATCCCTCTCTAAAAAACGAACACTTTTTTATTTTATAGACTGGCACGTGCACACACTCATGCACAATCACACCCCGCTCACCCCCCACCCCCCACACACACACACCCACACCCACCCTGAGGTTCAGTCTTGGCAGCATCCACTTTGCTGTCCACGGAGGAAAGACAGACAGGGTGAGAGGCGGCCAGCTATCTGGACATACGGCGGCCTTCAGGTAAACTGCTGCAGATATATTTCAGTTTGCTGCAGCTTGCTGAAAAGAAAGTACCCAAAGAGGACCAGCATGGTTAAACACTAATTGCCTAATAGTCCAAGACAGGCCGCACTACTTGTGCCAAGCTGCCATCCTCATACTAGCTTTCATTTGACAGGAGCTGTACAGGACTGTTTTACAAGACGTAGGGCTGACCCAGGCAAAAAAAAAAAATCAATAATGGAAAAGAAAATTGAATATGAAATTATGAATAAAAGTTAAACTACCTACAGAGTTCAATAGAGCACTGCACACATCACTACAACAGGCAAGTGAGTAAATATGCATGCCGGAAAATAGTCCACACGCGCCGGGTGATGACCATCTTTGTCAGATTGGGGTGTTGATGTGTGCTCTCACGGGAGCATCACACGCCGTGCGTGGTGTCTAAAAAGATGCCAGCGGCGGAGGATTAAAATTGAGCGATTACAAAGAAGAATCTTTGTCCCACCGAACCGCCCGACACCAGAGTACGTCTGTAATTTAGATTGCATCCAGATAGGATTTAGCGAGGGAACGTTTAAAACGGACGTGAATATGTCAGGGTAATGAGTTTTTCCGTTCCCCCGCAGCACGTCGATTACCACCAATGTCACCTACTCTCATGCTGCTCTTGTTCTTGACACGAGACCGCACTGTAAAGTGTCGCACCTCGCTCCTGGCGGTGGTTACTCTCCCAGGGGCATGTTACTTACCTGTTTGGGTTTCTTGCTATTCCGATCTGCGTCATGAGCGCACACTGCGATCGACCATGCTCACATTAATACAGAGGACCTCTGATTCCCGCTTCAGGTGTGGGAAGATGGCGGCGTCAATTCACGTTTGCGGCGGCCTCACCCATTACCGTCCATGCGGTGTCTTTGTCCACATCTGCGTCTACATTTGTGTCTTCGTTTGATGACTGGTGCTGGATTGGCTGGGAGAGCTTGTTCTGCCGCGTCCTGTGGGCCCGGGGACCGCGGCCCTGCCTGGAGCTGCGCCCGAAGAGGAAACACCGAGGGCGGTCTGACAGGACGCGGAAGCGGGTCAGGCTAAGCTAACTGCTAGTCCATGCAGACCGGCAATTCCGATAACACCGACGGCGGTCTGGCGGTGGCCTCGCCTAGCCTTGACTGTGTTTTTGGTGTCATCGTGTGGAGTATGGGGGTGTGTCGAAGGTGTCTGGCTGGGTGAGCTGGCGTCGGATTGGCTAGGGGAGCCTGGTCTGCTGCATCCGGTGGGCCGAGGGACCACGGCCCTGCCCGGAGCTGCACTCGAGGAGGAAACACCAAGGGCGGTCTGACAGGACGCGGAAGCGGCGCAGGCTAAGCTAACTGCTAGCTCATGCAGACCGGCAGTTCCGACAGCCATGCTGGCGTTCACTCACTTGGGCAGTGAATTTTTTTTCCCGGATATGTTGGATATATATGTTCTTGTAGTTAGGATATGTGTTTGTGTCTTTGTGTTGCACTGCTGTGGGCTGGGAGAAATGACGTTTTGTTTCATTTCCTGTGCGCAGGTGCATGGGCTGAAACGATAAATGTTCCTGATTCCTGATTTCACAGTCAAAGAAAAAAAAATCAAAAAAACATCAGACAGTGTTTACTGTGTCCTGTTTCAGTTATTACCGTTGCTGTCAGGAACCGATAAAGAAAAAGCCCAAACACCTGTGTCGGTTTGAGATCCCATCACACACATCTGCCTCATCATCTGATTGATCCAAAAAGCCATTAAGATGACATTGCCCGTGGGAGACGTGTGAAGCCCCCTGCCCCGGCTGACATCATGTCCCCCTTCTCCCGTCACATGTATGTTCAACGCGATGTGCATTCCCACCGGCGTTCCCATTCCACCATAAATGCTTTTTAAACCATTTGACTGGAAAATTGACTTGGCATTTCAATTCCACTGAACAGCCTTCCTCAAGGCTCTTTATTTGTTTGTGTGCATAGATGCTCTTTGTTGTCGAATCTGTTTACGTCAGGTAACACTCATATACACAATTTTTCCCCCTTCCTGTCCACTGAGACAGAATTTATATATTTATTTCAGTGTTATTCAACTAAGCAGGTCAGCGAGGTACACGGCCTTTGTGGTCGGTGTTGCACCATGAGAAAACCAGCGATGTTCTTTTTAATGCTGCATCATGAATCATGTAGTATACTGTTGTGTTGGGTTGTTTTTTTTGGGGGGATTTTTTTTCTCCTTTTTCTCCCAAATTGTACCTGGCCAATTACCCCACTCCTCTGCGCCGTCCTGGTCGCTGCTCCACCCACTCTGCCGATCCGGGGAGGGCTGCAGACTACCACATGCCTCCTCCGATACATGTGGAGTCGCCAGCTGCTTCTTTTCACCTGACAGGGAGGAGTTTCACCAGCACCTGGGAGGATCACGCTATTCCCCCCAGTTCCCCCTCCCCCTTGAACAGGCACCCCAACCGACCGGAGGAGGCGCTAGTGCAGCGACCAGGACACATACCCACATCCGGCTTCCCACCCGCAGACACGGCCCGTTGTTTCTGTAGGGACGCCCGACCAAGCCGGAGGTAACACGAGGAGGAGTTAAACCTGTGATCAAGCAGTTTGGTAATAAATAGTAATATGCCTGACTCTTCTCTTCCTCCCAGGTGCCTGAACGTTCGCTGAAGTTGCTCCGCTTAAGAGGCTGTGCACCGGGAGATGACCAGGCAAGAGTCCAGTGTTTGTGAGACGATCAACAAGCTGTGTTTGTGTGTGTGTTTGTGCGTGTGTTTGTGTGTGTGTGTGTGTGTGTGTGTGTGTGTGAGACTCTATGACTAAGCAACCGCAACAAAGAGAGAGGCCAACACCAGGGAGATGCCAAATTACTGTCGGCTCATTTTCGAGGCTCTGCGTCTGTCAGTGATAGACTACTGCATGCCAGCGAGTTGGTTTACTGACCGCCTGGAGGCCTAAAACACTATTCCCCCTAACTGATTTCCTTCTGATAGTGTGATAGCCCATCCGATTAGCTAATCACCACCCAGCCCTCGGCTTGTGACTGACTCGTCAGACAAGCACAAGCCCATATCAGGAAAGTTTTACAAGGGCCTTACTTTTTTTCTTTTATTGTATCCTAACAGAACTGGAACAATGACCGCATATCATTAAGATTAGAAGGGATACCACTTGACTGGCTTGGTCAGGTTCACAAACCTCAATCCAGAAGAGGTCCACCTATGACCCAAGCTGGGGGGACCTGCATCCACCCTGTGACCTACCATAGGCTCGTTTAACACATGCCAGTGCCTTTGTCATGCGGGGAATCTGGCGACCTGTTCCAAACACGCCAGTGACCCAGACGCCAAGAACCACTGGCTGAGATGACTGCCCATCCTCTCCATCTTGACCCATGACCCCTGCAGAAGTCAGATAGTCAGATATAGGCGTACCTCATGCCCTCCTCAGAGCTCTAATAGTCAGGGACACTTGCCCGCCTGGCTGTCTGGACGAGCGCATGCCCGTAGCCGCGCCGCGCCAGCACCGTCACGGCTGGCCATCGTGGCGCGGTCAACGTCGTCGGCCATGACCCGGCTGATGCTGGGCCGGACTCTGGAGCGGATCTGTAAAGGCGTGCTGCTGCTCTGCCTGCTCCACTTCCTCATCATGATGATCCTGTACTTTGACGTCTACTCCCAGCGCTTTGACCTCTTCAGCCGCTTCAACAACGGACGAAACGGATCCAGGAATAACGGGAGCGGGGCCCCCGGAGGGAGCGGACATCATTATTATTATTACAACCTGTCCAGGCCCAACGCCACGTTGGCCAGCTACCTGGCCACGGGTGAGCAGCTGCTGCCGAGCGCCAAGCCCGAGACCAATCACACGCCCTCGCCCAAGCTGCTGCCGCCATGCCCCGAGATCCCCCCCGGGCTGGGTAAGTAATGACCTTCATTTGTGGAATACCATTTGAGTGACAAAGTACAGAGTTTTAAACTGTCATTAAGGAAGAATGATACCTGCTCTCACTGTAATGAATCGACCGGCTTGTATTGAATACACACATATAACCCGAACGAAGAGGCTGTACCTCGCTTCCGTCCGCTTTCCAGTTTAACCTCATTCAGGCCACACCACAGGCCTGTGTGTGTGTGTGTGTGTGTGTGTGTGTGTGTGCATGCATGTCTGTTGTGTATATTTCCACATTATTTGCACTTTCTCTCATCCACAATTCCGCTGTAATTTCCGACTAAAGCAGGTTGTGTATGTTGCTAACTGAAGAACCGTTGGTTTTTTTGAATTGTGAACTTGACCAGTGTTTTATTTGATACATAATTGACTTGTTCTACACTAGACGAGGCATAATTTCTGCTTGGGTAGAAATTTAGCGTGGTTGTTGATCTATTTATTTGACAGACGGCAAAAGTTGGCTGTGTGAGTCATGTGGTTTGTTGCCGGGGGGGTAGCGTTGTGTTATTTTTCATTCATTTGCGGTGTGTAGCGCTGTCTCGGTGGTCGTTGGGTTGCTTGTCTGTCTTGACTCGGCCCGTGTGTGTCTGCTGTGTGATGCTGATGTGAGCCAGGCAGGTCTGCGGATTATTGATGACTATTATGCACAGCAGAGATGAGCTCTTGATAGCCGGAGGATACCACTGACGCCGCTGTAAATACATGCATCCTCTGGCTCGTTCTAATTAGCGGGAGTGCAGCTGTGTTTACTTTTTTCCCTCCTTTCTTTTTCTCCGTGGCAACCCGAAACATAAAAAAGATTTAATGTCAACGATTTACACTGTAGTATTTCACTGTTATAGACTCACAGAAAAGCCATTAGTAGAGATTCACTTTCTCTCTCTCTCTCTCTCTCTCTCATACACATTTCTTTTCTCTCTCATACACATTTCTTCTCTCTCTCATACACATTTCTTTTCTCTCTCGCTCTCTTTCATACACATTTCTTCTCTTTCTCATACACATTTCTTTTCTCTCTCTGTCACTCTCATACACATTTCTTTTCTCTCTCTCATACACTTTTCTTTTCTCTCTCTGTCTCTCTCTCATACACACATTTCTCTCACATACACATGCATTTCTTTTCTCTCTCTCACACATACATACACACATCTCGCTCTCATGCACTCAAGCACACGTTTCTTTTCTCTCTCTCACACACACACACACACACACACACACACACATACAAATGTTTCTTTTCTCACACACACATGCCCTCGTTTCTTCTCTCTCTCTCTCTCTCTCTCTCTCTCTCTCTCTCTCTCTCTCTCTCTCTCTCACACACACACACTTACAGGTTTCATTGTGGTGTTGTCTTACATGTCAGGCACAGGTGCTGTGAGTGGTGGGTAGACTAGAACGGCGCTGTATAAAATATAAAATATAAAATGCAGTCCATGTACCAGCTGATAGAAAGTGTTAGTGTGCAGTCTGCTGCCATTGATTTCTATGGAGCAGTTCAATGACTGAATACCTGACCGCTGACAAGAGAGGAAAGAAAGTACAGAAAAAAACTGACATAATGCAAAGTACTTGCCGGTTAATACCAGCTTGCTCAACTAACTGTTTTATTTCATTTCAGTTTATTTTAGTTTAGTCCATTCATTTTGAACTTGCGGTGTGGTAACAGGGCCGATCGATTCAAAACAATCTGATCAATTTTTTTGGAATAGCAAGTGGGATTTGCTGTATAGTGTGTATTGCAAACATAACATTTCTGTGTTTTGCCACCACAACACTGCAAACACACACAGTTTGTCAGACATCTCATTGCAGTGTTACCACTATTACCTTTTAATGTGTAGTTCTGGTGTGACATTTGTAAAAAGATTGAGTTTGCAGTTTTTGATGTTCCTGCCTCAAACTTGGTCCAATACAAAATGGAAGGGGAAAGAACTCCTTGTCTCATAGTTATCCCCCCCCCTTTCTCCCCAACTGTAACTGTCCAGTTACCTCACTCTTCTGAGCCGTCCCGGCCACTGCTCCACCCCCTCTGTTGATCTGGGGAGGGCTGCAGACTACCACGTGCCTCCTCTTATACATGTTGAATTGCCAGCCGCTTCTTTTCACCTGACAGTGAGGAGTTTCACCAGGGGGACGTAGCTTGTGGGAGGATCACGCTATTCCCCCCAGTTCCTCCTCCTCCCCAAACAGGCACCCTGACCAACCAGAGGAGGTGCCAATTGTGTCTATAGGGACGCCCAACCAAGCCGGAGATAAGACGGGGATTTGAACCGGCGATTCCCATGTTGGTAGGCAACGGAATAGACTGCTACGCTACCCGGATGCCCGTCCCATAGTTTTTCTAAGAAGAATATGAATCCCTCTCATCAGCAAAAAAACAAAAACAAAAAACTGTCTCTCATTAACTAACAGCATCATTATCTACATAAACATGCTCCTCAATTCAGTCCCAGAGTTACACGCAGACAAACACTGTACTCCCAATTTAACTAAGAGAGGACAATTCATATGTGATAAAGGCCTTTTATGTTCACACACACACACACACACACACACACACACACACACACACACACACACACACACACACACACATAAACAGACTCTCTCTCTCTCTTCCTTTCTCTTACTCGCTCTCTTTCTGTCTCATCCACCTCCACCCCCCCACACACACACCCCAATATCATCAGTATCACACAGCCTGCAAACCAATAGAAGGTTGACTGAGTCACACTAAGCCTATGCTTTACCGGATTTATAATTACATAGTGGATACACACACACATAGACACACACACACACTCCTCTCTCTTTCACGAGCTCCATTATCTGTCACAAAGGCACACAGATAATGGAGCTCTTGAGAGCCGGCGAGCCGGCGAGCTGAGTTCCACTGTCATTACTTTGCATTAGTTCAAGTGGGCTTGACCACTGAGCTCAGTCTTGTTTATCTCAGCATCTTTATCCCAGGCTGCCCCTCCACATCCCAACGACGGCAGGAAAAAAACGGGAAAAAAACTGCTTCACTCTGCTTTAATGTTTACTTTTATGTTACAAGTTAGCAAAGAAATCACAACACCACCAGATAATTCCCTGCTGGTCAAGTCCGCCTTGCTTTTTTACTGTTCTGGAGTCAGCTTCAGAGTTCAGGAAAATTCATCTCACAGCTCCACTGGCACAGCTGTGGTGATGAAAGCGACGTGCTTAAAAATATTACTGTAACGACCGAGTTACAAACTGCTCTGACCAACAAATGTCAGCAACAGATAGAAAAGAGTAGCAACAAAATACTGAAGGGCAAATACACAGCATATTAAGAATAAAATGATGATTGTCCAAGTAAAAACTATTTTGAAATATCTTGAAATATGTTGAAAATATTGCAGGCATATTTCATGTATATATATATATATATATATATATATATATATATATATATATATATATATATATATATATATATATATAAAATTTTGTAATGACCATGAATGAGTAGACTCGCTAGCCAGTTGGCTAATGCGTCTGACCCTTTAGATGACTGGTTAACGCAGTTGTCTGTGGTGCAGGCAACCTGGGTTCACGTCCCAACTGCAGTGGTTCCCGGCCCCCTGAATACACTACAAAATATTTCATATATATATCAACACGGATACAGGAAAAATATTTTAATGCATAGCAGTACAGGCCTGTTTCGTGCATCTCACACTCATCAGCTGCAAATGTTTTTTTCGCAAAAAAGTCATATCGTTACATTGCCCAACGTCACACCCCTAATGTCAGTTGGACAGCGACCAATCAGATGGGGAAACATTCAGATTATAACAGCCAATGGGGTAGGTACTTATGATGCACAGCAACCCATGGAGGGGTAGAAAACATTACAACAAATGGGACTGGGGTTTGTTTTGAGAAGCATTTCGGGGCCAGGGCCCTGTTGAAATGGCGTGCATTAAAAATATAACAAGGTAACATGTGAATTATATATTGGGGTGGTGTTGGGGCACAGTTGGGAGGAAATGTAGTTAAAAAAACATATTTAAAAAAACCCATATTTAAAATAGCGTAATTAAAAAATCCATATTTAAAATAGCATATTTTTTAAAAAAGCATATGTAAAAAACCTAGTAAATGTCATATGTGTATCATCTAATGGGGGGGGAGAAAATAATACAAAGGAGTTTTTTTTTTCAGTGTCTACAACTGGTGGCCAATTCGTTTCTATTATTCAAGGTGGACATATCAGGTCTGCAAATAATAAAATATTTTTTTCTGCCAAGCTCAGGTTACATCTTTTGCAAGCTCAGGTTACATCTTTTTTAAAAAAAAACCTTTTTTTTTTCCTGTATCCGTGTTGATATTCCGCTCCTCGTTAGTTGAGCACTCAACACCATTGACGGTTTCGGAAAAAAACGCTCTATATACATATATATACATATATGATAGGCTCCAGCATCCCTGCCACCCTGAGTAGGATAAGCAATTTGGATAATGGATGGATGGATATCTTGAAATGTGTTTTCAAACGTGCAGAATTTTCCCATGATGCAGAAATATGGTTTGCAAAAGCCAACTGGGAGGAAAGAATCGGGGAACAAATGTCTCTCACAACCTCAGACTAAGATGTTTTGTTGTCATGAAGTACATTGATGACTTAGTCCATGAAAACAAAAGTAAGATGATAGAATATACGGTTGTACCTCTCTCGCAGAATAAGACTGGAAGAGCAGATCGCTAGCCAACTAAATCAATATATGAAAAACGTTTCATTTATCATTGGTGGTAATAATAGAGTTGTGTTGTAATCTTCTGGAAATGACAACATGACGGGGAATGGTCTTCTGTGCTGGGGACCGACTTAGGACCATTATCTCCCAACTAAGCTGGACTCACACTAAGCCCCCACAATTTGCTGCAAATCAAGTCTCTCTGCAGGGGATCAGACGGGTGCATTTGCCAATTAATGATTAATACTACGACTCAACGGCGGAAGAAAGCGATGCGATTTAGCCTCCATTATCTCCCCAAAATGTAGAAGATGTGGGCGAAATCTCCTTTATTCCGATCCAACGCAATTACTGCTCGCTGATGAAACAAGTTGTGTTGTTTATTTCAGTTTTTTATTTTTAATATTCACCGCTACATGACTGATATTTCTAGTTATGACTTGTTTGTAATGTAAAATATGTTTCTCTTTCGTGACTCTCTCTCTCTCTCTCTCTCTCTCTCTCTCTCTCTCTCTCTCTCTCTCTCTCTCGCTCTCTCCTTGCACCTGCTAATGAGATTTGTAAACTTAATCCCTTGCACCGTAACAAACAGATCGGTGCGTTGCCACATTAGCAGTTTTTGCTGCGAGCATCTTTGGTCTGATTGCAGGTTTTGTCATGTGGTTTCAGATTACGAGCAGTAAATAAAGCCGTGAGGTGGATTTGTTTAAGGCTGAGGCTCCCTGATCCCATTGTTTGGTCAGGAGTCGGCTGTCGGTAACTCTTTAATTGGCATTCATGCCAGGTGCAGGTCTATCTTCACAGCTTGTCTCTGTCTTTCTCTCCTTCTCCATCTGTCTGTCTGTCTGTCTGTCTGTCTGTCTGTCTGTCTGTCTGTCTCACTCTCACTCTCTCAGTGATGGGGTGGATGCCCGCGGGTTGTAATGAGAAGGAGAAAGGCAGAGAAAGACTGAGTGTGTCTGTGTTTCAGTCACAGGTGCGAGGAGGGAGAGGGAGTGAGAGATAGAGATAGGGAGGGAGAGACGACAGAAAAGAAACGCTACAAAGGGGAAGCGAGGGATTTGACAGGCAAGATAGGTTGAGAGTGAGCTAATTGATGGTAGTATGGTGCACGGAGAAGTGGAGTGAAGAGATGATGGAGAATGAACAGAGGGAGAAAGGAGATGTGGCGTTGGGGCAGGTGGTGGAGAAGGGAAGGTGTGTGCGTTTGTGTGTGTGTGTGTTTGTGTGTGCATGTGAGAGGAAGAAAGAAGAGACAGGAAGAGAAGGGATGGTGGGAGGAAGGAAGGAGCAGGTGGAGATGTGAGGGGGTAGTGAGGACCAAAAGAGAGAGACCTTGGTTAGGTACAGAAATAGGCACACACACACACACACACACACACACACACACACACACACACACACACACACACACACACACACACACACACACACACACATTTAGACTGGAGACGGTGGATTCTAGCCATTCGCATAGGCAGCACCTGTCAGCTGGTATACTGGGACAGCCAAGGGTTTGTTCTCTCTCTCTCTCTCTCTCTCTCTCTCTCTCTCTCTCTCTCTCTCTCTCTCTCTCTCTTTCTCTGTTCTTGTTTGTTTAGTGATTGGGACTTTTAAGGCAAACATTCATTAGAAAAGTGTAACCGAGACGTTGATAAATTTTACCTATCAGCATCATGCTATTTTCCGAGCTAAGAAATAAGGAAAAGGAACACACATGCCTGTAACACATGTGAGCTTGCTGGCTGTTTGCCAGGTTGATGTGGGGCCTGCTGTGGAAGAAAAGCAGGGTATACAATGTGGGTCCTGTCAGCATTGGTCAGTTGGGTTTAGGCTACATCCCTCAAAGGTAGAACGAGTAGGATTTGTCGCTTGTGGTTTGTAAACACAACAATCAGAGTTGCCCCCCCCGGGGGGGGGGCTCAACATCACCAGGACACGCCCCCTCCCAGCACTACAGGGTTGCTACACTATGATATAAACTAGCCATTCAAACGAATGGTTGAAAATATAGACCTCATAATAACTGAGAGAGCTGTCTCCAAAAGCCAATTTTTTGAGCAGAATTGATGTCATGGGTGTCGACGCTTAATCTCTTTTAACCACTCGAGGAAGGCGCTCGCGTAAATGCTGTGGCGTCACATCAGCTCAACATACAGGGGAGTAAAACTCGAAGCATGCAGATCGCAGCTCATTACGTCAACCAGCTTTATACACTGCTGATTCTTGGGGACAAAACATGTCCTACATCGAAAAGTCTTCTGTGCATTAAAAATCCAGAAATTAATAACAATAAAAATACTTTAAAAGTTAAATCTGAAGGACCTGCATATACTCATGAAATTAATTTAATATAATTTTAAGAATTTGTTAAAATGCAGACTCTGTACTCGGAAATTACACATAACCTGTCCTCAGCAAGAGGTCACAACGTCAAACTGGCAAACAAAGTGTTTTAAATATGCTACAAATGCATAAATATGAATAACAAATGAAATGAATGGTTAAATAAGATATAACATAATACGTAAAGTGAACTTTAAATTATATTTTCCATAAAAAACTGCCTATCAAAGTTGCGTCCTCACTTTCTGTCAATGCCATCTTTTTTTATAATCCTGAATAAATCAGGCAGTGTCATGGTCAGCTATAACCCTGAGGACCCCTTTTCCACTTCCTGCTGTTGGTGGCTGCAACAGAAGGACACTTGGTCTGGTAATTTTGGCTATGCATGTAAAAAGCTAGGCAATATAGGAGGACACTTGGTCTGCTAAGGGACACTGCTAGTCTAATTCATGCTCGCTGCCTTCCCAGTCACTTTCCACTGTCTCGTCTGTGGAAGCTGATCACGGTTTAGGCGTTTCGCCCTTCTGTACTGAACAGTGACACTTACGGAGTTTCCACCCGACTACGTGGCGCCTTTTAGTGGCAGTAGAACAGACATATAAAACCACTCACAACCTTCTCGCAAATTGTCAAACATGCCTGAGATCTCAATATTACAAGCTACCAACCCATGCATTTATTTATATTTCATTTTCTATCCCTTAAAATGTTTAAACAGGTGTAATAAACCAGAGTAAACTGCAGATGTAAACGTCACACTTACACCAAAGTTATTGGAGCAATTTCAACTGAGGCAGGTGCTCGGCTGCAAAGCACATTGGGTCTAAAGCACTGGCTGCTGATGCAAAACTCCTCGGACCAGGCAACAACATGTACACTCCCGGTCTATAGATATCTCTCTGCATTTCAATATGAGCACCATTCTCTTCCACTATTGGAAGATCTGTAAGTCCACATCAGACATGGCTCCTGAGAGTCAATTGTGTTTTTTTGGAGTCAGCGCATCTGCTGCAGATTGTGGGTGAAAAATTGATAGCATGGGTAGACGTTGAGCATCAGCATTTATTCACTGTTGTTGTAACTCCATGAAAGATTTATCTTTGACTTTGGTATGGGATACTACTCGCACTACTCTCTTTAAATGCAAAATGCATCTCTATGGCACATGTAAAAAGTTCTTTCTGATAGCGTCTCATAGTGTCCTGGCCTATTTTCCAACCGTATTTCAGTCCATGGAAGCTCTGAGATGTGCTCTATTCTCTCTTGATACTCCTAGTCAAGTATCGCTCCTCCACTGGCTCGATCTTGACCTCTCATGTAGCTAAATATTGTCACTATATATTAATAAAAATACAATATATTTTGTGCGCAGCAGCTTTATTGGATAAACAAGTTATCAGCAAGGAAATAATTGTTGTTTTCTATATTTTGCTAGGTAGATATTCAAGTCAATTTTATTTGTTTAGCCCGATATCACAAATTGCAAATTTGCCTCAGGGGGCTTTACATGATTACAACATCCTGTCCTTAGATCCCCGCAACAGACAAGGAACAACTCCCCTAAAAGAACCTTTTATCAGGGAGAAAAAAAAATAGGAAGAAAGCTCAGGGAGAGGAAAAGAGGAAAGATCTCTCTCCCAAGATGGACAATGTGCAATGGATGTTGTGTTTACAGAA
Source organism: Lampris incognitus (assembly GCF_029633865.1). Classification (NCBI taxonomy): domain Eukaryota; kingdom Metazoa; phylum Chordata; class Actinopteri; order Lampriformes; family Lampridae; genus Lampris; species Lampris incognitus. The sequence continues at coordinate 18,315,998 of NC_079224.1, forward strand.
TAAAACACAATTTACAGAATACGACATTGAAAGAGGATAACAGAATTATAATGGAATTATGAAAGATATGCCTTCTGGCCCTGTGATGGCCTGGCGGCCTGTCCAGGATGTCTCTCCGCCTGTTGCCCAATGACTGCTGGGATAGGTTCCAGCATCCCCGTGACTCTGAGAGCAGGATAAGCGGTTCAGGTAATGGATGGATGGATATAAAATACATGAAGAATATAATGAGGAGGAAGCTAAGCAATGTCCAGATGCCTCCGGAACAGCCCATGGCCCGAGCCACGCGACCATCATCGCCATGTAGACCTGACAGGAAGACAGACTACACATGCACACAGGGGAGACTCACATCACGCCATTCACATATACGGAAGAAGAGACAAGAAAAGATATTAGTCACACATCAGGGAGAAAGAAGGATACAACATTGAAACAGGATGACAAAATTATATGGATTTATAAGATATATAAAGAATGTGATGAGGAAGATGCCAAGCAGTGTCCAGGTGGCAGCCACCATCACCAATGGAGACCTGGGAGGAGGACAGGCCACACATGCACATGGGGAAGACTCACATCAAACCATTCACATACACAGAAGAAGAGAAAGGAGAGGACATCATTCAGAGAGAAAGAAAAGACGTGAGAGAGGAGAACAGTTTGCAGTAGTCCGTAATCTATACTCTATAATCTCGTCGGCAGAACAGTGCTTGGTAAATTCATTGACAGAGAAACTGACCCACCATGCAGTACAGGTCATGAAGTACTCCATTTAAAGGCAGCTAATTGTAAGCTAAGGCAAAAAGATGAGTTTTAAGTTTGGATTTAAAGGACTCAACAGACTCTGATTGTGTGACGGCAGCAGGCAGGTTATTCCACAAGAACGGGGCCCGATAGGAAAAGGCCCTGCCACCAGCTGACTTCTTTTTATTTTTTCCCTTTTTCTCCCCAGTTGTATACAACCAATTACCCAACTCTTCCAAGCCGCCCCAATCTCTGCTCCACCCCCTCTGCTGAGCCGGGGACGGCTGCAGTCTACCACATGCCTCCTCCGATACATGTGGAGTCGCCAGCTGATTCTATTCACCTGACAGTGAGGAGTTTTGCCGTGGGGACGTAGCGCATGAGAGGATCACACTATTCCCCCCAGTCACCCCCCCCCCTGAACAGGCGCCCCCAACTGACCAGAAGAAGCATTAGTGCAGCAACAAGGACACATACCCACATCCAGCTTCCCACCCGCAGACACAGCCAATTGTGTCTGTAGGGATGCCTGACTAAGCCGGAGATAACACGGGGAATCTAACCACCAATCCCCGTGTTGGTAGGCAACGGAATCGACTGCCACGCCACCCGGACGCCAGCTAACTTCTTTTTAACTTTGGCTACACACAGGAGTCCTGTATTTTGAGAGCGGAGAGCTCGAGGTGGAATATACTGTTTGAGTAGATCAGACAGGTAAGATGGGGCCAGCCCATTTAGGATTTTATAAGTCAGCAGAAGCACCTTGAAGTCTGATCTAACATGGATAGGAAGCCAATGAAGGGAGGCAAGAATTGGTGTAATATGGTCAAATTTTCTAGTTGTAGTTAGGATTCTAGCTGCAGCATTCTGAACCATCTGAAGAGTTGTAGATATATTTCACTGATCCAACCATTTTCCTCATTGGGTTTTCAGAAAAATCAAAGTAAAACCCAACATCAGGCAGATCGGTGAACGTTCATTACAGCACATTAAAATTTGTAAGAGGGTTAAAAAGTCCCAGCAGTCATTGGGCACCAGAGTGTCTCCCCGCCTGCTGCCCAATGACTGCCGGGATAGGCTCCAGCATCCCCACGATCCTAAGAGCAGGATAAGCGGTTTGGATAATGGATGGATGGAAAAGGGTTAAAAACAAATGCAGAGCTCCACAACATAGTTTGAGGTATTAGCTTAAATGTATGGCTAGAATTAATCACTGGAAAAACACAGATGCAGTATCCTGTCATTGTACAATATCACTTCATGTAGTATATTGCCTTATATCCTTTTATGTCTTGAGTTTATTGAGTGGCATTGCCGTCCCTGATGACAGGCTGACAAGCTCGTAAATAATGCAAGATTGCTTTTGTACTAGATTTACTTGACTTTATTTCAGCTATGCCGGCATCTCCCCTTTCTTGTTTCAACCCTGCTTTAATGTTCAGGGGAAGCTGAGGTGCCGACATAACAACACGTTTCAAATGGTACTGTGGGATTCGTATGAGAATGAAAATAACTGTAATTAGCAGTTGACAAACCAAAATCTTCAAGAATGCAGCTGTAACTTAACTCTAATGGAGTTTGGTACATTTGCGTTTGATCTGGGGGGGGTTTAGTAGCACGCTAAATAAGCACATTTTTCAAGCATTCAAATAAGCGATTTATCAGAGCGCAGTTTTGTGCAGAAGAAATGCTTAAAGCTACAATCTGTAGAAACCCGATTGGAATCGCATTTCAGACCACCTCCAAATGTGGTTTGGATCCGATTTGCAAAAGATTGCATTTCATGTGGTGTTTTCGCTGTCCAGGTTTTCTTAAAATCAATCTGCATACAATCTGGATAGGCCAAAAAAGTGGATTTGAGCTGCCGGTGTGAACAAAGGCAAAAGCACTTCAATGTGGCAGCGAGGTAAATAAGGGGGATTATTTTTGGTTCATCCAGTGTTCCTGTAGTTCTCCCGTGCTGAGATCAGCCGTGAATGATTTACTGGCTTGCAAATCTTCTCCTTTAGTTTCAAGACTCATACTTGAATACATACTGTGTTGGTTTTGACAGTCACTGCCAGATCTGATTCAGCCGTAGATGTGAGTCACGCATGTGTATGGTTGACTCAGCGGGCAGCGATGTAGAGCAGCATTGGTCGAGCGATGATGGCAAGAACAAACTTTTTTCGAAGGTTTTGAACCACGAGAGGTTCTTGTTTTTTTTTTTTTCTTGGATTCCCCCCCGCCCTTATTCTCCCCAGTTGTACTTGGCCAATTACCCCACTCCTCTGAGCCGTCCCGATCATTGCTTCACCCCCTCTGCTGAGCCAGGGAGGGCTGCAGACTACCACATGCCTCCTTCGATACATGTGGAGTCGCCAGCCGATTCTGTTCAACTGACAGTGAGGAGTTTCACCGTGGGGATGTAGCGCGTGAGAGGATCACGCTATTCCCCCCAGTTCCCCCTCCCCCCTGAACAGGCGCCCCAAACTGTCCAGAAGAAGCACTAGTGCAGCAATGAGGACACATACCCACATCCAGCTTCCCACCCGCAGACACGGCCAATTGTGTCTCTAGGGACACCCGACAAAGCCGGCGGTAACATGGGGATTCGAACTGGTGGTCCCCGTGTTGGTAGGCAACAGAGTAGACTGCCATGCCACCTGTGTGCCCCACCATGAGAGGTTCTTCATCATACAGTCATAACTATAACAAAATGATATGATGACATCATAAAAATGATGTGCCTGAAACTGCTCTTATCGAGCAAGACACAAGCATAATTAAAACTAAAATTATTAAAATAAGAAAATTCAAAAAGACGACGATTTGCACTGTGAAGCTTTTTTTTTTTTTGGACTGTGGGCCTTCAAAAACAAGAGTAACACAACAGGGGGCGAGGTCGCCCACACGACCATGAGATCAAATCCCAAGAAGAGATGGGAGATTGAGTGGGTATTACGCGTCATTCCTTGAATTATTACCATTGGCAGTAAACAGCCCTTGAGCAAGTTAAACGAAAGCTGTTCAGTAACCAGCAGTGGTTGGTCGTACTATGCACAGCAGGATGTTGATTGTGTATAAATAAGTGCTCATAAACAGCTATCCAATAACATTTAAGCTTTGTGGCAAAAAAACGCATTGACACTGCTCCCCATTATGCGGTGAAGGTGAGAAAGTGACAAAAATCAGCCTGTTAAAATCACAATATGACAAAGCAAGAGCTTGCTGTAGATGGGAAGAAGTTGAAGTGGGTGGGAAGCTGCTCTGTAGTCGAAAAGCTTCATCCAACAGCTCGGGTTATTCACTTTTAAGCCAAATGCTGTTGAAATCAAAAGGCAACACACCCCGATGTAGGCGTCAGTGGGAACATTTTAAAGGCCTTCTTTCAAATGTTAGTTTGTAAAGTGCGGATGAGAATACGTCACTTATAGAAAATTCTAACACAAAGTCATAATTACAAAATATATGTGGTACATAATAATATCTGTTGTGATGTAGTATGTGATGAATTATGCAGCATGCAGCATCATGTCAGCTCATGATGAGCAGGCGTGGTCGCCTCACAGCAAGAAGGTCCTGGGTTTGAACCCAGGGGTAGTCCAACCTTGGGGATCACCCCAGGTCGTCCTCTGTGTGGAGTTTGCATGTTCTCCCCGTGTCTGCGTGGGTTTCGTCCGGGTGCTCCAGTTTTCTCCCATAGTCTATAGACATGTGGGTCAGGTGAATCGGCCATACTAAATTGTCCCTAGGTGTGTGTGTGTGTGTGTGTGTGTGTGTGTGTGTGTGTGTGTGTGTGTGTGTGTGTGTGTGTGTGTGTGTGTGTGTGTGTGTGAGTGTGTGTGTGTGTGTGTGTGTGTGTGTGTGTGTGTGTGTGTGTGTGTGTGTGTGTGTGTGTGTGTGTGTGTGTGTGTGTGTGTGTGTGTGTGTTGGCCTTGTGATAGACTGGCGGCCTGTCCAGGTTGTCTCCCTGCCTACTGCCCAATCCAGCATCCCGCGACCCCTATTGGGATAAGTAGCTTGGGTAATGGATGGATGGATGTTGGTGTCTGAGTGGCCGTAATTGTTAAGCTACAAAACACTTTATTTGGTCACAGTGCCCTCTCAGAAAGGTGACTAAAATAACAAAGTAGATTCAAGACACAACCAAGACATGTGTAACTACAACCTGTAAATGCCCAGTCCTCCTTGAAAGGCGAAGCAATGCATGTCGCTCTCTCAGCTTTGTGTTGATTTCTCTCCACGCATGCATGAATAAATCATCACCTCGTGCAATGACTGGAAATTGGCTGTAATTCTGATTAACATAAATTTCCACCATACAAATCCTCCATCACATCTATACCCATTTCTGTCAGTCAACCCTCAACGGACATATTTGTTGCCTGAAAGGTGAGCATTTCCCATGACCTCTAGTTTCTAAATTTGTTCTGGATGGGGTCAGTTCCATCATTAGTACAACATCCATCCCTTAAAACCAACAGCGAATGATCCCCCCCCCCCCAACACAAATAACCAGTATTTGTTTTTGCTAAGCCATCTCCATGGTAGCCTCAAAACACTTTTGAGCAGATATTTCCCAGGGGTTTGATTTGCTCTGATTTTCCTTCTGGCCGCGTCGTCTCGGTAAAGAGCCTTATGGCAATGCACGCCACCCAACAAGAAGCAGTTTTAAAGAGGGAAGGGTCTCTAGTGATCAATGCAATACAATCATATCTCCCGGAAAAACACTAAATACATTTTCCCAACTTCTCTCTGTTTTGCTCAATCGCCTCTTTAATTCACCACTTGCACTCTTCTTTTTTTTTTCTCTCTCTCTCTCTCCCTCCCTCCCGTGGTTGAAAGTTGCATCAGATCTTAATTTATAAGTTTCACTGTTGAGGGCTGGTGTGCAAAAGCTGCCCCTTCTCTCGCTCTTTTTTTTTTTTTTACATTTTTCGCCCACTTCCAGCCGCCCTTCTGCACATTACACCCCCGCTCTACCCCACCCCACCCCACCCCACCCTCATGCTCTGCTACCCTGTCTCCTGACACCTCTTCCTCCTTGTTAATGTCAGATTTCTCGACTGGATGAACTCAATTTCTTACCAGGTCCGTCTACTCGGTTTGTAGATGCTGCAAAGCTGTGCAAAGCAGAAGTTAAAATTGCATTGGATCAGTACTGTTATGCAAGTACAAACACGCATGTTCATATTCAATTAGTCGCTTATGGGTGAAACACATTTGATACACTCACATATACACACACAAAATATTATGCACTAATGCATGCATATATATATACATACACACACACACACACACACACACACACACACACACACACACACACACACACACACACACACACACACACACACAATGTGGAGACCAGTGAACATTTTTCTATTTCCATTTCTAAACCACCAAAGTGCAGCCTTTATTTATTCATAGCGAGCAATTTGTGGAAGGAGAAGTCCTCCTGATAACCCCAAATGTCTGCTTGTGTGCCCACTGTTAACTACATGCTGTTAAGCAGTAGGGATGAGCAGGAGTAACTCCGTCAACATTGAACCAACCTCCTCCATCTTGTTACCTTGTTATAAAGTAAATTCTATTGGATAAAAAAAAAAGAAGGAAGCCTTGGCCAAACCCAAGAGATCAGAGGGGGCCTGGGCCCTCGTACCGTCACCCCCTCACCTTCCTAATGCGCAGTGAATATTTAGTTCATGCCAGAGCTTGCTTGGGAGCCTCGTTTTTTTTTTTTTTGGTCCTCTCAAAACTTTATTTACAACAATGAGGTATAGTAGCAATTGTCATACAAAAAGAGTAAACCAGTAAAAAGAAAATTTGTACAAGCCAGAGGAATTAGAGTTCAAATAAAATGTAATTCCTTTAAAATATTGAAGGTCTTTGTTGCATTTTGTTCTTCACATATTTTTTTCCAAGGTTCAAGATTAACTTTATTGTCCCACAAAGTGGAAGAATTGGCTTGGGCCTTCAGCCATGCTGCAGCCACAGATGGCTAACGTCCCACATACAAATACATACAAAGGTGTTAGTGAATAAAACCATACAGCAAGATTCCTAAAAAGCACCTATAGTCAAACAGAAAAACAAACACATCAATAAAAGCACAAATCTGTACAACCCCCCCCCCCCGAAAAAAAAAAACCTTCCATCCTGGCCTCGTCCTTATCTCATCTGCTGCTGTTTAAAAGTTTTATTGACACAGAGATAAATGAATTTTTAAAGCTATTGAACCTGCAACAAGGAGGGACTCTGAAGTTCCTCCCAGACGACAGTAGCTGATATACTCAGTGTGTGGGTCATGGGATGGGTCAGTAAGTATCCTATTGGTTTACCCCCCCCCCCCCAACTCAAAGAAGTTGTGTAAAAGCAAAAGCAGTATAGTCCATCACTAACAAGAGATACACGCGCACACACACACACACACACACACACACACACACACACACACACACACACACACACACACACACACACACACACACACACACACACACACACTTGTCAAGTTTTTCCTCGAAATTCACACTCATGGAGGCACACATGAACGGTGTGGTAGTATTCTGCTACTGGTCTTCATAGAAACCTTTAGCCATGGCAAGGCCGATCCTTAACCACCTTCTTTTACTTGGCATCAGGGCCCATATTGATGCGGGCCAGACCCATCCAGTACTTCTCTGTGTGGGCCTGGTAGTCCATTAGCATCTCCCCATCCTGCACTGGTGGGTATTGATCATTATCTTCCCCATCATCATCCTCGCTTTCCTGTTCAGACTCATCTTCCTCGCACTCAGGACCTCATTTTGCCTCATCCTCTTCCTCCTCATTGTCCTCTGACTCTTCCAGCCGCTCCTGTGTTTCTTCTGCCTCCATGGGTGCATCCTCCGCTGCCGCCTTATCCTCCGCTCCTTCTCACTCCACCACCTCCATCTGCTCTCCGTCATCGTCCGTCCGTGCAACGTTCTCCTCTGCTCCCACCTCTTCTCCTCCGCTTCCTTCTCCTTCTCTCCTTCTCTCCTCCTCTTCTCTCTCCATCTCTCTCCGCTCGTCACACTCCCTCACATAGTGTCCCCTCTTGTCACATTTAAAGCAAAGAAATTCAGGGCACTCTCTAAAATGTGCCCAGGTTTAATGCATTAAACCTACTCTAAAATATTCTGCATCTCTGAGAGTTTAACATTTTGTGGCGTAGGGGAGTGAGCGGACCTGGTCATTGAAACCTGCTTTCAAGAATCTCGTTCCGTCAGCTATCTCTGTACCAGGCCACGTGCAGCGTTCAGTTGGCGATGGTGCCTTCACTCCCCATTCTTCCAGCTTTGCCAGTATCTTCCAGTCGTCCAGGTAGCCAGACAGGTTGATGAAGGACACCACCATGCCCTTGGAGCTCATGTATGACACGAGAAACCTGAACAATGTCTCATGTTAAGCTATACAAAGTACAAATCTGAGTGTACCAGGCCATAAATTCAGATATATTGCAAAAGAGTTTTACTTGGACGAGCATAACAGAACAAAGCGTTTCCTGGCAGGTGGTGCGAAGCAAGTACAAAAACTGCTCAGATAGGAGCTCGTTCAACCAAACCCCTCGGGATTATAAACCTGCATAAAACACACCAAACCTTTTGGAAAAAGTTTTTTATTGACAAATAACAATAAAAACAACAGGGGTGTCTGGGTGGCATGGCGGTCTATTCCGTTGCCTACCAACACGGGGATTGCCAGTTTGAATCCCAGTTCGAATCCCCGTGTTGCCTCCGGCTTGGTCGGGCGTTCCTATATAGACACAATTAACCGTGTCTGCGGGTGGGAAGCCGGATGTGGGTATGTGTCCTGGTCGCTGCACTAGCGCCTGCTCTGGTCAGTTGGGGTGCCTGTTGAGGGGGGAGGAGGAACTGGGGTGATAGCATGATCCTCCCACGTGCTACGTCCCCCTGGTGAAGCTCCTCACCGTCAGGTGAAAAGAAGTGGCTGGCGACTCATGTATCGGAGGAGGCATGTGGTAGTGTTGCAGCCCTCCCCGGATCAGCAGAGGGGATGGAGCAGAGACCAGGACGGCTTGGAAGAGTGGGATAATTGGCCGGCTACAACTGGGGAGAAAAGGGAAAATTAAAAAAAACCAAAAACAAACAAACAACAATACTGTAGAGCAACAGAATCCTTGACAATTAAGTCTTTTAATTAAATGGAAAGACACAAGTTGCAGCGCTATGCCGTCCAAGTCTGGCAGAGTCCTTCCCAAGTCATGTTCAGCCCCCTCCCAGCCAAATCTTCAAATATTCGCTGTTGATCACTACCGAAGCTCCGCAGCCCAAAAAACGGTATTCAGGACAGCCCCTAATGCAGTTTAAAGATATTCAGTGGACTTTTTATTCGCTTACATAAATGCTTGTGGTTTTACTGTGCTTGTTTGTAAGACATTATACACATTATTTAAATCATGTTCCCCCAAGTTTATTTATTTTTAGACAAATCTGATTCCAAGACCTGCCTGCTGCTGTGAACCCGACAAGCAGTCTCCCAAAGCACTTAACAAGACAACATGCTTGCATGAGATTCACTGCGAAAGATCCCCGTCCCTGTTCTCCGTCTGACGGAGAGACTCGGGCTGTTTCAACCTCTGCTGAACAGGCTGAGCTTAATTCTCATCCAGGAGTGCTGCAGGTAATGCCAGGAGAAATTTAAGAGGCTTGTGACAGTGTACATAGTGGAAATGCTGTCTGTCAGTCCTATAGAATTCCCGTCTTTCAGAAAAATACCGAGCGAGATTCCCATGACTGGCGGAAAGATGCTGCCATGGAAAAGAGAAACTTTTGCGAGTTATTTGGATTAATGTTATGCTGACATGCAAGTCGAGTTAATAAGACTTTTGAGGGGTCAGAGTACACCTCCACTACCGTTGATGATTGAACATGCCACAATAAAAGCTTCCTTGGAATGACAGCCCACTGGATTAACCTCTGTACTTTTCTGCATGAAAAAGAAGCTACAGCATGTAAGAGGATAACACAGATTTTTTTTATTCGGTGAGGATTTATTTGGTTTTACTTAGTAACTTGAAAGTAAAGTAATCAGTAATGTAATTACTTTTCCCATGGTATAATGATTAAAGTAATTCCATTACATCTAAGGAAAAATAATGAATAATAATACTTGCCCTGTGATGGCCTGGCGGCCTGTCCAGGGTGTCTCCTCACCTGCCGCCCAATGACTGCTGGGATAGGCTCCAGCATCCCCGCGACCCTGAGAGCGGGATAAGCGGTTTGGATAATGGATGGGATGGATGGATGGAATTAATTACTTTTATGAGTAAATACTCCAACACTGTACAAACTGTATGTACAGTACAACTTAGAGATCGCTTCTGGTCACTGAACCAGCAGACTCTGTGAAAAGTTCTGCATGAATGGAAAAATGTTCCTACTGCACTTTCATTACCTAACTTTTTGTGTTCGGCGATAAATTATATAATCTGCTTACTGCTGTGGCGTAGGCAGAAATCACAGTGTGGGTGGGCACAGAGAAAATCAGGTGGGCCTAGCCCGTCCAAGACCAGTCATACTTAATAGGTTCTGAAATGCATATGTAAACCAAAATAGGCCATTGCAACTATACTTGCCTGAATGCACCACAGTTTAATCATTCAAGCCTTAGACATCATCAGAGGTAACGTTACAGGCACCAAGACGAACATTGACAGCATCGCATAGCCTGGCAGGGTGGACACACACACACACACACACACACACACACACACACACACACACACACACAGCTGACAGACACAACAGCATCATTAATCAAGCGTATGGATGGAGGTACATGCAGGGCTGCTGACACCGGGGGAACACTGGGTCAGTTGTCCTGGGCTCTGGGTCAAGGGAGGGTCCAACTCTGATGGCTCCTGCAGCCGTCGCTCCATCAGCCCTCTGGGTGCATGACAACCAATGCCATATAGCACTGCTGGAGCAGGGGGACCCGTGTGAGCCCGGTCGGCATTGAGGTCCAGACTAGAAAAGAGGTTTACGTGCACACCGCCTATGTTTCGGCTGTTTAAGTTCCCAATATGTATATTTTTTCCTTGTAAATCTGATGTATAGTTTTTTTCAGATCATTAACTAACGAATTAGTGGGTGTCCAGGTGGTGCGGCGGTCTATTCCGTTGCCAACCAACATGGCCATCACCGGTTTGAATCCCCGTGTTACCTCCGGCTTGGTCGGGCGTCCCTACAGACACAATTGGCTGTGTCTGCGGGTGGGAAGCCGGCTGTGGGTATGTGTCCTGGTCGCTGCACTAGCGCCTCCTCTGGTCGGTGGGGGACTAGGTGAAATAGCGTGATCCTCCTACGTGCTACATTCCCCTGGTGAAACTCCTCACTGTCAGGTGATAAGAAGCAGCTGGCAACTCCACATGTATCGGAGGAGGCATGTGGTAGTCTGCAGCCCTCCCCGGATCAGCAGAGGGGGTGGAGCAGAGACTGGTATGGCTCGGAAGTGTGGGGTAATTGGCCGGATACAATTATGGAGAAAAAGAGGGGTAAAATCCAAAATAAAAAAACACAATAACAAGTTTGTTATCAATTTTCTATGGATAACTTCAAAGCATTAAAGTCGGGATTTAGGAAGAATAGCATGTCTCTAATATGACTGAATTGTGGTGGTGCGGCTACCCTTTTAATTAGCCTGTATTTGGATTAAATAGTGTGTGGGAGAGGAGAACTCTTTTGCTGTGTGCAGATGAAACGAGCGTTGTGTTTCCATTGTAGCCAGTCAGCGACCTGTGTGCAGTTGGGATGGGGGGGTGGCTTTGGAGATCATCTTGTCCTGGGCACGAGCAAGACGCACTTGAACATAAACACATACACACACACACACACACACCACACAGCAGACACAGCCTCATCAGCATAAAATCCAATTGTACACCCAACAAAAACCACCCAATAAACAATAATATTGAAATAGGCTACTTCAGTTTGAAATTTCAAATTGGCTTATTCTGATGACTGCAGTAGGAGGTGACAGGGTTTGCTGTGGGTGGTGAGTTGAGAATGACACCTGAACTTGAGCTGAATTCTCTCCCTCCTTCTCCCCATGATGTCTTTTTGTGACAAACTCAAGCAAACTGCTTTGTTTAGCCATGAGTTTTATCTTAACCCACATTACAAGCAGCTAGCTAGCTAGCGGGAAGTGGGCTTCTGTTCCTCTGTGCAGTGCGCGGGCTGTATACGGAGAGAAAGAGGAGGGATTTGTGAAATGCACTGCCACTCAAAAAATCTGACCTGTACTCTTCATGTGCATTAATCACATGAATTCGTCACAGATTTAGGAAACAGCACAAACTGGTGTTTAAAATTGTTTTAAGGACTTGGGCGGCACGGTGGTGCAGTGGTTAGCGCTGTCACCTCACGCCAGGAAGGTCCTGGGTTTGAACCCCGGGGTTGCGCAACCTTGGGGATCATCCCAGGTCGTCCTTTTGTGTGGAGTTTGCATGTTCTCCCCGTGTCTGCAGTGGGTTTTCTCCAGGTGCTGCGGTTTCCCCCACCATCAAAAAGACATGCATGTTAGGGTTAATACTCCTGTCTGTGCCCTTGACCGAGGCAATGGGAAGACGAACTGGAGTTGGTCCTCAGGTGCTGCACGGTGGCTGCCCACTGCTCCTAGCTACACAGTGAGGATGGGTTAAATGCGGAGCATAATTTCCCTACATGGATCAATAAAATATCTAAAAAAAAAACAACAACAGAAATAGCACTTTTGTAAACATCTTGAAAACCACTGTCAACATCATTTTTTTTGTTATGAATTCTGATAAAATGTTCTGCCTTATGGCTCAGCACTGCATCATTCACATTGATCACTATTCTGTCTCTCTGTCTCTCTTGCTCTCAGTTTGGTTTTCATCTTTAAGCGATGTGAAAATGGAGCATTCCTGGAATTATTGTTCGTTTGATAACAAGCTGGAAACTAGAGAAAATGTCAAAACATAGTCTAATTTTTCATAGCGGCTTTTGTAAAAGGGACAATTTTCCTCCCCTCCAGGGGTACCATCTCCAGTCCATATGGGCCTATTAAGCACCGATTGAACAATTGCGAGGGGCCAGAAGGTGATGCGAAATGCACTCAAGCAGATGAAACGGCAACAAGTAAAATTTATCACCTTGCACCATCCCGTGATATCTGACGTGTTGGGTTTCCAAAGGTCCCTCAGTCAAACAACTAGCAAGTCTTCACTACTACTGCAGCAGCCACTGCTGCATGCTCTCTTACTCTCTACTGCATGCTCTCTTACTCTCTACTGCATACTCTCTTACTCTCTACTGCATGCTGTCTTACTCTGTACTGCATACTCTCTTACTCTCTACTGCATGCTCTTATTCTCTATTGCATACTCTCTTACTCTCTACTGCATGCTGTCTTACTCTCTACTGCATGCTCTCTTACTCTACTGCATACTCTCTTACTCTATTGCATACTCTCTTACTCTCTACTGCATGCTGTCTTACTCTCTACTGCATGCTCTCTTACTCTACTGCATACTCTCTTACTCTCTACTGCATGCTATTACTCTCTACTGCATACTCTCTTACTCTCTACTGCATACTTTCTTACTCTCTACTGCATGCTCTCTTACATGTTGTTGGTTTGACTCACTATCGGGCAACTACTAAAACCACCAGATCATTCTCTGTACCATCTAACGGCTGACAAAAAAACCCTTACATTTTTTGCTTTCTTAAGTTTTCTCAGATGCAGAGCAATAGTACAGCAGAATTGCATTACGAGCACTGCAGTGGTTAGGGCTGGGTTCACATGTCTGCATAAGTACCCGTAAACGGCTCTGCACGGTAGTGTAAAGAAGAGGTTTCTGGATGACCGTGGCAGACATGCACACCTCCAAAATCTCAACAGAGCATTGACTTTGTCCTGCCAGGCTTCACACACAACCGATGCTGAGTGGTGGAGAAGAGTGGAGGCTGTCTGCCAGCATGACATCACATGAAAACAAACAGCAGACGGGACAAAGGCTGCTGACACAATGTGCACACACAGGGCCAAACAAAGGATGAAAGATAAAATAACACAGCATGGAACAAATCAAACAAAGTGGATACTGAGGGTTTGGGACTGCATTTTGGCCTTGATATATTGAATGTCCCTTATTCCCAGATTTCTTTGGCTTTTTCAGTGCAGTGATATAGACACACCGGGTCCAGAAAGTATGTGCTCCACCCATGCACTAAACCATCTGATTTCTAATCAGCACCATTGTTAAATGTCCTGGGTGGAGCAAATACACAATTGGGGCTTTTGAGTGTTGTTCAAATCAGAGGCATTGTTTGGCTCTTGAAACAAGGGGGGGGGGGCTCAGCCCAGCCCAGAAATACTCAGATTTTCACCTGATAATTGCACCATTTTACTGTTATTATTTCAGAGTAAAATTAATATAAGATGCGAGACACTGTGTTCTACCAAGAGGTTCAGGTCAGGTGCATAGGCCGGATTCACAACATGAAATCAAAATGAGTGCAATCTGAGTTATTACTCTTATTTTCAGCAGCAGGAGTAAAACTCTACGAAAAAATAAGAGCCTTGACGTTGATGAAGCAGTCATATGCTGGACTGTGTGTTGCCAATGCTTTTTCAATTTTGAAAATTGACAACCCTGGTCTCATAGCTTCTGCTTCTGTTGTGTGACAAGGGCTCCTTCTGACCTGTGACAAACTCGAACTGTGTTAACTCTGTGTCTTATCTGTCTATCTGATGCTCTCTTCTTCTTCTGCTCTTCTTCACCTCTCTAGTAGCTCTTTTGGTCTCTCATCTGTCTGTTGCACTCATCGCCTCTGCTCTTGCCTGCTGTTCTCCTCTCTTTTCTGTCCTGGTCATAAAAAGGATGCAACCGGCATATGTCAGCCAAAATCTAACCAAATCGCCCAGTTTTTGATGTGACGATTAGATCGTTCATTCATCCATCCATTATTCAAACCACTTATCCTTACTCAGGGTCGCAGGGATGCTGGAGCCTATCTCAGCAATCATTGGGCGGCCGGCGGGGAGACACCCTGGGGACAGGCCACCAGACCATCACAGGGCCCACACACACACACACACACACACACACACACACACACACACACACACACACACACACACACACACACACACTTAAACACCTAGGGGCAATTTAGTACGGCCGATTCACCTGACCTACATGTATTTAGACTGTGGGAGGAAACCGGAGCACCCGGAGGAAACCCACGCAGACTCGGGGAGACCATGCAAACTCCACACAGAGGACGACCCCCAAGGTTGGACTACCCCGGGGCTCAAACCCAGGACCTTCTTGCTCTGAGGCAACCGTGATAACCGCTGCACCACCGTGCCGCCCCGATTAGATAATAAACACATTGGTTGGACATTGGTTAAGTCTGTGTATAAAATAAATTGACAAATAACATGGGTTTACGATTATAAACATGTTATTTATCAATATATTTTATACATGGACTTAACCAATTATTTGAACTAACCAGTATCAGATTATTCAAAAGCAAACAGTTTATGCACTGTTCCATCCCAAAGGGGCTATATAGTCATCAATGCTCATTATTCCATATGGGCTGACAGTCACACAACACAGCAACACTATTGGATGCCAGCTACATGCCAATATTCAATCCAGCAACAGATGTACATCGATTAGCATTATATTGCTGTTCGTTCCTGCAGCATAGTCAGTGGATTTGGTGCTCTCTCCATCTGATAAGATCTGCAAACCCAACTCGGTAAAAGTTTGGACGGTATGGAAAATGCAAATAAAAAAAGAAAGCAGTGATTTCTAAATTTATTTTGACTTGTATTTTATTGCAGACAATGACTAGATATGTCATGGTTTGTCTGGTCAACTTCATTTCATTCCTGCCATTCAGGCCTGCAACACATTCCAAAGATAGTAGGGACAGGGGCAATTTAGGGTTGGTAATGAGATAAAATAATTCAATAATGATGTGATTTGAAACAGGTGATGACAACTGGTGGTTGTTGTCATAATTTGGTGCAAGAGCAGCATCCAGGAAAGGCCTAGTCCTTTAGGAGCAAAGATGGGCCGAGGATCACCAGTTTGCAAACAAATGTGTGAGGAAATTATTGAAATGTGGAAAAACAATGCTGCTCAAAGAAAGATGGGAAGAGATTTGGATATTTCACCCTCTACGGTGCATAACATAATTGAAAGATTCATGGAATCTGGAAGAATTTCAGTGTATAAAGAGCAAGGGTGCAAGCCCGAGCTGAATAACCATGCTCTCTGATCCCTCAGATGGCACTGCATCAAGAACCGTCATTCTACATGGGCTCAGAATTACTTTGGCAAACCTCCGTCAAGCACGACAATACATAGTTACCCCAAGAAATGCCAGTAAAAACTTTACTGTGCCAAAAGGAAGCCTTATCTTAATCGTGTCTGGAAGCGTTGTCGACTTCTCTGGGCTCGGAGGCATCTGGGAATGGACCATCACACAGTGGAAATGTGTTTTGGGGTTAGACAAATCAGTATTTCAGGTCTTTTTTGGAAGAAATGGACATGGTGTGCTGCAGACCAAAGAAGAAAAGGACCGTCCAGATTTTTACCAGCAACAAGTCCAAAAGCCAGGGTCTACCATGATATGGGGTTGTGTCAGTGCCTTTGACAAAGGTAACTTACACTTATGTGATAGTACCATTAATGCTTTTCATCCTCTTTCTTTTTGAAAAAGCTGCTTATATCCATAGCCTTCAAGTCTTGCCTTAGTGAATTAGCTAGCTAGCTACCACCAGATGCCAACAACAATAAGCCTTGTAACCCATGCAGCACTCTCTCTCTCTCTCATGTGCACACAAAATGCACACGTACTAAGAAGAACGAAGTACTTCACCTTTCTTCCCGCCTAGGCCCACCCACACGCAGCTACTGAAGACGCTAACGATTTTCACTCTAACTGCATGTGGCTATTAGCGCCGGTGTTTGTGAGTTGGACCTTTTTTTTTCTTCCTTTTTTGTAATTTTGTATTATATCGCGCCTCATATGTACAACTACATACATATGAGGAATATATCACCAAGGGTGTTATACGCTAGGCTAAAACCATTGTATCATGTTATCAACTGTTGAAAAGTTCATTAGAATTTTCCTACCTCGGCAGCGAATTGGGGGGGGCCCGGGAGCGCCGCAGCCGGGATGCGAACCTGAGTCTCCCTGCACTGCGGGAGGGTCTGCCGGTTGTTTTACGGAAACAACAAAGGTGCAAAGAATTATGGGACGGTTTTGATAATTTAGTGACCATAAACTCCATACTTCATATTTTTGTCTATGCAGTATGCATACATATACCTTACACATTCATACCTGCATATTTACTTTGCACATAACTACAATTTACATACTGTAAGTACATAGGATGACCAATTAGTATGAACAATTCTACACTTTCTGGACTCGTGTCTCCAACTGTTCCTGTGGCATTTGGTTTTGTGGGCTCTAGGGCACACATGATAGCTAGGGGTTTTAAGCTAACGTGTTTTTGAAATTGGTGAGCTCTACGCACCGAACTGCATCCAGGTTTAACCATATAGCTGGCATAATAAACCAGCGTCCAGGCCGTTATTTGCAGGTTTAGTACAGTGGTGTCCAACCCTGCTCCCGGAGAGCTACCATCCTGCCGTTTTTCACGCCAACCCTAATTTAATACACCCGAATCTACTAATTACCTGCTGACCAAGACCTTGACTAATTGAATTAGATGTGTTAAATCAGGGTTGGAGTGAAAAGCGGCAGGAGGGTAGCTCTCCAGGAGCAGGGTTGGACACCACTGGTTTCCGTTCACAACCCATTTCACATGGAGCCTGACCCTCTGGACTGTGCGTGTCGTAGAATATTATGACTCCTTATCAGAAGTGACGTTTGTTCCCTATGCGGCCCTGCTCCCGGGGGTTAAGTGGAATAACATGTTTCCTTCAAGAAAATGAATAATAGCGGTTGATGACAAACGAAAGCCTCCTATTTTCTTCATTCTTTTCAATCAAGTCATCAAACAAGGTCATTACCTTGAGAAATGCATCGCTACGCACTGCCGTGCAGCACGGCGTGAAAGCCAACACCCAACACAGCCCTGACCATGAAGACAACATAATGGCTGCCATAACAGCGTTTAAATGGCCCTGCTTGCTCAATGCCGTTCACTGCTTCCCACAGGACGGATGTACGGAGATGTCCTCAGCCTCCGTGGGGCTGTTGGTCTGATTATCTTGCCATTGCATATAGCCAGCGAGGCAAAGGGATGGCTCTGTTAAATGTGAATCAATTTATTTGTTAGAGGCAAAGTTATCTCCCCATTCAATCCGTCAATCTATCTCCAGTACTCTTTCTCCTCCTTCCTTCCTTTCTTTATCTTTCTTTCTTTCTCTCCTTTACTGCTGTTCTCTTACTCTTTCTTTTGCACTCTGTGGCAACAGTGAACAGTGTTATCAATCTTGTTAATGACCTGTCCTTGCTAACGTTGTACATCAGGTCAACCTGTGCTAGAGACCAGATGTGTCACAGCCAATGAGACCTAATATCTGTGTGTGTGTGTGTGTGTGTGTTTGTGTGTGTGTGTGTGTGTGTGTGTGTGTGTGTGTGTGTGTGTGTGTGTGTGTGTGTGTGTGTGTGTGTGTGTCATTTTGGGTTTTTCTGCACACGGGTTTGCAGAGGTGCATGTAAAATAAAATGCTTTGTATGACTGCATCTGTGAGTGTGCGCCCACTGTCTACCATGTGTGTGTTTGCAATTATGTCCATGTGTATGCGTGTCTTCACACGTGTCTTTGTAAAGGATATGTGCGCCTGTTAGCTTAAGTGCACGATAATGTTTTGCATGTCGTTGTGCACGTGCAACACACTGAAGGGTAGCAATGCGTGCGTGTGCGCTGGAGTGTCGAGCCCTGAACTGGTAATAAAACGCGCCCTCTCGTCTGGGTTCTGCCGGTTCAGAAAGGCTGTTGAGGTGCGTGTGTCCTAATGAGAGGAAGAGTAGGCTCTCCAAATGACGAACAATACAACACAGCCTTCACACTGCCGTCATCTGAGAGAACACCGAATCATTCTCTCGCTCGCCTCTCTCTCTCTCTCTCTCTCTCTCTCTCTCTCTCTCTCTCTCTCTCTCTCTCTCTCTCTCTCTCTCTCTCTCTCTCTCTCTCTGTCTCACACACATACACACACACACACACACACACACGCACACACACTTCCCCTGCTCCCTTTCACGCTGCTTTCCTCTTCGCAGTCACTTTCGTATTATTTTCTCTCTCACCCTCTTTCTCTCTCTGTCCCATTCTCTCTTCTCATTCTTTCTCATTCAATCTCTTTCTGTTTCAGCAAGCATCTTACTCTTTTCTTCTTTCTCTTTTGCACACACACACACACACACACACACACACACACACACACACACACACACACACACACACACACACACACAGAGTCAAGCTCCGGCATGCACCAAGTAATTAATAACACAGTGAGGTAGAGAAATCGAACAGAATCGGTTTGGATTGAAAACAAAGCTTCATTATAGATTTTGCTCACATACGTACTTTTACTGTGAAAATCAGTGGCTGCATTGTTTCAGCAGAAATGGACCCGTCCTGTTATACCTTAGAGAAGGGAGTGTCAGGAGCTGTTATTTACGGAGGCCAGAACCCTCCGTTCACACTATTGCCTGATGATGTACCATCCATATTGTGAGTTGTATTAATAAGCCCACTTTGTCTTAATAATAATAATTGATAATTATAATAATAATAATTATTATTATTATTATTATTATTATTATTATTATCATAAATATTAGATAATACTTATATAATTAATGTAATGTATAGTATGTATTATATGTATTCTAATATGTATTAAATATATTATATACATATATTTTAATATAGTATATGTATATAATAATCACTTTGGCAGCTGATGAGTGCATGACGCATGAAACAGGCTTGTACTGAAATGTATCAAAGTTTTTTTCCTACATCTATCTTAATATATATATATATATATATATATATATATATATATATATATATATATATATATATATATATATATATATATATATATATATATATATATATATATATATCCATTATCCAACCTGCTTATCCTGCTCTCAGGGTTGCGAGGATGCTGGAGCTTATCCTAGCAGTCATTGGGCAGCAGGCGGGGAGACACTTAATATGTAATTATAACAATAAAATTGATGATAATAATTGATAAAGCTAATTTTTGACACAATTATGTTGAACCAACATATATTTCTTCATTTGCAAAACTTTTCTTGACATTTATTTTTTACAGTGTATCTCACTCTCATGATTTGTATATTTATGTGGATGTAGAGTGTGTACGCATGTAATTTTTTTGCTTTTATGTTGTGCGCATTGGTATGAGGGGGGTTGTGAAGTGTGATTTTTTGTGTGTGTGTGTGTGTGTGTGTGTGTGTGTGTGTGTGTGTGTGTGTGCGTGATTTATTTACATCCCCGTGTTCATACACTGTAAACAATGCTTGGTTGAAAAAAACACTACAGAAAATCTGTTGTCATCCGTATAGGATCATGTCTCCATCTGTTGGCATGGGAATAAATGTAATTGTTAAAAATGTAGGCGAGCAGAAACAACCTTACCCGTGTCTTTAAGTTACTATGACATGACTGAGACTAGATCAAATTCAAGGAAAAAAGTTATGATGGGGCGGCACGGTGGCACAGTGGTTAGCGCTGTTGCCTCACAGCAAGAAGGTCCTGGGTTCAAACCTCAGGCCGCCCCACGTCCTTTCTGTGTGGAGTTTGCATGCTCCTCCCATGTCTCCGTGGGTTTGCTCCGGGTGCTCCGGTTTCCTCCCACCTCCAAAAGACATGCATGTTAGGGTTAATACCCCTGCCTGTGCCCCTGAGCAAGGCAATGGAAAGAAGAACTGGAGTTGGTCCCTGGGCGCTGTGGCCGCCCGCTGCTCCTATACAATAGGATGAGTTAAATGCAGACGACAAATTCATTGTAACCTACAATGACAAAATAAAGTGGCTTTCTTCTTCTTTCTTTCTTCTATTCCCATGTTCTGTGTATAGGTAAACATGATTAAACTGGATTTAAACACGGAGATGTTCATCAACACCCAGTCACATGAATATGTGTGGAAAAAAAGAGAAGAAAATCAGTGTTTCATAGACAGGCAGACAGGCTGTAATTGGATAGAAACTATTCACAAAAATGTAACACATAATCGTTGTTGTCCTGCTGTGAGCTTTGTGTTGATAAACTCTTTTCCAGAGCTGAAGTAAAACACTGCAGCTGCCCTGGTTGGGAGGAAATGTGGTACAGTTGTTAATTATATAATTATATAATATAAAAAAAAGGTTATTAATCAAATGCAGCAGCATTCATCAATCATTTTACATCTCTCTAGTATTTGCATTTGTTCTTCTTTTTATTCCTTTTGATTCCGTGGGTAGCCAGAGACTACATCTCCTGTGTCCTCCACCCTCAGCCAGTGTGTAAATGTATGTTTCAGTGTGTAAATGTGTATTACGCAAACGTGTTTTAAGTAGATGTTCCCAAACGTTAATACTTGAGAAGCTGCAGTTGTCATTTTGTATACTGATATTCCTTTTATTTATTTATTTATTGGTTAGTTTGTTTGTTTGTGAAGAACATGCTATAAAACATCTGCATGTTAGAGTGCTTTGACGAGGTAACACATTCTTCAACCAGTTTTGCTATCGGTATTGTATGACCGGTGACAATTAATATGGAGTAAACTCTTATCCAATGTTGCCTTCACTATCTAGGACATTGCTCTGTATAGAAAGACACACATATTCACACAGACTCACACACAAAGATCCACACACACACACACACACATGCACAAACAGCTGCACAAGTCAATCCCGATTTCCACTTGCCCCCTCCCTGCAGGCTTGGCCTCCATGTTTGATCGGGGTGCTATTCACAGTCTTAGCAAGCAGGCAGACTGATGGGACACACGTGGGGGGGGTATCGAAGGGTCTCCAGAAATGTTCAGATCACTCACGTTACGTCACATTACTGATTCCCCTCAATCTCTGAACCCAGGAGCTAAATCCTAGGTGGACCGCGGCCAATATCCCGGGATATCTCGGGGCTTCCAGTGTAACTTCTGGCTGCTCCCTTCCGTTTCCTATGAAGACGTCATCCTCCATGCACCCGTCACTGTTTACAGTCAGATTAGCGACTTGAGACGGGAGAATGGAGTTGGAGCTGAGAGACGATACCAGATTGTTTCACAAGTAGTCGACACACAATACACAAACATTGATACTTTATGTAGGCGCTTCAGGTCCAGACGGCATTTCAGCCAATGCGTTCTGCCTCTTTTGCTCACCAACGTGCAGCCAATGCGTGTTCCTGTAGAGATCACCGCCTACTCAAACATGATTGGTCAGTACTACTCAGAGTAAAGCCAAAACGGAAACCAGGATGCTTCTGATACCAAAGATTCTATACACATATTCTATACACACATATATATACACACACATATGTAGAGTCTTTTAATAGAGAGTAAATTCCCCTGTGCTCCTGTGCTGTAAGCACACAGGGATGATGAATGAGGTGAGTGGGCGGACATTTTGTCATGTTTGCTGCTCTATTAGGTTGGCTTTTAATATGTTTGAGTGGGTGGATCTCTTACTTTGAAGAGGAAGAAATTTCGTGTCTTGGAACAAGCTGTCATTCACAACATCCTGTGCACATACCGCATTCATCAGCTGTGAGGGGGACCGCTGCTGAAACATGCCATTGCTCTACATCAGGCCTGGGCAATTACTTTCCATGGAGGGTCACATTAGAATATATTTTTAATAATATTACAGGAATATATATCACGTGTTTGACAGATATATCGACTGTAAATCACATCCAGATATGATGCTTGTTTTATTTTTTTAACATGCACAGAAATAAACCACATCAATGTTCTCCTTTTGCTAGGTATTTTCATTATTAAACATGCAGTGAACTACACAGAGGGAAAAGTACACTGTGCCTTCAGCACCATGGACAGAACTCTTGTTTACAAGCATGCACAAAACCACAAGGGCTAGAGCTCAACGTTATAAACTACTCTCTTGCAGGTAGTCCCCAGGTTATGAACGCGTTCCGTTTGTGAGTCTCTTCTTATATCGAATTTGTATGTAAGTTGGAACAGTTATGTACAGTTCACGTCTAGCATCAATTAGTCAAACGTTTGTCTCAGTACAGCGGTTCCCAACCCAGTCCTCAAGGAACCCCTATCCTGCAGATTTTCATTGTAACCCTGCATAGGTAGCCCTGCTTGTCCTTACTCAACCAATCATCTCACAGCACTTAATTATGCATGGTGTGCAACATTTAACATAATTCATTGCTGATTGGTTGAATAACTACAAACAGGTACCTATTCAGGGTTGCAAAGAAAATCTGCAGGATAGGGGGTTCCTTGAGGACTGGGTTGGGAAACACTGATATAGTATCGCCATCCATCCTTTATCCAAACCACTTATCCTGCTCTCAAGGTTGCAGGGATGCTGGAGCCTGTCCCAGCAGTCATTTGGCGGCAGGCGGAGAGACATAGTATATATTTTACCTAAAACATCATAAATATAATAATGCAGTAATAATAAATCTAACTACAGTACAGTATTTTTTTTATGATTTTGTTGTACTTTAATGGTCTCCGTAGGGAAATTCCTCTCTGCATTTAACCACCCAAGCTGTGCAGCTAAGAGCAGTGGGGAGCCGCCGTGCAGCATCAGGAGCCAAACTCCAGTTCTTCTTTCCATTGTCTCGGTCAGGGGCACAGGCAGGAATATAAACCCTAACATACATGTCTTTTTGATGGGGGGAAACCGCAGCACCCGGAGAAAATCCACTGCAGACACGAGGAGAACATGCAGATTCCACACAGTGGATAACCTGATATGACCCCCAAGGTTGGACAACCCCGGGGTTCGAACCCAGGACCTTCTTGCTGTGAGGTGACAGCGCTAACCACTGCACCACCGTGTTGCCAATTTTTAATTTCAATTTCAATTTATAATTGAGCGAGACAATGTGTGTATAGGTATAAAAAAACGTTAAAGAAACATTTCTTTACAATTCAAACTCCCCACCTGCCCCTGTCCCCGGAGCGGGTCGCAACCGGCGAAGGCCGGCCATTTGACGCCAGAAACGAGAGCCCGCTCGGGGCCTCACCGGGTAAGAGATAAAAATGATAAGAGCATTTCACCTCTTTCTGAACACTTTATTATTTCCACTTTCATTTCAATCGTGATCATTTTCCTTTTCTTCGGTGCATCACCATCAGATTCGTGCTTTGAAGCCATGATTACGAGGGTAAACACACAAAAACTTTAAGCGAAAACACAACGCACACAACAATGTTTACGTGATCCGACTTAGAAGGGCAACAATGGCGTGGCGCTGTTCTCCCTCGGGCCGGCGAACCACATAAAATGTGCAGTGTTTTGAGCGTCGAGCATCATGCAAAGCAGTCCGTCCGTCGTTAGTACGAACCATTGAGTGTTACTCGATTTTTTAGTAGGTTTTACAGAAGTCGGTCGTAAGTACGGGAGTTCATGTGTCGGGCGTTCGTAACCCGGGGACCACCTGTATTGTCAGTAGTGAGGTCTCTGGTGGGCATTGACTAGACTAGAGCAGTGAAGTCATGTATAGTTTCTGACATCGCTATGCATAGCCTTGCTGAGAGGTGAGAGTCAGTAAGAGATGATCCGTGCCTTGACTTGTTATATTTCATCGCTGAAAATGTCTGTTCACATACATAGGTTGACCCAAATAGTACAACTGTCTTCTGAGCAGGACTCCTTATCTTTGTAAAATTTGCTCATCAAGAATAGTTCTCCAGCCACTGCATCGGACTGAATGTTGATAAGCTCAAGTTGCAGGTCGGTGGGAGCGTTATCCACATTGAAGGTGAAAGGAGAGGAAACCAACTACACATCATTTTCCAACACTTTGAAATCCTCAAAATGACAAGAAAACGCACAGTTCAAAGCATGCAACTCCCGCTGGTCATGTGAGAGGGAGCACAGACTAGTAGTGCCGGAAAGTGGGGGAGATTGTTGGCTTCTACTTGGCGGATCAGGGGGAGGAATTTTCCCTCGAAGGCTTTGACAAGGCTGTACATCAGATGTGGAAAGGCCCTTCCCCGTGAAGTTTGGACTTCAGTTCATTCATGAGGGTCATGATGCCCAGAGGTGGAGGCAATATCAGCCAACCATTCTTTATCTTGCAGTCGAGGGAAATCCACATATTTTCCTTTCATTTGCAAAAACTCGGCAATCTCCGACTTCAGGTCCCGCACCCTTTTACAGACCCCCTTCCAGTCATGTTTTAAGACATGTAAAATGCTCTGTTAGATATGATAAATTGTCTGATGTGTTTTCCTGCTAAATAAGTTCAATTATCTTCTTAACTCATTAAAATCCCGTCTACCTCTCCCTAGTTAAAAAAAGCCAGAATTTATGAATATGCTAATTATCCTTACCCTCAATTCAAATCTCCCCCACCCCTCCACCACTCGGCAAGTGGAGCAATTCAGCCATGCACGTACTATGAACCAGAAACTGATGCTGAAGAGGAAGAGCAAATTGGACAGGGTCACTTATAATGTGGACGTATCAGAATGGTAATGTATTTTATGTATCACGCTCTACAACATTAGAACGGTAATAGTTAACACGAGCCTTCGGCTTGACCACGTTATCAATCAGCTAATAATGTGGTTGTTAGTATTAGATAAACTTTGGTCCCGCTCGCCAGCTTTGCCAAGTTATCTACCTTATAAAGATAAACACAGATGGGCCATCAGGAAGAAACGTTTGGACACCATAGAAAGTCTCTGTCACACCCTTCACGTCCACCTAGCCTGCAGCCAGCCTCTCTCTCTCTCTCTCGCTCTCGTCCTCTCTTCTGACCTACATTCACCTCACCAGCTCAGCCACACATTTGATTTCTTTCAGCTGTTTTTCCTTATTGTCTGTGATGTCCTCAACACGCCGTGTCACTGTTCGTCTTGACGGGGAAACATTTTCAGACAGCTCTTTCTTGTTGGGGCAATGTATTTCTGAAGCTTCAGTTAAACATTCTTCATGAATTGGCTGAATGGCTTGCTATGTTTAGCAATTTAGTGGGACAGTACACGGCTAGCTCTCGCAATTCCGTCATTTGCTGAATGCAGTTTTGTGAAAAGTCCTTGCTGCTTTTGCAGCTGAGAAAACAACTCTTTCGATGCACTTTCCCTCTGCTCAGAAGACATATTCCTCTATTCCTCTGCATGCTTTCTCTGCAAGTGTTGGGACAAGTTGGGACAAGTAGTATTTCAAGACAGTGATGCTCTCTCTTTGTACACAGCTTTCTTTCCCTGATACCTCAATAAAGAAATATTTCGAAGTCCACTCTTTCTGGAACACCCTACATTCATTGTCTACTTTCCTTTTCTTTGAAATCTTGGAAAACTCATTTTTGTGCAGTTTCTAGCTAGCTAGCTATTTGTAACTGTGATGTATATGTCAGCCTGTCAGTCACCGTCCGTCCTCGTGCAGTTGTTATTTAGACGTGCCTTCAAAGTAAATGTCCCACAAGTGGTGGGAGTTAAATCATTACACAAAGGTGAGTATTCCTTGGACTGTTCATTTAAATAACAAAATAAAATAATGAATAAATAAAAAAATTTAAAAAAATAATAAAGTTTTTCAAAATGTTACTATCGCAAATTCTATATGTGATCTGAGCATGATCCCATCGCCATATTGAATCAGGTTGTGGGCCCCTGAGCTGGCCTTTGCCGGCCTTTGCCCAGCCCTAAGCTACATTATAAAGCTCTCAGGGTATGCAGAGCTAATATGTGTCCGACTGTTTGTAGTTAGACAGCTGGGCATTGCTAATAGAGCCCCACATGTTTGTTTAGGATTTGTCAATATTTCTACCTATAAATCTACAATGTGACGTAAGCCTAAGCTGAGAATGAGGTGGTATGTCACCGGTGTGAAGACACATCTATCTATCTATCTATCTATCTATCTATCTATCTATCTATCTATCTATCTATCTATCTATCTATCTATCTATCTATCTATCTATCTATCTATCTATCTATCTATCTATCTATCTATCTATCTATCTATCTATCTATCTATCTATCTATCTATCTATCTATCTATCTATCTATCTATCTATCTATCTATCTATCTATCTATCTATCTATCTATCTATCTATCTATCTATCTGTCTATCTGTCTGTGTGTCTAACTATCTATCTATCTATCGTAACAGATCAATACATTCCTCCCAAAATGTAGACCAGAAACATGTCTTTGAATGTTCTCAATTCATCCAGGTCATGGTTATCCAAAGGAGTTGAATCAAGTGCAACTGGACTTGGTATATATCCGTGAAGACGTTTCGCCTCTCATCCAAGAGGCTTCATCAGTTTGTGCCTTTCTGACTGGACCAAGCTAGTCAGGGTAGACCAGAAACATAATTTTACACTTAATATGCAAATGTGCACAGTTGCAGCTATTGATTTTAGTCAAAGCATCTTGAAACTGCTTAAAAACAGCTGGACAAATCTGACAGTGCAACACTTCTTTGCAGTCTGCTTCACTGGGTAATGCATTGTTTTTTGTAGCTACATCCAAAGGTGAAATGTAGATATTTTGCAGTGTTTTGTCATCTCCACCTTACATTGTCTCTCTTCACCTCGCCACAGTTTAGTGAAGTGGAGGCGCTCTTAACAAGACGTGTCTGAAATGAACTGCCATAGCAACATAGTAAAAGCATGTCAAATTTGCCAGTTTGGTTTCATCTGCAGCGAATATTGCTCAAAGACAAAAGCAGCTTTTATTGACTGGAGATCATGTGGCTTTCATCATATTCTACTTTGAATGCACAAAATATCGAGAGCCTCTCTCAGTATTGTTTCACCACACCTTTCATAATCAGTACAGATTTTTGTCTTAAACTCTACGCTTGTTAAAAATCACATCGTACCCTGCATCCTCCTTCATTTTACATCTCCCCACTGTGATTTATGTGGATTTAAGAAGTGAAATTAATGAGGGATCATAGGTTTTACCTGGATTCACCTGGTAAGTCGTTCTCACGGAAACACAAAGTGTTCCTCGTGATATTTTAAAACTCACTAACTCAACTTTGCAAATTTTGAATCTACAGTTAGGGATAGGGTTAGGGTTAGGCTATCTATGAGTGACAGACAAAACATTTATTGTTGTGCTTCTGCTATTGTTGCCGCTCCTTGGCCCTTATTTTGCAGGTCAAGGAACCAACCACATGTTGCATGTTTTAAGCTACATTATATCTCCCCCCCTTTTCTACCCAATTCTATCTGGCTAATTACCCCACTCTCCCGAGCCGTCCCGGTTGCTGCTTCACCCCCTCTGCCGATCCGGGGAGGGCTACAGACTACCACATGCCTCCTCCGATACATGTGGAGTCACCAGCCGCTTCTATTCACCTGACAGTGAGGAGCTTCACCAGGGGGACGTAGCATGGGAGGATCACACTATCCCCCCCCCCCGAACAGGCGCCCTGACCGACCAGAGGAGGCGCTAGTGCAGCAACCAGGACACATACCCACATCTAGCTTCCCACCCGCAGACATGGCCAGTTGTGTCTGTAGGGACGCCCGAACAAGCCAGGTAACACGGGGATTCGAACCGGGATCCCTGTGTTGGTAGGCGATGGAATGGACCGCTACGCCACCCAGATGCCCCTATGTTGCATGTTTTAGGCTACATTCTTTCTAGTCTCATTAAATATAAGGCTGAAAATACAACAACAGTAACCCCCAGATTTCAACCATATTAACACAGCCCCCCCCCCTCAGACACGCACACACACAGACACACACAAAGTTGAATGAGCTGCGAGGATGCTAAGTTGTTGTTGTCGTTGTTTGTATTAATGGATAAATGGTTCAGGCTGGTGTTGTGTGCTCCGGTGTTGTAAAGCCCACATCCATAATGTTGTGTAGAAGGCACTTGTGGGCATCCAACCGCTCTGTAATGTAATGACTATGACAGCCATATAACATGGTTTAACACTAAGAGCAATGCCACACACTTGCGATGGCCAATTTGATGTCAGTATTGCAGATGAATGAACTCTGTGGTTTGATGTATATTTTTATTCGTTTGAGACCTGTAGGTGCTGTTTGTTTGTGAGTCTGAGAACCTGAGTAGCTCTCCTTTTGTCTGTTTTGCAACGCTACCGCCGGAT
The DNA here is from genome assembly GCF_029633865.1 of Lampris incognitus. NCBI lineage: Eukaryota > Metazoa > Chordata > Actinopteri > Lampriformes > Lampridae > Lampris > Lampris incognitus. The sequence continues at coordinate 18,345,081 of NC_079224.1, forward strand.
GATTCATCATCATGGGAGAGGCTAATGCATCTGCTAACCCCCTTCATTCAGCTCGCCGGGTGACTGGCACTGTGCTGTGGCTCAGGAGAGGGGACAGATGATTGATACGGTCGTCTCCCCCAAATAATTCGGACAGTGAGACATTGTTTGATGCTTTGTCTCCAGTTTCTTTGATGAGTTGGGATTTACTTACCAGGCTCAACAAGTCAACAGAAGCCTCATAGAATTGGGGGGGCATAAGGTCAAAGGTGACACACGAGACCAAGTTAGCGCAGGAGAGGAAGATAATTAAGTTTAATTTATTCACACACAGAGAAATGTAATAATAATATAATCATTCATTCATTCATCTTCAGCCGCTTCTGCGGGGTCGGGTCGCGGTGGCAGCAAGCTAAGTAGGTGCACTCCAGACGTCTCTCTCCCCAGCAACACCCTCCAGCTCCTCCTGGGGGATCCCAATGTGTTCCCAGGCCAAATTGGGCATGTAGTCCCTCCAGCAGGTTCTAGGTCTACCCTAACCGCCAAAGGAAGGCATCCAGGAGGCATCCTAATCAGATGCCTGAACCACCTCAACTGGCTCCTTTTGATGCAAAGGAGCAGCGGCTCTACCCCGAGCTCCCTCCAGATGGCCGGATGTAATATAATAATAATATGAATAATAACAATGATAATAATAATAATAATACTTATTATTATTATTATTATTATACAGAAATGCAGAGGAATGCAGAGATGGAGGTGGCATAGTTGAAGATGCTAAGATTTTCACTGGGAGTGATGAAGAAGGACAGGATTCGGAACGAGTATATTAGAGGGACAGCTCAGGTTGGACGGTTTGGAGACAAAGCAAGAGAGACAAGATTGAGATGGCTTGGACATGTGTGGAGGAGAGATGCTGGGTATCTTGGGAGAAGGATGCTGAATATGGAGTGTCCAGGTAGCAACCACCGTCACCATGGAGACCTGGGAGGAGAACAGACTGCACGTGAACACAAGACTCACATCACACCATTCACCCACACAGAAGAAGAGAAATATGTGTGACATGTAAACAAATACATCCATCCGTCTATCCATCCATCCATACATACATCCATCCATCCATAAATATATACATTATCTACACCCGCTTAATCCTATTCAGGGTTGTGGGGATTGACAAGTCAAGTCAATTTTATTTCTATAGCCCATTATCACAAAGTACAAAGTTGCCTCAGAGGGTGTGATAGTCTACCCCAGGAGGCACATGGTGAAAGACAGAGCGATATCCTGGACAGGTCGCCGGTCTATCGTAGGTCCCTCACATGCTGATTTATAGACCCCCACTTCATCTAACATGGATGCATCTGGACTCAGGAAAGCCACTCAAACCTCACACAAATGGGTGCGGTCAAAACCAGGACCCTCTCGCTGCTGAGCCGGCACTGCAAGCCACTAAGCCAGTGGGACGCACCTCAACACATTCAGATCAGATGAGATACGGAGCTGGAGATGAGGGAATATGTGTATGCAAATCAGCCACGCACTCGGAAGCCGTTTCCGCAGCGCTTGGATTGACCTTTACTAAAAATAGAGGCGGAAGTGGCCACGGGATTTGTTTGTGCGGTAGTCTGTATGTATGAACGGTATGAATAAAGCCAGGTTGTCCATTTCTGTTGAGAGTGTGTGTGTGTGTGTGTGTGTGTGTGTGTGTGTGTGTGTGTGTGTGTGTGTGTGTGTGTGTGTGTGTGTGTGTGTGTGTGTGTGTGTGTGTGTGTGTGTGTGTTTTGATAAGCGGAGTTAGCTCGGCAGATGAAAATCCCTGGTTTTGCAGGAAAGACACTAAGAGAAGATCAGTATAATCGTGACTTGTGAGTCTTCCCACCGTTTCTCTGCAGGGTGAAATGGCGCAGTGACTGTAAGGTCAAGTGCGTTCTGTCAGCTTTAATTTGGGTTTTATACACAGCCCCACGGAGATGTTAAGATTGACGGAGATGCTGTTTGGAAAGCTGTCCGTTCTTGCACGTTGTCCAAAATCCCCTCCGAGTAATGATGTGCTGACGCCTGAAACCCACCGCCAGCTGCTAGTGTTTTGGTGTCTTTGTCTATCGACGTCTCTGTCCTGCCCTTTTTCGGTGTGTATTCATGAGATTTCTGCTGCTGCGACTCTGCTGGAGCCTAAACCATGCGCGATTGCATGGAAGGCTTGAAATGTACACTAAGTACACTAACGGGTCTGCGTTGCCAGTCTCGATTTTAATCTTCTTCTTCTTCTTCGAGTTTTTTTCCCCCCCTTGGAGTGTAAAGAGAGACCTGATCCGCCATCTAAATGTTTATCTGATAAAAACAAACTCGCATCCGTTTTACCATCCGGCCGTCCCCTTGAGGTCATCGTGTTGTTCCGTAGACGGCTGGAACAATGGGTAGCCAAAATACAAAACAGTAAGGATGTCTGTGAACCGCGACACTGTCTGTATATAAAGTGTTATATAAAGTTATTCTTTCCAGAAGCCCTTTTTAGTCACGAGGATAGAATAGAATTTACGAATGTACGGCTATGGTAGCATTACTTTAGTAGTTATATTTTGTTTTTTGGAGAGGGGATTTTCCCCCCTTTTTCTCCCCAATTGTACTTGGCTAATTACCTCTCTCTTCCAAGCCGTCCCGGTCTCTGCTCCACCCCCTCTGCCGATCTGGAGGGGGCTGCAGACTACCACATGCCTCCTCCAATACATGTGGAGTCGCCAGCCACTTCTTTTCAACTGGCAGTGAGGAGTTTCACCAGGGGGACATGGTGCGTGGGAGGGTCACGCTACCCCCCCCCCCCCGAACAGGCGCCACAACCGACCAGGACACATACCCACATCCGGCTTCCCACTCGCACACACGGCCAATTGTATCTGTAGGGACGCCAGATGAAGCCGGAGGTAACACGGGGATTCGAACCGGCGATCCCCGTTTTGGTAGGCAACGGAATAGACCGCCACGCTACCCGGACGCCCGACACTTAGTGGTGGCGATGATCGTAATAGTAGACTTTTGGGTGCTATTTGGTGAAGGTCTGGTCACCACAGTGTGTTAGCATTTTATTCAAATGCATGTGCCTCAGAGGAAATCAAACTGTGTTGTAGGTAAACTTGGACCTAATTATGTGGATGTGTACCTTTTGTTTGTGTGTGTGTTTTTTTTTTAGTAATTCCTATGAGCTCTCTAAATCGCTGCGTCCTCTAGAGACAGGCTCATTGACTGCACTGTCAGTCTCAACCACACATAGGAGCATGCCACTTGCGTGCACACACACACACACACACACACACACACACACACACACACACACACACACACACACACACACACACACACACATACATGTGCACACACACACGTGCACACACATTACATCTGTCTGCACAGCTAAATGGAGCAGTGGTGTCTTGGAGCTGTTCAATTTCCTGTGCAAAGAGAAAGCCCTGAGTAGACAACCTCTTGAGACTGTTACCTTCTCACCTGCCCTCTTCTTAGTTTCATGGTGTGTGTGTGTGTGTGTGTGTGTGTGCGTGTGTGCGCATGCGTGCACACGCCGCGCCAGATACAGACAGGCACTTGGAGCTCAAATTCAAACTTCTCAATCCTGCCCCAATTACCTGTGAGGAGCCGACCGTTGGTGAGGCACAGCTCTCAGTAGACCCCATGGCACGCACGCACACACACACACACACACACACACACACACACACACACACACACACACACACACAAACAAACTCTCTCTTTCTCAATATATCCTTTTTCCCAACTTTTCATTGTCTATCTATCTCTCTCACACACACACACACACACACACACACACACACACACACACACACACACACACACACACACACACACACACACACACCCTTTCTCTTGCACACATCGGGACTCGCATACACACACATTCAAAGAGACAGCAGGGAGACAAGGCACCGAGGTGCTTCCCTGGAGTTCCCCGCTCTTGGTGAGAGAGGCTGTTATTTAAAAGTTTGGTCTCTCGGTCATACATTTTTTTTCTGCTTTTCCTTTATTTATTCTCTTCCCATCAAATGTGGTTATTCAGATACCTTTTCCAGGTTTTGTTTTCCTCTGGTTGTGGTTGCCCAAATTGCCTTGGGTCTGCCATTTTGCTTCATGAACCCCTAAACTTGATGGAGGGAACATCAGTGAAGCCCGTCTGGCAGGCTGCTGCTCTTCACCTCGGTGCTCCACTTTTACTTTGAGGCTATTTCCAGAAAAAAAAGAAAAAAAGAAATAGCAGTTTATTGGCAACAGTTTTAGCAAATGTGCCATTTGCTCGCTGATTTTATGCAAAGGTTTTTACAGTGTAGTACGTGGGACTTGAACTCCAAACTACTGGCAGTGTTGCTCTACTTGTTGAGCTGCGCTGAACCAAATAATGGTCCGAGTTGAAAACCACATCAGCGCTGGTTCTTCAAAGGCACTTCATGTCATTCTTGCCTTGAGAAACCAGATAATTGCCCCTATTTTTGTTCAGAGTGATCACTAAGATAATTGGTACCCGATGTTTTCAGGAATCATCAATTAAAAAATAATTAATTTCCTACAGTAAATACCAGATTGGTATATTATTAAAGTGATACTGACATCAGAATCGGAAAATTCCTATTGCTAGGCTATGTTCCGCGCTGGAATGTGACCATGGAGAAATTCAGTGGCCAAAACGGCGCATCTGCGGCCACCCGAGAGAGATCTGTGATTGACTGTAGATGGTGTCCAATGACAAATTGTGCCGGTGGATACGTAGACACCAGTCAATTTGCATATAGGGTGTGTCCGTAGCAAGATGCTATAAAACCACGGAGAAGCCGTTCTTTCACCCCCTCCTGCTAGCTGCTTGGCTCAAGTTTGTGCTATTTTGCTGAGACTTTATCTATCTTGCTATGACATATTGCTATCTATCTATCTATCTATCTGTCTGTCTGTCTGTCTATCTATCTATTTATCTATCTATCTATCTATCTATCTATCTATCTATCTATCTATCTATCTATCTATCTATCTATCTATCTATCTATCTATCTATCTATCTATCTATCTATCTATCTATCTATCTATCTATCTATCTATCTATCTATCTATCTATCTATCTATCTATCTATCTATCTATCTATCTATCTATCTATCTATCTATCTATCTATCTGTCTGTCTGTCTGTCTATCTATTTATCTATATATCTACCATCGATCTATCTATCTATCTATCTATCTATCTATCTATCTATCTATCTATCTATCTATCTATCTATCTATCTATCTATCTATCTATCTATCTATCTATCTATCTATCTATCTATCTATCTATCTATCTATCTATCTATCTATCTATCTATCTATCTATCTATCTATCTATCTATCTATCTATCTATCTATCTATCTATCTATCTATCTATCTATCTATCTGTCTGTCTGTCTGTCTATCTATTTATCTATATATCTACCATCGATCTATCTAACAGTTATTTGTATCACCGAATCCCCCTCCTCAAAATTGTAATCCTCGCAGAGGATCTCCCTCTCGCTAGCCGACATTTTTTGTAAATAACAAGTGATGGGCAGTACCGAGCCCACCCACCCAGGAAGACAGTAGCCAATAGCCTTGAATTCTTAAAACCACACCTATTTTTGGTTGTGATTCAAACTCCCAATGTTAAAAAATGTGTTCAGAAAGGGCATGCCAGTCTCTCTTTAAGGTGAATAGCTGGCTCATGGTTGTAACACCCACCAGCACAGTTGCAGATCAGAGTTGTGGGTCATTGTTATGGTGTTTTGAGTTATGCATCAACTGAAATATAATTTTAATAACACCGGAGGGTATGCTCCAATTATCGGGGCATCACACTGCTCAGTCTCCCTGGAAAAGTCTACTCTAGGTGGCTGGAAAGGAGGCTCTGGCTGATTGTTGAACCTCAGATCCAGGAGGAACAATGCAGATTCTGTCCTGGCCGTGGAACAACGGACCAACTCTTTACCCTTGCGGAAGTGCTGAGGAAGGCATGGGAGTTTGACCAGCCAGTCTACATGTGTTTTGTGGACTTTGAGAAGGCTTACGATCGTGTATCCCGGGGCACTCTGTGGGGGGTGCTGCGGGAGTATGGGGTACCGGGGCAGTTGTTACAAGCCATCCAGTGCTTGTATAATGAAAGTGAGAGCCGTGTCCATATACTCAGCACAAAGTCAAACACATTTTCAGTGGGTGTTGGACTCTGCCAAGGTTGTCCCTTGTCTCCGATTCTGTTTGTGATATTCATAGACAGGATCTCAAGGCACAGCCAAGGTGAGGAGTGTGTCCATTTTGGGAACCTCAGAATTGCATCTCTGCTTTTTGCAGATGATGTGGTTTTGTTGGCTTCATCAGAACGCGACCTCCAGCGCGCACTGGGATGGTTTGCAGCTGAGTGAAATGGCTGGGATGAGAGTCAGCACCTCCAAGTCTGAGACCATAGTTCTCTACCAGAAAATGGTGGATTGCGCCCTCTGGGTTGGGGATGAGTTGTTGCCCCAAGTGAAGGAGTTCAAGTATCTCGGGGCCTTTTTCATGAGTGTGGGTAGGATGGAGCAGGAGATTGACAGGTGGATAGGTGCAGCGTCAGCAGTATTTCGGACGTTGTACCGGACCGTTGTGGTGAAGAGGCAACTGAGCCGGAAGACAAAGCTCTCAATTTACCAGTTAGTCTTCGTTCCAGCCCTCACCTATAGTCATGAGCTTTGGGTGGTGACCGAAAGGGTGAGATCGCGGATCCAAGCGGCTGAAATGAATTTCCTCTGTAAGGTGTCTGGGCTCAGCCTTAGAGATAGGGTGAGGAGCTCGAACATCTGGAGGGAGCTCGGAGTAGAGCCGCTGTTCCTTCGCATCGAAAGGAGCCAGTTGAGGTGGTTCGGGCATCTGATTAGGATGCCTCCTGGACATCTTCCTTTGGAGGTTTTCCAGGCACGTCCAACTGGGAGCAGACCCCCGGGTAGACCCAGAATTTGCTGGAGGGACTACATGTCCAATCTGGCCTGGGAACTCCTTGAGATCCCCTAGGAGGAGCTGGAGGGCATTGCTGGGGAGAGGGACATCTGGAGTGCCCTACTTAGCTTGCTGCCACCGCGACCCGACCCCGGAGAAGCGGCTGATGAGATGAGATGAAATATAATTTCAATTGTGTGCTTGTTCAAATTGTTTCTTTGTTATTTCCGTACTGGCAGCCAGTCTAATTGCCATGAAAGAGGAGGTCAATCAAATAGGATCCTAAACCTTCAAAGGGGAAGGGATGGCCACCATAGAAGCTCCATTGGAGAGTGGATTAGCCCAAGCACCTCCTCAAAGTTTTCCTGAGCTTTACTCAACTAAAGTGCATAATCAAACTACCGTAGTCACTTTACTCTCAGGTGTTATTACACATTCAGGGAATATTGCTTAAAAATGATTGTGTTGAACTTGTCACAAAGAGTGGTTCAGGGGTGTTGCTTTCATAATCATTAATTCTGCTTTCAGCATTAAAGGCATTCATTTTGACTTGGACATAAGATCATTTAAGCTGTTGCTGGCCCAATAACTCTTTCACTGCTGCATTAAGATTATTAGCTCCAATAATGGCAATCTCTTACTTAGTTGTTATTTATTTTCATAATGATGTTGGCTTCTAACTGCAGTTTATTACACAATTCAGTAATTACAACTTCTCACATCTACAATTGCAACCTCTCAAATGCTGTCATGCTGGTCACAAATTAAGTCTTACTTTGGCTACTGTTATTGCAAATGAGGTGCAAAATGATTTAAGCACTTCTCCAGTGAAGACATTACAAGCACTGTGCATGGAGGACGACTGCCTTATATTTATTGTTTGGCCAGGAGCTCCTTTAGGTGTTCTTTAGAGTTTTTTTGAGCAAAGTGTTCTGGTCACCTCGAGTTGAAAAAAGTTCAACATTTGCGGACGAGTTCCGCCCATCAATGTTACTTTTTTTTCCAACGACTGATATTAAGATGAAAAAATATGGTGGATACTCCCTTAACTGCTTCCTAGTGCGACTGATGTTGTTGTGCGCCCACAGTCCTACCGCTCATCTGGACAGCAGGACATTGGTCGAGATCTGCTGCCAGAACAATCACAAGGATGCGGTTTCTGGCATTCATGTTTACCATTATGTTTTCTGTTATTCCGGTTAGGCTATTTATAGGAATGCTCTAATGATAATGCAAAGATTGTAACCTAGCAACAATAGGTGCACCATGCACTTGGCAGAAGCGCTTTCTAGGTGATATTCTGTGTGATGTACCATGAAAAAAGGGCTTTCTGTGGACACAGACTCCAGTATCTTCAACACAAAATTAGCCATTGTGACCCTAACTTCTTGTAGAAAAAAAATATTGTCTGTATCTGTAGGTAGAACTTGAAAAATTAAATTATTGGCTTACAATGGACCGGAAATTTTTTGAAGCCATGGTGGAACTGCAACTTCTGCATTAGTTTCAACTTTCAGTCCAAGTTGTTGCTGCTTGGGACTGATATACTCAGTCAGCTGTCTGTCATAGCTAGTATGCCACATGTCCAATTTAAGTTTACTCAAGTCTCCAAAGTACCAAGGTCCTACTGGTGTGCATGCAAATTGCCTTTGTTGCACCTTGTCTTTTAAAAATGTCTGTTGCAGCTCATGTAGCATCCCTGTTTCAGCCCCCTAAATGCCCCTGTCATCTGTCAGAAAATAGCTAGCGATACAGCCTGTATCCCAAGTGACTCTTAAATCTCCTGCCCCTTCTGTTCCCCTGCCAATAAATTTCAAAGTTCCTCCTGTGCTGTGCCTCATGCCTTGGCTTTGTAATCTATTGTAAAGTGTTCATGTTCCCTGTGGAGGATCAGCCACACTTGCTTGACAATTGCCTTTTACATGTGGAAGATTGTTTAATCTTATGAAATTAGTTCTTAATATGTTTAACAGCTGGGGGTTGTGGTTGTCTTTTCAAAATTTTGTTTTCCAAAAGTGGTAGCAGAATAGGCTGGAGGACCATTGAGGCAGTCTTTTCAGCCTGGTATTTAATATGATTAGAAATAATGCAGCTTAAGACACGCAACATGTAGTTGGCTCATTGATTGAAAACAACAAGAGCAGATGCAAAATTAGCATAGTTGAGTAGCGAGTCTAAAATATTACGAGGAACACCTGGTGTTTCCATGAGACCAATTTACCGGGTGAATCCAGGTCAAACCCACGATTCTTTATCAATTTCACTTATTAAATCCACGTCAGGCATGGAAGGCAAATGTAAATGAAGGCGGATACTGCCCATACCATAATGGACTACAGTAAATCCATATATAAAATAAAAAAAACATATTATCGTATTTCCTGTTGTTTTTATGTCACATTTCTACACAAACGCTGCAGCCATGGACAACAGTATTTATTTCTATAGCAATACTATAGGAGCACTTTAGGAACAGTTTTTGTAGTATATGCATGGTAATGAGGCTATATATATATATTATTCATTCATTCATTAATAAAATACTAATAAATAAATAAAAATAATAATTGTATGGTCTTACTTTATTCCATTTTTGTATGGGAGGTTATGTAATGATTTTTAACAAATAGACAGGTATGCCATGGCTGATGAAACTCAAATACTATTCCTGATACTTTTTGTATATTCAGTGTTCATTACAGTGCAAGTCATGTGATCCTGAGTCATAAAACCTGTTTTTGTCCTGTTCACCAGAATATTTGCTGATTGCAGTAGGTACCTTTTTTCTTTTTGCCCCTTTTCCTCCCCAATTGTATCCGGCCAATTACCCCACCCTTCCGAGCTGTCCCTGTTGCTGCTCCACCCCCTCTGCTGATCCGGGGAGGGCTGCAGACTACCACATGCCTCCTCCGATACATGTGGAGTTGCCAGATGCTTCCTTTCACCTGACAGTGAGGAGTTTCGCCAGGGGGAGGTAACGTGTGGGAGTATCATGCTATTCCCCCCAATTCCCCCTCCCCCCTGAACAGGCGCTCCGACCGACCAGAGGAGGCGCTAGTGCAGCACCCAGGACAAATACCCACATGTGGCTTCCCACCTGCAGACGTGGCCAATTGTGTCTGTAGGGACCCCGACCAAGCTGGAGGTAACGTGGGGATTCAAACCGGCGATGTCCGTGTTGGTAAGCCTCGGAATTGTCCGCTACTCTACCCGGACACGCAGCAGGTACTTTAATTGTAGATAGATCCAAGCATGGGAATTTGACATACTTGTTACTATTTTGCTACAGTCGCTCATTTAAGAGAGGACTTGTAAAAAAGTGTCACCGCTTAACTGGATTGTGGCTTAATGAGTAGAGACAAGTATGAAATAGAGACAGATAAATGTCGTCGATGAATGTAGCTGCAAAAAAGATGCATAATCCAGTCTCAGCCAATGTCTCTACAGCGGCTACACAACAAATGGCAAGAGACCTTGTTCAGAGCAATTGTTGTAGCTGTACATTAGATAGATAGATACACGTAGATAGATAGATAGATAGATAGACGAAAGGACGTGACTAAGGGCCACCTTTAATTTCCGTCTGTGAAGTCGTTTTACACAGTAGGTTTATTGACCGGGCTAAGTGGTGAGTAATTCACAAAGCATATGGAGAATGGACGGCTCTTGTCAAACGGCACCTTTCTGCCAAATTCGTCCTTGTTACTCATTACCGTTTCTCTTTCCGACGCTGTCGAGGTCCGCCTCCCATTCAACTATTTTGCACCAGAAATGTTTAATCTTGTTTTGCTCACACATTATCGCTGGGTGCCAGACTCTAAAGAAGAGTTTGTTTTTTGTTTTTGTTTTTTTCCGGTAAACAGTCCTCTTCCCATTACCTTCATCACAGTCAAACCAGAGAAGAAGACACTTACTGTAAGAGGTGTGTCTTCGAGTGTGCGCACCCAAACACCCTCACTCACTCACTGTCTCTCAGATGCACACACAAACACACAAACACACACACACACACACACGCATCGAATGGATGTTGTGCTGTGCTTTGTAGTGCTGTATTGCCAGAGCTTGTTAATTTCATCTCCAGCCAACCGGCCTTAAGGTAATTATCTTTGAAAGAGCCTATGAAAGACATCCACAAGCTCGCTTGGTCAGCCCATAAATCACACTTTCTCCTAATATGCTGCATTAACAACCTTTTCTTCTGTCTTGTCCCTTGTTCTGCTTGCTGTACACGGTGGAAACCTGCAGCGTTTTCACGGGTGGCTTCTGTAAGCACAGACCTCTGAAGGGGGACAGGGAGCAGCCAGATAATGGGCTGTACATTCAGTGGGTTGTGCCACAGTGTAGTCAACAAAATAAATGCGTGGAACCCAATAGTAGCAAGCGCAGCTCTTCTTGTTGTCTCGTTCGGACCTCTCTCTGGTCGGTGTGTGATAGGAGGCTCATCGAAGGCCAGGGAACTTTTTTTTTCCAGAGCCGCTGCAGAATTCTTCCCCAGGTTGTTTCAGGGCTAAATTCAGATCACGGGATGAGCGTTATTCACAATACCAAGGATTTGCGTTATCTCAATACTGAGAGCAGGCCATGCTATTTTATCATCACATTTTTTCATTAAGCTGAACTGAAAGGAGTGAGGCCTCTTACTCAAGCAGCCTTAAGACTGATGGTCAAAAGACGATATGGAGGTATTGCCTCGGCAATACATGCACTACAATTGAAACGATACAGAGACCCCTGCTCAAGGATGGCACACAAATTCGTGAAGTGTTCCTCAATTTTTTTTGGGGCGTCTGGGTAGCATAGCGGTCTATTCCGTTTCGAATCCCCGTGTTACCTTCAGCTTGGTCGGGCATCCCTACAGACACAATTGGCCGTGTCTGCGGGCGGGAAGTCAGATTGTGGGTATGTGTCCTGGTTGCTGCACTAGCGCCTCCTCTGATTAGTTGGGATGGCTGTTTGCAGGGGAACTGGGGGGGAATAGCGTGATCCTCCCACGCGCTACGTCCCCCTGGTGAAACTCCTCACTGTCAGGTGAAAAGAACCGGCTGGTGACTCCACATGTGTCGGAGGAGGCATGTGGTCATCTGCAGCCCTCCCCGGATCGGCAGAGGGGGTGGAGCAGCAACTGGGGTGGCTCGGAAGAGTGGGGTAATTGGCTAGATACAATTGGGGAGAAAAAAAAGAGAGAAAAAAATCCCCCCCCCCAAAAAAAACAGTATGGAGATGAAGGCGTCCCATATTCTTATATATTTGTTTTGCTTTAAAGTTTTGTTCAGGGTGCACAGACAGCCAAATATGACTTCACTGTGAGGTTAAGTTAATTTTAAAATCGTCTTTTTTGGTACGTTTTACAGCACCATTTGTTTCCTGTCAGTGTCTCTGAGGGTCATTATTGAAGGTCAGCAGGAAAGACCACAAAGGATGAAGGGAAATTGCTTTCAGAAGAGAGTACTATCACCGGCTCGAGGATTAACCTCCGTCACTATTTGAGGTGTGCTTGGTTTTTACTGCCGTGTGCTTGGATGAGCTGAGGCACCACGGTCTCCCACTGTTGTCATGGTATTCAGTGCTTTTCACATCTGGCCAGGTCCACATTGTTCTGGGATGTGGGCTTGCAGCAGAAGCTTAAGTGACGATTTGTCACCTCGTCCTACGTCTCTCATTGTACTCTGCCTCTGTACGTCGACGGCGGATTGGCAGAATTAGCTTGGCTTGTCGTCGAGCACACTGTTTTGCTGCTAAGACCTGACAAACACGCTCCATTGTTCGTCGGCTTTTCATTCTTGGCATTAACATAGGCTAGAGTATTACAAGCATCCATTTTTACCCCGTAGATTTCTTCTCGGTTAATCTATAGAATGCATCATCTGTGGGTTTTACCGAGCGGTAAACCCTTTTTTTTCTTTGGATTTGACTCTCTATGCATGACCCTGAAATATTAATTAATTTATCCTAATATTTTTGGCGGGTAGACGGTTCCTCCACTCCACAGAAAACACTTTAACAGTTGAAATTGGACTGTGCATTGCAAAAATAATGAGTTCAAAAAGGAAGTCGTCCAAATTTGGCTTCTTTCAACTGCTTTTTTCCTCACAGAGTTCCAGTTTGGTACATGACCGTGGTACCTGTATTTAGGTCACCCCTTTGAGCTGTAGAAAGCTCTAGCTCCTTTTCTCTCTCGCTCTGTTTTTTTTTCTTCACACAGGCAGTTGTACACACATATATACTATAAGACACATGTGCACACACACAGTGAAATAAACCTCACACATTTATGCAGAGCTGTACTCAAGCACTGAACTATGCACTTATGCCATGGTGAGTAGCCTGTCAAATACAGTAATGACATTTAAACACTATTGCTGTACTATAATTATATTACAGCAATCTACCTACAATTGCATTTTCTATTTATTTCCATTATTATGAAGATTGATCCTTGAATGCAGTTGTACTACAGCTTCCTCTATTGTATTTCTTACTTCTGCAAAATCTGATTACCCGACATTTGACTCTATCCCCCTTTTTTTTTTTGTCTGTCCTCCCCCAGAAACATATAAACAAACAAAAAACATCAACCCAAAAAAAAAAAACCAGACCCAAAACAATCCAACTCCCAGGGAGCCTCCCTGAACAAGCTGGCAGCGGGCTTTAAAGATAAAGCCGGTTTGTGAGTCAGGTTGGGGGATACAGTACTTGCACAGGGAGAACTTTCAACACCGCTTGTTGGAGAACAGCCAGGGAGGATGCAGGTTCAATCCCCCTACATCGTCATTGTAACAGGAAGTTTTGCAGTCAGGCTATGGTACTTGGTAGAGTCTTAGCATGTTATAGAGACTTTCACTTTGGAAGTGGCCATACCATATGGTTTGAGACTGGCCCACGTTGGGGCCAAAACGCTCCTGGTTTAGAGCTGATCCTTCTGTCCCCTGCCCCAGTTAGACACAGATATATTGGATCAGCCGTCCAGCACTTGGAATGAGACACAGCCATCTGTGTGTCAGGCATTCCAGTGCCATGGCGCTTCTGTTGTCCATTCTGTTCTGTTCTGTTCTGTTCTGTTCTGTTCTGTTCTGTTCTGTTCTGTTCTGTTCTGTTCTGTTCTGTTGAGTTTGGTGTGAGCATGCTGTGACATTGGTATTTCCATTGGGGGGGGGAAAGATCACCGATCACACAATGACCAGACAAATTTACTCAATGAATTTTAATAGGCATTAATTAAAAAAAAAATGTGTGTGTGTTTGTGTGTGTGTATAATAACCGAAACACTGTTTTGCAATATAATCAACATGAAAATATCATTAATTATATGGCAAAACAATTGTTTCTTTCTATGGTAAAAACTTGTATTTATAAGGTAAAATATGGAATTGAACTCCAACTTGTTTGTGTGTGTGTGTGTGTGTGTGTGTGTGTGTGTGTGTGTGTGTGTGTGTGTGTGTGTATGTGTGCGTGCGTGCGTGCGTGCGTGCGTGCGTGCGTTCATGTTCAGATATATTTCTGAGGACCAATTTCAGTTTCTAACCATGAGAATGAAGACATTTTTTAAAAGTAAGGAAATGTTGGCTGGTCCTCGCATATTTAAGGGTCTATTTTAAGGTTAGGACTTGGGTTTTTAAGGTTAGGGGTAGAATAAGGATTAGGTTAAGGTAAGGGTAAAGGGTAGGGTAGAGTATATTAGAGGGACAGCTCAGGTTGGAGGGTCTGGAGACAAAGCAAGAGAGGCAAGATTGAGATGGCTTGGACATGTGTGGAGGAGAGGTGCTGGGTATATTGGGAGAAGGATGCTGAATATGGAGCTGCCAGGGAAGAGGAAAAGAGGAAGGCCAAAGAGGAGGTTTATGGATGTGGTGAGGGAGGACATGCAGGTGGCTGGGAGGGCTTGGTCTGCTTCGTCCTGTGGCCCCAGGGACCACGGTCCCTGCCTGGAGCTGCACCTGAGGAGGAAACACTGAGGAAGGTCTGACAGGACGCAGAAGCGAGGCAGGCTACATACTATATGTGTTAGTTTGGATGTGTGTTCTTGTAGTTCTTGTAGTTTTTGGCTGTGTTTTTGTCTTTGTGTTGCACTGCTGTGGGCTGGAGGGGATGAAGTACATGAAATGACGAATGAAGTGTTCCTGATTCCTGGTTGATGTTAGACATGCAGTTTTGATGGTCAGGCTTGGGGTTAAGGCTGGGGAGTAAATGTAGTCAATGAGGGTCCTCACAAGTATAGAAAATTAAAAGTGCATATGTGTGTGCATGTGTGTGAATGCAAGATCTCGCTTCATAGCCATTGCAGGTTGAGGTGACAAAACTATTCTATCAAGATATCCCTTTGAGCCCCCCCCCCCCATCACTCCTTCCTTTGTTGTATTTCAATTGAGGCTTTTTTTTTCTACAGCCGATCCTCCTCTCCACATTGTCACCGGGTTGTTTGCTCATTTCTTTTCTCCCTCCTTCTGTGTCCATGCACCTCCTCATTTATTTTTATCTCCTTCCCTTTGTCCCGTTCGTCTGTCTCATTTTGCATCCATCCGTTCCTCGTCCACGTCGGAGCCAGTGTCTGCCGCGCCGCCCATCAATCTCCTCGCCGCGGTCTTATGTTTCAGGTTATGCTAATGCAGCACTTGTGCTGACACAAGCGTTGCCTCCGCGCCCTGTTTGGATGGCTTAGCAGGCAGAGTGATGCTGCTTCCAGAGCCCCATGTCTTACATCTGATACATGGGGGATTTGATGCACTGATTTTCCAGACCAAAAAAGCACAACACAACACAACACAACAAATAAAAAGAAGTTGTTGGTTGGTTTTTTCTTGTTTTAAACTTATAGTTGGTTTAGGAAAGGTATTGAAGTTTTAGAGCTCTGGGCCCTAGGGCTAGGGTTGTAGGGATCCGACGTAACATCTTGCCAAATCAGTATGCGGTTTGACAAGACCATACCGGATCGGTCAAGGCCCCGGTTAACGGCGACCGCCATTGGCGCTGTGCCCTCAAACGGCACCGATGGAAACTATCAAATCCGCTGTGGCGACCCCTGAAGAACAGGAACAAGCCGAAAGAAGAAGAAGAAGAAGATTGAAGTTTTAGGGCTCTAGTTTCCAGGTCATAGTGCAGTCGAAGGTGCCGGCGCTACTTCACGGCACAAGTCGATCTAAGGTTTGGCCAATACTTTTTTTGCTAATTTCAGGCCATGCTGCGCTGGCGGAAATCAGGTGCAGCGGAGGTGCAGTTGTAAAAGGGTTGGATTAGAAGGAGTAAATGATCAGCAGGAGTGGGTGGGGGGCTGTCTTCAACTAAGACAGCTTTACTGCTAAGGCAGAAAAGTTTGTCCCAGGAGGAAACTGATGTCCTTGTTCGGGAGGTGCAGAGGCACCAAGTGCACATACAACACAAATTTACACCAATTCCAGTGTGCTACGAGACAACACGCAGACATGATTATACAACAGGCTACCATTGAACGTGTCTTCGTTCTCACCAGCATCTTTCTCTCTTTCCTGCGCTTTCTATGAACACAGCAGGAGACCTTAAACAGTTGTGATCACGGATCCATTAGCCCAGGCTACCGGTTCGTTCTTTCAGGTTGAATGAGGTTAATGCCAGCCATTATCTGAACCGCTTATCCTGCTCTCAGGGTCGCGGGGATGCTGGAGCCTATCCCAGCAGTCATTGAGCGACAGGCGGGGAGACACCCTGGACAGGCCGCCAGGCCATCACAGGACCCACACACACACACACACGCACACGCAGACACACTCATACCTAGGGACAATTTAGTGTGGCCGATTCACCTGACCTACATGTCTTTTGACTGTGGGAGGAAACCCACGCGGACATGGGGAGAACATGCAAACTCCACACAGAGGACGACTTGAGACGACCCACCAAGGTTGGACTACCGCGGGGCTCGAACCCAGGACCTTTTTGCTGTGAGGCAACTGCGGTGATCCCTGCACCACCGTGCCGCCCTGAATGAGGTTAATTGAAACATTGAAATCCCTGTCACCATGTGTAATGACGCACATTTACTGTTTTATGTTGGAAGACGATGCCACACGTGCAAATGTTTTGTTTTTGTGATAAAAATGTTTGGGACAGTAGTCAAGTTGTTCTTGAAATAGGCCAACATAACATACACAAAAGTGGTGTGTGCAATTTTGGACAAGTCTGCTTAGCGCACCTTCGCCTAAAGCCCAGAAATTACCATAAAACATCTGCGTCTGCGCTAAGATGTGCGGCTTGTCCCAGTGGTGTGCCAACGCCGCCCCATTCCGAAGGCTCCTTCAAACGCGGCCTTAAGTTTGTCAGGACACAACAGATGGATCCTTCATGGCCCAACCTATCCCAAGATTTGTCTCACGCCGGTGATGATTGGGTTTTTTTTTTCTGTGAGAAAATGGCATCTCCAACTCCAGCAGCAGCCAACAGTTACACTTTTAAGTGTAAGTATTGGGTAAAACAAAGCAAACAAACAAAAAATAATTTAAAACTTCTGACTCCATTTCCACTGCCATTTGTCAACTGCAGCTGTCAAGGTTGCTAGGCGACAGGAGCGGCGCTTGGCTAAAATCGGGTGCAGCAGGTGGCGCTAATTCCCCGTAGACCAGACCGTCCCATTTAACAATGCTGGGTTCGGCCTTCGCGGTCTACGAGGGACACACCTTTGTAGGCCGTGTCCTTCGAAGGATGCGGCCCCTGAATCGGGACACAACTGTGTGGCGGCGCAGGCATGATATTTGGTTTTACTTGACACCAAATTAGCGCCATGGCACCTGATTTTGACTGACACACCCTCTACTGTGCCCCCCCCACGCCCATTTGGGTGCAAGCAATGTCATGGCGAGCCCGGAAATCAGGAAAGGCGCCCAGGTGAGAGAAAAACCACCTTGCACCCGACGAATTCGTCCCTACGTCTGCATTAGCGCTACTGCTGGCCCTGCACCATCCGGGAACTGGAGCCCTTATCCAGGTGGGCAGGCGTTTCAGTGTTAGTGGCTTGAATAACAGATAAAGCGCCAAAGCAACTACTTCGAATCTCGTTGCTTTGTGAACGCACCCCTGTCAAAGACGGCGATCCCCGTGTGTAATATGTTTTGTTTCCTATGGATTTAGCCGAGCCATGGAAATGCCTTGCAAACAGTAAAGGAATATGCATAGATGTTGAATTTTGACGGAGGTCCTAATTTGCTGAAAGTTAACATCGTGTAAACACAAGTTTTGTTTTTTTTTCCGGGGGGGGGGGTTTCAGTTCTCGACACTGATAACACGACGTATTTCAGTCGTCTTATTTGGCAGGCTGGCATTTGAATACTATTTTCATAACACCTGCGTCAGCAAATGTCTGGCAATACATCATTTTCAAATTTCCCATTACACCCAAGGCTACCTATTTGGTATTGCTCTCACGCTGCTGCCTGACATATTCTACACGACAATACGACCTCATTTATTCACACTCCAGACACCCAAGCTGACCAGTCCTATGAAGGGGTATAATGAACGAGTACAAAAACGTGGTTCTGATTATTACGCAGATATGTTGGGTTTTCTTTTTATGTGTGAGCAATTCAAGCGGTGCAGAGCTGGACCCGGGATGTTTGTGCTCGTATTTTTCCGTGTTTTATGATGTAATGACTCGACTTAACCTGATGTCGCTTCACGCGGGTAGTAAATTCTTACGTGACTTTTCGCATCAAATACTTAATAGTTTGCGGTTTCTCAAGCTGAGGGCGAACAAGTCACCCACGGAAATGAAAAAGCAGTCAATTCATCAGCCATCCAGCCAGTCAATCAATCAATAAATCTATCAATATGTTGTCAGTGACCCATGTATTAATCATCGTGGGACATGTAGTTTTGTGCTGTTTGTAAACAGTCATCATAAAATGGCAACTCCATGCATTTGTTGGAGGGGGGGTAGAACAATAAAAAATGCAAGAATTAAAATGAATAATTCATTGACTTCAGAGGCAGAGGATGGGGGAGAGAAAAAATGTAGCAAAATTCCAGATAAACAAAGCCTTGTTCTGTGTTTTTGAGTGCAGCTTGTGTAAACAAGGGAGGCCAGAGACCTGAAGGCTTTGTTGCCGATGAGAGGCCGGACGGATCACTTCACCACATGACATGCCAATAGTTGGATTGCTCCTATCATGTCTCCTCTCTCTCTCTCACTCTCGCTCTCCTCTTTTC
This sequence comes from Lampris incognitus, assembly GCF_029633865.1. Taxonomy (NCBI): domain Eukaryota; kingdom Metazoa; phylum Chordata; class Actinopteri; order Lampriformes; family Lampridae; genus Lampris; species Lampris incognitus. The sequence goes on from NC_079224.1 coordinate 18,364,240, forward strand.
CAGTACAATATGGAGAGAGAGGGGTATAGAGCAAGTAAAAGGGAAGTGCAGCGTGGGGGGGGGGGGGTGTTTCAGATTACATGGGAGAGATGAGAGATGTTGATGATTGGCTCCATCTCCCTCTCCCTCCTCCACGCTTGCCCCAAATGCCACTCTCTCCTCTCCGTCCCTCATCTCACCTCCTCTCCCATTTCCCCGCTCTGCCTCTACCTCCGTCTCTCCCCCCGCCTGACTCCGCGACCTCACTTTCATCCCCTATCCCGTTCCATTTGCCCTTTCTTCTTCCATCTCTCTCTCTGTACTCGCCTTCATCCACTACCCCCCCCTGCCGCCGCCGCTGCCACCGCCGCCTCTCACTTTCCATCTTTCCGAGTCCCTCTGTCTAAATGTGCTTTCATCTGATCTCCTTCCCTCCCTCTGTCGTCTCAGTTTGGTTCAGCAGTGTACACTGAGTCATTGGCATGGCTTTCAGCGTACAACGCACACATTTGCCTAAGCAGTAAAACTGTAACGTAACATTTAATCAACGAACACTCGACATCAGCAGTATTCACTTTAGATGGTTCAATATAAGAAGGTAGAGGATATAGAAGATGAGACAAAATATTCAAGTCAACGCTGATATTAGTTTAACAACAAATTGCATTAATTTGGGTAGTCCTCTAGTTCTCTCTCTCTCTCTCTCTCTCTCTCTCTCTCTCTCTCTCTCTCTCTCTTCTGTCTCTGTCTCTGTCTCTGTCTTCATGGCTGGAGATGAAAGAGCATGTGGAACAGGGAGGAGAGGGCAGCTGCTATTTTTTGGGGGGGTGTGTGCAAAAGAAGCCTTCTGTTTTCTCTCTCTCTCTCTCTCTCTCTCTCTCTCTCTCTCTCTCTCTCTCTCTCTCTCTCTCTCTCTCTCTCTCTCTCTCTCTCTCTCTCTCTCTCCGCTTCTGTCTCGCTCCTTTTTTTCCCCCCATTCCTCTTCTCCCATGTATTTTCCCATTTGTAGCCACCCCTTCCCACTCTCTCCTTTCTCTGTATCTCTATTTTTCTTTCTCTCTCTGCCCTTTTCCTCCTGCATGCATTTTCTTCCTTTTCTCTACACCTCCTTCCCTTGTCCTCTCTTCCCACATCTGTCCCTCTGTTTTTACTCTCCTCCTTCTGCATGTATTTCTCAGTCTGTCTCTCTCGCCTCATCTCTTCTGCACATTCTTCCAGCCCTCCTCTGTCTGTATTTATACAGTGCCTCCCGCTCTAGTCATCCATTCCTCCTCCTACACACATTTTCTCTCTCCCTCCATCTCTGTCTCTCTCCCTCTCTCCTTCCTTCCATCTCTTTACCTCTTTCTCTACCTTTTGCAACCCTTCAAGCATTCCCCTCGCCCCTCTCAATTCCAGGTCCATGTCTTACAGAGCACTCTGTTGAAATCAGATCCGTTGCTGTGCCTGTGGGGGCTGATAGTTGTGATGCCAGTGGTTTCAGCCTGGCGGAGGCAAAAAACAAAAAAAAATCAGTGTGATCAGCACCCATCTATATGTAGAACTGCTAAGGTACAAAGGTTCTCTGTGTGTGTGTGTGTGTGTGTGTGTGTGTGTGTGTGTGTGTGTGTGTGTGTGTGTGTGTGTGTGTGTGTGTGTGTGTGTGTGTGTGTGTGTGTGTGTGTTTGCAATATGATCCTATGCCCTTTCTCTCTTTCTCTTTTTTTTAATCTCTTGCCATAGCCCGCAATTTCCCATGTCCTTACCAATACATGAACAATCTCTTTTTGCTGTATTGCCTGTTTCACATTCTCAGATTCTACCGTGGAATTTCGTCGGGTGCCAGCTGCCATTGCTAATTTACTCTTGTCTAATTCACTCTTATCGTAACAAATCGCTAAAACACCACCCCAAGTGGAAAGATCCGTTTCAGTGGAATTAATAAAGTTTCAAGTGCCAATCAGACTCAAGATCGAACGACGATAAGCGGATTCAGCGACGGCTGACATTTAGCTCGACAATTCAAACAGTGGCCTGGGGTTAGAAAGTGCATATGATGAATCCCTAACATCTTCCACAGATCTTCAGCATCCCTGTGCTCTGATCACCACTGGCATTTATCAGCCTGGGCTACATGATGGTAATGCAGACTTTCCCATAGGTGGCGGCAGCAGCAAATCAAATAAATTATAATAATCAATTACACCTGGTGCAAAGCGCAGTTATCCTTTGCTAGTGTCTGACCGATGCAGTTGTCCTTTTCCTGCCCAGCATCCTCGCTGTTTAAATAGCAAATGTAGCTACTTGCACCCATCTGTGAGCCCATGGGCGTGTAGGTCTTCAAGTGAGGTGTGGTCAGGTGCATTGTTGGCGCATTGCTATCTTGCGGCAACGGAAAGCAATTGCACGATTGACCAACAAAACTTGGTCTAAAGTCAGTGGTACAGTATTTTTCTGCAATTTAAAGGGCGCATTATTCAGGTAGTAAGGTGCACCTACATAGGCGGGTGCACAACGCGCATACACTCTGGTTGTTACACACAGAATTTTTCTGTTTATGAGTTAAAAAATACATTGGGAAATAGTTCGTCTTAGTCTGGTGTGTTGATTAGAGTTTGGATTAAAGGGTTGGGTGTTCCGCGGAAGATTTTCAAATTGGGTCATAGCCTTTGGGAATGGCTGTTGTACATCACGATATTGAAAAGATAAACGTCAAAATTTATCAGAATATTTATCAGAATTAGCTAACTTCTGTTATGAGGTATGAAATTGGCTAATCATTTGACCAGTCGTGGCAATTCACACAGGTATTTAAACGGCCCTGTCAGGTTGAGGGCATCTGTCATGACCCATCAAACGAAAGAGCCTATCGAAAATGCCTGCTTCACCTCAGGGAGCTTTGGTGGATTCCCGCTGCTCCCATAGATGGTCTGCTCATGTGTGTTCACTTTGCGCCTGAGCAGACCATTTCCTTTGTTTCTTCAATTTGCCGAATCCGCCATTTAAATAGCAATGCACCAAGGTGCAAGCGCACCTGGCTTTTAAAGAGAATGGGAGAAGACACTGTGATTGGTTTAATTCATGTTATGCCCAAAACTCACCTATGATTGATAAAGAAAGTAAGTGCAACCCCGTTGTGCCTTGCACCTTACTTTGCACCCAGATTATGTGCTGTTTAACTAGCAAAAGTGGACTTGGACATGCCCTAAATGCACTTGCCCCATGCACTTTAGCATGCACTCTAGATTGCTGAAATAGGACCATATGGCATTCACCACAATGTAATGTGAGAAGCCGCAATATCATCATCATCATCATCATCATCGACGGTCACTCAGGGTCAAGTATCACCTTCCCCCCTCTGGGTCCTCAAGTGGGCGTAGAGGCCAATCCTGGAGCCGCATAATGGGAGGACGCCTGCGCGTGACAGCTTTTTATGTGGAGTGGCTGATGTACCTGCAGCTACCACACGGTCCTTGGCAGGGGGTGGCCAGAGTCCAATGGCATCGAGAACCAAGACGATTGGGGACCACCCTCTGTTGCAGCCTTCATCCGCCTTCACTGCCGTTGTGACCTGGAGACATCTTCCACCAGTTCTGCTGTTGAGGTCTTTGTTGGATCACGCTCCATCTGGAACCTCTCCCTTGACCTATCCACCTTGGGTGACCCTACCAGGAGACAAGCTCCAGATAGCATAGCTCTTGGTATCATTGGAACATGCAAGGTTCTCCACCACGTCAAGGTGGTGATCCAGGAGAAGATGTCACTATACAAGGACAACTGGAAACACTTGGCTTGTATAGACACCAATGCTAGACAGAGCTTTCTGCTTTTGTCGCTGGCTATTTGGTGCCATAAGTGATATTTGGGCTTATCCAAACAAGGGTTTTGTAGTTTTTGCAAGGGAAGGACAAGAAATGAAAGTCATGGAAAAACGAAATCCCACCTTTGTAATTCATAAACCCGGCTGATGACTGAATATAAGTTGACACAGGACAATACTGTCATGCCTGCACTCATGAAGGCAAAGAGGGAGAACACAGACAGCTTCTTAAAACGCTGATTGATTTCTGTCTGCAATTTGAGCAGTAGGGCCTCACCCTCCATGGCCGTAGGGAGTATGCCGGTTTGGGAGTGCCCGGCATTAACAAGGGAAACTTTCTTCACTTGCTGAAGCTGCTTGTCAGATATGACTCCGCCACAGCCAATTACCGCAGCTTCACCAACAGCGGCCCTGAATATGCCCACCAATTTTAAAATGAAATGATTTCATCTGTTGCACACAATTCACTGCAGAGAATAATCAGGGAGGTGAAAGATGCATTTATCTCTCATTCAGTTCACTGTGGATTCCACAGCTAATGTCACTTGAGCGGCAGATGTTTTTATCGCCACTGCACTACATTTGAAAAGAAAACCGTGGAGAGCGTTGAAAGACTTGTCAGATTTGAGGAGCGCTCAAGTGCTGAACTATTTCATGACTTATTGAAGAGCCCTTTAAAAGAATGTGGGCATTTTAAAAGGTGTGACATTTACGAAGGCACACATACAACTGGTGCTGGTCAGTGCTAGTTTGCAGATTTGTGCAGGTTCTTTACATCCACCATTGATTGTTCAGCCATCGGTTATGCCTCGCTTATGTGTTTCAATGAAAATGATGACTGTGCATGAGAGGGTATGGTAGACGTTTCTTCTTTGTGTGTCTTTCCAATCTTAATGAGGATAAAGGTGAAAACTCTCAGAGAGTTTTTCGCTGAAGCCGTTTATGGTGCACGGCGGGGACTCAGTGTGGTGCCAAACGTAGCCATGCGAACAACGAATGAACAGAATTTGCAGTTCACTTTAGACTCCGCCCATTTTCACGCCTAAGCACACCTGGCCAATCACTGTGGACGTGGATGTAGATGCTGGAATGTCAGATTCCAAGAGTTAAAAAAAAAAAGAAAAAGAAAAAAGGACACTGACCTTTCTGCCAATCTGGCAATCGGAACTAAGCCCTTCTGACACTATCCAATGTTCTGGCATTTGAAGAATGCTGCAGGTTTTACCTGGGCCCAGCTATAGGGGTACAGGTGAGCACAAGCTCTTCATTGAAATGGGAATATCAGAAAATATCCATCCATCCATGATCCAAGCCTGCTTATCTGAATTCGGGTCGGGGGGATGCTGGAGCCTATCCCAGCAGTCATTTGGTGGTAGGCGGGGAGACACCCTGGACAGGCCGCCAGACCTCACAGGGCCGACACGCACACTCACACATTCACACCTAGGGATAATTTAGTATGACCAGTTCACCTGACCTACATGTCTTTGGGCTGTGGGAGGAAACTGGAGGCCCCGGAGGAAACCCATGCAGACACGGGGAGAACATGCAAACTCCACACAGAGGATGACCTGGGATGACCCACCAAGGTTGGACAGCCCCACGGTTTGAACCCAGGACCTTCTTGCTGTGAGGCGAGCACGCTAACCACTGGGCCACCGTGCTGCCCTAAGAAAATATTTACCTGAAAAAAGTCATACAATTTTGCTAAGATGAAATGTAGATACATTTGTTGGCTTAATGCACTATGTCAGCCTCGTAAAAGATTTAGTTCACGCTGCTGCTGTGATATGGTTCTCATGTGAACATGTTGGCTAAATAAATATGCCAAATATTAGCAAAATGCGTTTGCTGTCTGCGTTGTGACAAGCCACCTGGAATAATCATTGCTGCATTTCTTCAAATTGTGCTGTACTTATTTTAGCTTTCACACCCTAGATCTATTGGGTAGACGGAGGCGCGAACATTAAGCTCCGCCCCCGCCTGGCATGGAAAGCATGGTTTTGATACATAAGATAAAGAAGGTGATTCGTTATGGGGAAAACTATGATGTATTGTTACGGAGTATTCCACTGGTTTCGACCTATTTCTGTGTGCGTCTGTGCACACACGCATGCATGTGTAATTGAATTGGCCTAGGTGTGAGATTTGTCAAGGCTGAAAGGAATCACATCTTCTTGTCTGTTCTTGTTACTAAAAATAGATATCATCATCAGCCAGGGCATCGCTACTACACTCACCAGCAGCAACGTGTGTGTATGTGTGTGTGGGGGGGGGATTTGTGGACTAAATACGGATTTATTTATACTGTCATGGAAAACCCGTAGAACTTGTAAGTGGTGTTTTCCGGGCCTTTTCAAAGTTGTAATGGGTGATGTACTTCCAAAATGTTCTACAAATGTGAGAATTTATTCAGGATTTTTTTTTTGTGTTAATCTGTTCAAAGTGTCTGTTTCACTAGCAAGCCAACACAAGACGTGGTGAATTCATATTCACACAATTCAGTGCAGAAAAAGCTCAACATGTGACCATGTATTGATAAAGTATTGATAAGTAAAATTGTACTTGGAGCTATATCATGGAATATTTGAATGGAGTCATAATATTTACACCAGGACCGTGTGCTGCATAGGGACACTGCTGAACACTGCAATACATAAGAAAATTTATGTTTTTAGTCACGACCAATACAAACTGCTTTCACCAATGGCTGCTGAGGGGGTGTTCGGGTAGCGTAGTGGTCTGTTCCGTTGTCTACCAACACGCGGATCGCCGGTTCGAATCCCCGTGTTACCTCCAGTTTGGTTGGGCGTCCCTACAGACACAATTGGCTGTCTGCGGGTGAAAAGCCGGATGTGGGTATATGTCGTGGTCGCTGCACTAGCGCCTCCTCTGGTCGGTCCGGGCACCTGTTTGGGGGGGAGGGGTAACTTGGGGGAAATAGCGTGATCCTCTCACTTGCTACGTCCCCCTGGCGAAACTCCTCACTGTCAGGTGAAAAGAAGTGGCCGGCGACTCCACATGTATCGGAGGAGGCATGTGGGAGTCTGCAGCCCTCCCCGGATAGGCAGAGGCGGTGGAGCAGCGACCGGGACGGCTCAGAAGAGTGGGCTGATTGGCCAAGTACGGGCGGGGGGGAGTCAAGAAGAAGAAATGGCTGCTGAGTGCTGATGTACAGTGTAACTCACAGCATAAATCATGATGGTTTTCCGGATGGGCTGCGGTCCAGAATACCTTGCAATTCTGAATAGAGGAATTTCAAAAGGAAATGTTTTCTTTGTGACTGAACGCCGACTATATGTTGTCATTGTATGCTGTGCAAGTTTAGTGAGTCATCTTTGAGTTATGGAGCTCTACAGGTAGGGGGGGGCGTAGAGAGAGAGCGAGAGACACAGGCAGAGAGAGAACTAGAGAGAGAGAGACATAGATAGAGAGCGAGAGAGAGAGAGAGAGAACCCAGGTGCTGTGCAGTCCACACCAGCCTGTCAGCCCCATGGCACAAACCACCAGGTGGGGAGATAGATAGCACCCTCTTTCCTTTTCCTCTCTCTCCCTTGTCTCTAATTACCGTCTTATTCTCCCCTGCTCGCGACTCCCCACCTGTCTGCCTTTTCTTCCTACCTCAGGTTATTACATTAACGCTGCTGTAGTGCCTCCCCGCGTGCGTGTCTGCGGCTGTCTGTCTGGCCCCGCAGCTCCTCTCAGACGTCACTGCCAGTATTAAAGCGGTCGGCGGCAGACGGATCTCGACTGCCTCGCGTTTGTTCTTATGCTTAAGCCCTCCTGGTTCGTCTCCATTATCCGCCGAGCACTCTAAATATTTGAGAAGCGGCGTCTGCTGCGACGGCTTCGGCTGCGCGTGCCCGCCACCTCGGCTGTGAAACGACGCGTCGACTACGGGATTAATGGGGAAAGCTGTCAGGTTGTTTTTTGGGGGGGTAATTTCCAACCTGATCGGAGGAACGGTTAAAGAATTCCCCTTTTGTGCTGGTGTCTCCCGTGCAGCGGGTGGCTGAATAGCAGTATTCTGTTTGACGACTGAAACCTAACAATCGCACACGCGTTAGCCGAAATACAAAACTGCAAACAATGTCCCCTACAACTGCTGCTGCCGGCGCAGAATGGGAGGAAGAGGAAGAGGAGGGGGATTAGCTGTGGTGGTAGTAGTAATGATCAACTTTTGACACATACACACGAGCACACACTTTTTATTTCCTGCTTCCAGGTTGCTTTTTTTGCCGTTCGGAAAGCGGAAAGCTCCACATCCCCGAGGATTCGGCCCAGCGGAGTCGTGTCCTAATTATAGTGATGGACTGTGGAGTAAAAAAAAAAAGGGGGGTGCGTGTTATTAAGCCCTCTTTGATGCATCACGCGCCCTGCACAGTTTTGACACCGGTATAGATTTCTCCCCACAACTGCCCCTGGAAGAGGCTCGGCGTCGGGGATGCAGTGCAGACCATTAGGAGCGATGCACAAAAGACGGGGCAGACCGCCTGATGCGCCCGCGTGCGGAGTGAAGTTAGACCGTGACGCCGTCGCGTTACGTTTCATCCATAGTAATAACGACTCAGAGCCGTAAAATATCATCAACAAAAGTGCCCAAATACCGTTTGCACACATTTTTTGGTAATTCAGTATTTTGTGTTCATGGTTTTTTTAATGTCCTCATTAACTGCTGCCGTAACAGCAGCTATTTATCCTGGGGTCCACTTCGACGCCAGACACAACTGTTGTGTGGCTTTGTTGTGAACGGAACAATACAGGGCCGCGGTCCTCAGTTGGTAATTGGGAAGTGGCCACGTTGCGACGGCGTGTTCTCAGCGTGGTGGGTAGCTAACGTCACACAGTCGCTCCTTAACACTGGCGTTTACATAGCGGCTGATAAGAAGCAGTTTAGTTTCTTTTCATATCAGGTACAAGTCTATCATTGTGGGGGCGTCCGGGTAGCATAGCGGTCTATTCCTTTGCCTACCAACACGGGGGTCGCCAGTTCGAATCCCCTTGTTACCTCCGGCTTGGTCGGGCGTCCCCACAGACACAACTGGCCGTGTCTGCGGATGGGAAGCCGGATGTGGGTATGTGTCCTGGTCGCTGCTCTAGCGCCTCCTCTGGTCGGTAGGGGCGCCTCTAGCGCCTCCTCTGGTCGGTAGGGGCGCCTGTTCAGGGGGGGCGGGGGGAATAGCATGATCCTCCCACGCGCTGCGTCCCCCTGATGAAACTCCTCACTGTCAGGCGAAAAGAAGCAGCTGGCGACTCCACATGTATGGGAGGAGGCATGTGGTAGTGTGCAGCCCTCCCCGGATCAGCAGAGGGGTGGAGCAGGGATGGCTCGTAAGAGTGGGGTAATTGGCCAAGTACAATTGGGGAGAAAATGGGGGGGGGGGGAATCCAGAAAAAAAAACAATCGGTGTATTTTCTTTTCAAATCATGTACAGGTAAAATTTTGTCACTGTGTCCAGAAGTCCCCGTCTCCTTTCAGGGGACATAGTTTCGTAAGTTTGGTTATCAGATGTGAGTTGCACTCAGACGTGACAGCTAGGGGCACATCGCTGCACAGGGTTTGTCTCTGAACGGCCTCTTGAAGCGATTTTTGTTTTGGGGAGCGGTGTAACGTGCGACGGTAACGCTTCGCTTTAGGAATTATTTGCGTTTCGCCGATTAGAATCTGGTCAATATTTGAGAAACAAACACAAGCAGTCCACAACGGAGAGCGTCCGGGTTCAGTCTCGCCCCCCCGCCTTGTTTCCCTCTGCCTCTCCCCGTCCCTGTGTGTGCTAGCGTGGTTGGTGTTGTTGTGTTTCCTCCACCTGTCTGCCGGTCCTCACCCTCCCTCCCCGGCTTGATACGCCCGCTTTGAAATGAATTCAAAGCGGGCGTATCTTTGAAGTGCTAAGGTCCGGTGGGGGTGGTGGGGGGGGGGGTGCAGCGGTCCTGTATCCCTGAGTAAATCGCATATGTGTGTGTGTGTCTGTGTGCGTAGCACTGACGTCCACACACAGTTAGACGTGTCTGGATACCCTGGAAGCCCGGCGGTCTAATAATGGAGGACGGAAGGAAGGGGAGTCGCAGGTGGAGGAGAGCAGTTAGGGAGATGAAAGGAGGGGAAGGCGGGGACCCTCGACACGTTGGCGTCGATACTGGTGCGCAGGCTAACGTGTGCGCGGGGACGCGCGGGCGCGCTCGCTTGGGTGTGAGCGCGCTCGCAATTCCACAGACCCCCAAGATACGAAACCGTTAACACATACAAACGCACACCGGCGGGGGGACACAGACGTGAACCCACACAGCGAATCGAACACACCGTCACCCGAGCACACTCGCACGCTAATCTGACTGCTGAGGTTTCCACAGGTCAGTGAAAAGGATCCCAGATGTCAGGTCTGTCTATTTTCTTCTGTGACAAATTATTTTCATTATTGCTACAATCACTTACCCCCCCCCAACCTCAGTATTGTGCTTGGTGTGATTGTGTCCCTGGTGTTTATCCACACAACAACAGTAACACAAGGGTACATCCATCCATTCTCTTTAGCCACCTCCTCCTCCTCTTCACCCTCACAAGGGAACCTGTCCCATCCTGCTGTGGGCAGGAGACGGGGAGACGTCCTGGACCAGTTAAAAGCCGTTGGTGACAACAGTGCTTTACCGTTCATGTCGGCGGTCCGGCCCTATAGTCAAGCGGCCCGGCAAGTCTCAGACAATGCGGGAAACAAAGCTCTGCTGTCACCATGCTGTCTGAAAACAAAATGGCGGATTTTAAATAATAATTAAAAAAACAAAACAAACAAACGGACCAATAAAGTACGCTAGCATGTGAAGGCGGCTGTGGGTGGGATTTATAGGCCCAGCGTTTGGACGGCTAAACTGTAGCAGCTCAGCATCACTTCCTTGGCGTCCTGCAGCTCTGCAGCATGGCACGCCTCCTAATTCCCAAGTCTTCAGTCTGACAGCAGGAGTGCCTTACCAGAACGGTTGATAACGTGTTGCTGCTCCTGCCTCGTGGTGCTACAACAGGAGGAGCATCACGGGAGGTGAACTCGTCACTACTCCTGACTAACTGCTCATGTCTGGAGAAATGATTTTCAATCTAGTCCACAGGGATCCCCCCTCCCCCGTATTGTTGGTTTTCAACAAGAAAAATGATCTCGGGGCGTCCGGGTAGCGTAGCGGGCTATTCTGTTGCCTACCAACACGGGGATCGCTGGTTTGAATCCCCTTGTTACCTCCGGCTTGGTTGGGCGTCCCTACAAACACAATTGGCCGTGTCTGTGGGTGGGAAAATGGATGTGAGTATGTGTCCTAGTCACTGCACTAGCGCCTCCTCTGGTCGGTCAGGGCACCTGTTCAGAGGGGAGGGGGAGCTGGGAGGAATAGCGTGATCCTCCCACGTGCTACGTCCCCCTGGCGAAACTCCTCACTGTCAGGTGAAAAGAAGCGGCTGGCGACTCCACATGTATGGGAGGAGGCATGTGGTAGTCTGCAGCCCTCCCCGGATCGGCAGAGGGGGCGGAGCAGCGACCGGGACGGCTCAGAAGAGTGGGGCAATTGGCCAAGCGCAGTTGGGGAGAAAAAGGGGGGGGGGAATCCAAAAAAGAAAAATAATCTCACCCCAATATTTATGTTCAGAAAAAAATTGGTGATATTCAGTACTGAACAAAACGACCTCTTACGGGACATGTTTTGCAGCCCGTCTGTGTGTCCCGGCTGATGATGTAATTTACAAAACTTCAGTCAACCTCGTTATCCTCATGGAGATCCTTTGCAGTGTTTCTTTGTGTCCAGGTTCCCGCTTTCATTATCAAAAGTCAGCCCATCCTTGTAATCCTCATGCTTGTCTCATCCCAGCTCCTGACACAGTCCCCACATGGGCTTCATGTCCTCACATGGGCTTCATGTCCTTACATGGGCTTCATGTCCTCACATGGGCTTCATGTCTTGTCCACCCACCCAAGCCTGGTCACACTGACTCATGAAATGCACCATTTGCCATGCTGTGGTGTGATCTGCTGTCACTGTGAGCAGTGGGTCTGGCTAAGGGTGGAGTGAGGATACAGACCCTCTGAGAATTTACTTTACAGCTGTGTGTGTGTGTGTGTGTGTGTGTGTGTGTGTAAGCATATGTGCCAGCTACCACAATAGTATGCCAACTACACAGTTGGCATTCAGAGACTTGTGTGTGTGTGTGTGTGTGTGTGTGTGTGTGTGTGTGTGTGTGTGTGTGTGTGTGTGTGTGTGTGTGTGTGTGTGTGTGTGTGTGTGTGTGTGTGTGTGTGTGTGTATGTATATACCACAGCCGAAGATATATCACAATCCTCCACCACCCCCACACCGAGAAAGTTCACACACATACTCTCTCTCTCTCTCTTTCTCTACTGGCATGCTGCTATAATTGCACCTGCCAGTCAGACAGGGCAGAGCCAGATTCAGTGTCATGTAATAGGGGAGACAAGCCAAATTGGACCAGAAACAGCATCTAGGGAGATGAACACACACACACACACACACACACACACACACACACACACACACACACACACACACACACACACACACACACACACACACACACTGCTGTCCCTAGATTACTTGGAATGGGTTAATTCCAGATTAATAGGATGATTATAATCAAGGATTATAGATTTATAATTATCTCTTTTTTGAAGAGGCAACTGAAAAACTGCTTTTGAAAATGGAAAAAAAATGTGTGTGGTCTGTTCAGGCTTTAGAAAAGCATGCTGCTGAATAAGACTGGAAACACCTGCTGCCATGACACATCTGCTTACTGTCAGAATGGGGTTAAAGACTTTTTTTGTAGATGGTTTAAAAAGTAGTTTAATGTTGCCTGGAGTATTGGAGATGCGATTTTATTTGTTTTGGTATTTTTGGGGGTTTTTTTCCACATCAGGCTGATTTTGAAAATGACAGGTGAAGTGACTCTCAAATCCTTTTTTCTTTGGTTTTCTAGAATATAGTATGCCTCTTATTCAGGTTGGCAGTCCCATCTCTAAAGCCTGAAATGACTGACAACACACGGAAATGTATTCACAAAATGGTATTTCCCTCAGACCCGGGCTTCAGCGCCACGTCCTCTTGCACACATGGGAAACATGGGAAAACATGTGATGGGTTCCACCAACACATGGCCACCATCACGCAACGTGGTTGATTTCTATACACCCCGCGTAAAAAGCCTGTTGAAACGCACACTCGCTCGCCATTTGAAAGTTGTGCTCACAAGTCTTTTCAGCCGTGGCTAATGCCACCGGCCTCACCGCCTCTCATCCACGCCTCATGTTGGCTGTAACCCTGGTTGTACTTGTTTTTTTGGGGGGTTTTTTGTTTGTTTGTTTTTGTTTTTTTGTTTTCCTTTTTTATTTCTAGTTATAACTGGTTGTGAAAAATAGCTTTAAAAATGTTACAAATCCTACATAGATAAATAGATAGAAAGATGGACAATGGATTGATGGATGGATGGATGGATGGATGGATGGATGGATGGATGGATGGATGGATGGATGGATGGATGGACGAAAGAACAATGGATGGATGGACAGATGGGTGGATGGACGGACAGATGGATGGATGGACAGAAGGATGATGGATGGATGGACAGACAGTGGATGGACAGATGGATGGACAATGGATGGATGGACAGATGAACGGATCGACAGACGAACGATAGATAGATAGATAGATAGATAGATAGATAGATAGATAGATAGATAGATAGATAGATAGATAGATAGATAGATAGATAGATAGATAGATAGATAGATAGATAGATAGATAGATAGATAGATAGATAGATAGATAGATAGATAGATAGATAGATAGATAGATAGATAGATAGATAGATAGATAGATGGATAGATAGATAGATAGATAGATAGATAGATAGATAGATAGATAGATAGATAGATAGATGGATGGATGGATGGATGGACAGAAGGACAATGGATGAATGGACGGATGATGCAAGGATGGATGGACAGATGGATGGATGGATGGATGGATGGATGGATGGATGGATGGATGGATGGATGGACAGAAGGACGATGGCTGGATGGCTGGACAGACGGATGATGGATGGACGGATGGACAGACAGCGGATGGACAGATGGGTGGATGATGGATGGATGGACAGACAGACGGATGATGGATGGATGGATGGATGGATTGACGAATAGACGGATAGATAGATAGATAGATAGATAGATAGATAGATAGATAGATAGATAGATAGATAGATAGATAGATAGATAGATAGATAGATAGATAGATAGATAGATAGATAGATAGATAGATAGATAGATAGATAGATAGATAGATAGATAGATAGATAGATAGATAGATAGATAGATAGATAGATAGATAGATAGATAGATAGATGGATGGATGGATGGATGGATGGACAGAAGGACAATGGATGAATGGACGGATGATGCAAGGATGGATGGACAGACGGATGGATGGATGGATGGATGGATGGATGGATGGATGGATGGATGGATGGACAGAAGGATGATGGCTGGATGGCTGGACAGACGGATGATGGATGGACGGATGGACAGACAGCGGATGGACAGATGGGTGGATGATGGATGGATGGACAGACAGACGGATGATGGATGGATGGATGGATGGATTGACGAATAGACGGATAGATAGATAGATAGATAGATAGATAGATAGATAGATAGATAGATAGATAGATAGATAGACAGACAGACAGACAGACAGACAGACAGACAGACAGACAGATAGACAGATAGACAGATAGATAGATAGATAGATAGATAGATAGATAGATAGATAGATAGATAGATAGATAGATAGATAGATAGATAGATAGATAGATAGATAGATAGATAGATAGATAGATAGACATGCTCACACACAAAGAAAACTAAGAGACAACACCTATTTTAAACTGCATCTGTCCAACCAGTTCTTCACCATGGCTGCTCTCCTTAGATATGAGGCTGATTATTATAGAACAACATGGACTCAAGATGACTTTTTTTTAAGAGGTTGGGGGAAAAAAGCAGTGGAATGGCAGGTTTTGTTGCTGTGTGACCCCCCTCTGAGAAGCTTGACTTATCTGTGTGGTGTGCGGGGCATTAGGGTCAACATGTAATGGGAGGCGGACGGAGAGAACGAGCCGCCTGATGACATAACCAGCCACAGCTGAACCCTGTGAACCCTCATACACGCTCACGTGTGGTGTGGTGGGGAGGGGGGCGGGCGGGGCAGGATGCTGCTGAAGCTGAGATCAAATAAGACGGATTCCCGAAAGGGGGACATAAAGACTGTCTATTTGTTAAACTACAGTGTTCCTGGGTTTGAGACCCATGGAGAGTCTGGCCGGCTGATCAATATTCCCAGGCATTTCAAGGAGATAATTGAAATTGATCTATACTTAAATGAGATTCAACATGCGCCGGTCAACCCCACCCCCTCCCCCACCCACCCACCACCACCACCACCCTCTCTCTCTCACACACACACACACACACACGAACCTTGATCCCCGGCACCGACCGGGACTTGACAAAGCATGGCTCTGATCTTGGACTGAACTCTTCCCCGTCTTGCTCAGCCAGGCTTTTCAAAAGGAATGAATGTGGGGGGGGGGGGAAGAAATAGCGCTGCAAAATTTCAAGAGAATATTCTGTTTTATTTTATTTTTTTGCAAGGGAAAGAGCAATACCCCGAACATGTGATCAGCTGACCCACAACAAAAGCTATGGAAGTGTGATCAATACATAAAAGTGATGTTGACTACAACCGAGTAAAGCATTCACGCTTCACAGTGGATGCTTTTATCCAAGACGCCCTTTACTGCTTTCCTACTCAGCCCGCGTGAGCCTTGTGAGACTCGAACCTCAGCCCTTCATCGCGTTGTCTGTCTGCAGTGAACTTGCCGTCCCCTGCTCTCGAGTCACTCAGGACTACAGTGGAGTTGGTAGCACCGCCGGATCGGCTGTGGGAGTAAACGTGTCTCCGCCATCTGAGCTGAAGCTGCTGTTTGCTGCTCCGTTTTCAAAAGCGCTGCAGCAGCCGGAACAACACAGGCAGGTTGCAACACAAATCTGCCTGTATGTATTTATCCTGAAACTTCATTGGGGTTTGTTTTTCCCCTCCTTTTTTCTCCCCAGTTGTATCCGGCCTATTACTCCACTCTTCCGAGCCATCCCGGTCGCTGCTCCACCCCCCTCTGCCAATCCGGGGAGGGCTGCAGACTACCACATGCCTCCTCCGATACATGTGGAGTCGCCAGCCGCTTCTTTTCACCTGACAGTGAGGAGTTTCGCCAGGGGGATGTAGCGTGTGGGAGGATCACGCTATTCCCCCCAGCAACCCCCCCCCCCGAACAGGTGCCCCGACCGACCTGAGGAGGCGCTAGTGCAGCAACCAAGACACATACCCACATCCAACTTCCTACCCGCAGACACGGCCAATTGTGTCTGTAGGTATCCCCGACCAAGTCGGCGGTAACACAGGGATTCGAACTGGTGATCCTTGTGTTGGTAGGCAACAGAACAGACTGCTATTCTACCCGGACGCCCAAGCATTTTCAAGGCATGACAACTGCAATGCACAGATATTTTTGTAAAGTTCTGATAATAGATGATGATGTAATCTACTTTAATCTAATCAAATTCTAGTCTAATCTAGTCTAATATAATATAATACAATATAATATAATATAATCCAATGCAGAAGGATTAGAGGCCCAGAGTCACAGTGGACTCCTGCAGCCCAGACACAACACCATGGTTTTCAGCAGGGCTGTGTTGGCATGTCGTGTTTGGCGCGCCACCGCCCACAGTCTGTTGCTGTCCCTCACTTTTTTTGCTGGTCTTTTCCACTGTTCGCTCTCTATTCCTCAGCCTCTCTTTATCGTGAGCTTGTTATTGTCTTTTTTCTTCTTCTTCTTTTTGTCTCGCCATCTATGTCCTCGGCTCGTTTGGGTTGCCGTCTTTTGTGTCTCTTCATCTGTTGCCTGCTCTCTTATTCTGTTGCCCTCTGTCTCTCTTTCCTTCATTTATTCTCTCTGACACTATCTGTGTGTGTGTGTGTGTGTGTGTGTGTGTGTGTGTGTGTGTGTGTGTGTGTGTGTGTGTGTGTGTGTGTGTGCAGCCTTATGAGTCTTCTCCACACTATCTGACTTTGGTCTTTCTTCATTTTATCTGCTACAGGACTTGTCTTTTTTTGCTGTGCCTGTGTCAAGGTCGCTGTCTCTCTTGGTATCTCTCCATCCTGTGCCTTTCATGCCGTGTGTCCTTCTGATGCTCTTTGTTGCTCTCTTTATCTCTCAGTTTGTCTCACCCCCATCCCTCTATCTATCTCCCGCTTCTCTCTTTCTCATTCTCTCTCGCCTGCTCTCTCTCCCTCTCTCTCTCTCTCTCTCTCTCTCTCTCTCTCGCCTGCTCTCTTTCTCTCTATCTCTCCCCCTTCCCTCTCTGTCTCTGTCTGTTTCTCTCTCTTTTTCTCTCTCCCTCTCTCTCACCAGGACATTATCTCCATCTGTTTCATGTCCGCTTACCACCAATCTACTTCCACTCTAAACAAAAACAGAACTGCAGGCATACTGCACACATGGATGGGAGCCAATATGTTGCTTTGCCGTCCTTTGTTGGGTAACTCGGGACTTAAATGGAGTACAGTAATGAAAAAAAAAGGCTTGGAGAAATGGTCCCCCAGCGTTTGGTTTTTTTTTTGTTTTTTTCCCTCAAGCAATTGCAATGATTTATATTTGGGTTATTATTAGTATGATCTCATGCAACCTGCATTTCAAAATGACTGTGACTTTCAAAGTCTGTGAATTTTAAAATCGCTAAAAATGTCTCCAAAAGAGTTCAAATGTGTTGTGGCGGACACTAGGGGCTATGCCTCTCACCCAGCAGGACTGTGAGCTGGGGGCGTGGTTTACATTCCCGGGCTCGCCGGGGCAGGGTTGTACCTGCTTTAGTTGGTTTTTGGAGTTGAGGAATAAACATCAAACTCACCTTGGTCTCATGTGTTTTTCCTCATTCCTGCCACAGTGTCAAATGGGAAGCACTTTGTTAGCATTTAAACTATGCACATTATTCTCTGCATGTCAAAGAGCTATTAATACACTATTTGATAGAAATGGTAATAACTGCATTTAAACAGCTTCAACTGTTGTGTCAAGTCAAGTCAGTTTTACTTGTGTAGCCTAATATGGCCGCCTAATATGGCAGCACGGTGGCCCAGTGGTTAGCACTAGTGCCTTACAGCAAGAAGGTCCTGGGTTCGAACCCCAGGCCGTCCCAGGTCCTTTCTGTCTGGAGTTTGCATGTTCTCGCCGTGTCTGCGTGGGTTTCCTCCCACCATCAAAAAAGACATGCATGTTAAGGTTCATACTCCTGTCTGTGCCCCTGACCATGGCAATAGAAAGAAGAACTGGGGTTGGTCCCCGGGTGCTGCAGCTGCCCACTGCTCCTATACAATAGGATGGGTTCATGCAGAAGACAAATTCGTTGTAAGAATACAAATGTCAGATAAAGTGTCTCTCATATCACATATTACAAATTTGCCTCAGGGGGCTTTATAGCAATACAACATCCTGTTCTCTGTCTTCTGTCATTCTGTCTTCTCCCCTCGCATCGGGTAAAGAACAGCTCAGAAAGCTCAGGGAGAGCAACAGAGGAGGGCTCTCTCTCCCAAAATGGACAGACGTGCAATGGACGTTGTGTGTGCAGAATAAAACACAATTTACAGAATAAAACACTGAAAGAGGATAACAGAATATATAATATAATGGAATTATCTGTAATTATAATGGAATTATAAGCTATATGAAGAATATGATGAGGAGGATGCCAAGCAGTGTCCAGATGCCACCGGAATAGCCTAGGACCTGAGCCACATGACCAGCATCACCATGTAGACCTGACAGGAGGACAAACTACACATACACAGGGGAGACTCACATGACACCATTCACATACACAGGAGAAGAGATAAGAAAAAATCATTAGTCACACATCAGAGTTAGAGAAGGATTTAACATTGAAACAGGATAACAAATTTATATAGATTCCTAAGATGTATAAAAAATGTGATGAGGACGATGCCAAGCAGTGTCCAGGTGGCGACCACCATTAGCATGGAGACATGCGAAGAGAACAGACTACTCTGGCACACAGGGGAGACTCATGCCACACGATGAATTAAATTGAGTATTTCACACAGTGAAACACTCAATTTAAAGGCAACTGATTGTAGGTTAAGGGAAAAAGATGAATTTTAAGTTTGGATTTAAAGGACTCAGCAGATGCTGATTGTCTGACAGCAGCAGGCAGGTTATTCCACAAGAACAGGGTCCAATAGGAAAAGCCCTGCCACCAGCTGACTTCTTTTTAACTTGAGTACACACAGCAGGCCTGTATTTTGAGAGCGAAGAGCTCGAGATGGATGTACGGTCTAAGGACATCAGGCAGGTAAGATGGGGCAAGCCCATTTAGGATTTTATAAGTCAGCATAAGCACCTTGAAGTCTAACATGGATAGGAAGCCAATGAAGGGAGGCAAGAATTGGTGTAATATGGTAAAATTTTCTAGTTTTAGTTAGGATTCTGGCTGCAGCATTTTGAACCATCTGAAGACTTTTAGTACTAGCATGTGGCAGACCTGAAACAGAACATTACAGTAGTCAAGTCTGGATGAAACAAATGCATGTATTAAAGTCTCTGCATCAGCCATGGAGAGGAAAGACTGAATTTAGCTATGTTATGTAAGTGAAAAAGGCAGTCTTGGTTATTTCTTTAATGTGATTATTAAAGGAATGGCTGGGATCAAACGTAACGCCAAGATTTTTGGCTGCCACATTTTGTGAAATCAAAGCTATCCGGTGTTATTGTTACTTGATCAAATTGATGTCTGTGTCTAGCAGGGCCAACAACCAGCATCTCAGTTTTATCTGAATTTAAAAGCAGGTATTTTAATGACATCCAATTTTTCCCAGCAGCCAAGCAGGCCTCTAAATTAGTCATTTGAGTATGATCATCAGCCCTTATAGGCACATACAGCTGAGTATCGTCAGCATAGCAATGGAAATTTATTCCATGACTGCGTATAATTTGGCCAAGAGGCGAAATATAAAGAGAGAAAATTAGAGGGCCAAGAACGGAGCCCTAAGGTACCCCATATTTAACATCAGAGAATTTCGATGTAATATTTTTATAGCAGACACACTGTGTTCTTCCATATAAGTAGGACTTAAGCCAAGAGAGAGCTAAGCCAGACACCAAAATTACAATTTATTCTGTCTAATAGTATACAGTGATCAGTGATGTTAACGGCTGCACTGAGGTCCAAGAGTAGAAGCACAGAAGTGGCATCAGAGTCCACAGCTAGTAGAAGATCTTTCACCACTCTGGTCAGAGCAGTTTCAGTGGAGTGACAGGCCCTGAAAGCCGATTGAAAAGGTTAATATATCTAGATTTCTTCTATATGGGTTGAAAGTTGTTGATACACAACTCTCTCTAGTACTTAAGAAAAGAATGGAAGATTAAAGACTGGTCGATAGTTATTAGGAGAACCTGGATTGCGGTGCGGTTTCTTAAGTAGAGGTTTGACCACGGCTGTCTTAAAACTGCTGGGAGCAGTGCTAGTAGTAAGTGATAAATTAACAATGTCTAGCATTGTAGGTCCCAGGAAAGGCCAGAGATCTCTGAAAAGTTTTGCAAGTAAAGGGTCAAGAAGGCACGTAGTTGGTTCAGAAGCTGACATGAGCTTAGTCAAAGTATCAGGAGAGGTAGTCTCAATAGCTGTAATAGCAGGAACTGTCCATAGGTTGTGTCACATCTGTCACTTGTGTTTATTATATAGGTTCCTATTATGTGTTTCCTGTAGTAACAATTTACATCCTTGGCTTGTATTAGTATTTAAGTTCAAATTTGTTATTATGACAATACTAGAAATGGACATAGATGAAATGACAACCTCATTCATTCATTCATTTTCCAAGCCGCTTATCATAGTTAGGGTTTCAGGGTGCTGGAGCCTATCCCAGCACTGATTAGGCGGAAGGCAGGGAAACACCCTGGACAGGTCACCAGTTCCTCGCAGGGCAGACACACAGACAGACAGACAGACACATTCATGCACACATTCACACCTAGGGGCAATTTAGTGTCTCTGATTCATCCCACTTAACATGTCTTTGGACAGTGGGAGGAAACCGGCGGGAGCTCAAGCAGACACGGACGGGGAGAACGCGTAAACTCCACAAAGAGATGACAACCTGCGAAGCGTTTTTCTTTTGTCGAGTGAAGCGTTTCTCTTTTCATCTTCAAGGGGCCAACTGCTCCTCTGCTTTGTGAATTAAATAGGAGCTGTTATCCGTATCTACTCTAGTGTCTGGATTTACCCTCTAACAGTTGTTGGTTCATTTACCTCATTTTACCTCTATCACACACACACACACACACACAAGCACACACACTTATATTCAAGTGCTGCTCTCCCTCTTTTTTCCCTCTCTCTCTCAATCCATCTCTCCTCCCACCTTACTCATTTTTTTTCCAAGTGTCAAGCTTTTACGGATACGCATCCACACAAACTGCTGATTGGCTGTTGCTTGTGTTTAGTGCTGAATGTAGCAAGCATTCCCAGACACCGATAAGTATCTGCTCTTCCTAGATCAGAGACACACACACACACACACACACACACGCACGCACGCACGCGTCATCCAAATCAAAGGTTTAATGATAGAAGGTGTCATGCATTGTCGTTACATTGTATCTACATGTTTGTTACTGTGTGATGAATGTAAATGCTCCCGGGACCATAATTGCAATCCAGGGTTAAACAAATAAACGCGATTCGACTTGACGTGCACATGCGTACCCTCGCACACTCACACACGCAGCACATGCCCCACACTTGAATGCATGTCTTTGTCACTAATGATTGCCTGACTTGTCTCAGCGTTACGACCAGGGCTCCCGGAACGAGGCGGAGAGGAGAAAAACACTTTGCAGAAGGAGCCGGGGAGTAAGAAAGAAAGATGAAGAGAGAGACGGTGACAGAAGCGTTAAAGGGTTGTTTTTTTTTGGGGTTTTTTGCACGTCATTGGTTCGCTGCAGCTTCATCTCGTATAAGGCGGTGTAGAAAGCGCTTCACAACAGCATAAAGTAGACGCCGTTCTTCATATATAGGAGACTGAAGCGAGAATACATTTACCGTAAAGGTATGAGCCTGCATATAAACAAGCAGAGAACGCTATAAAGGCTGGCGTCCAAAATTGAGTTTTTAGAAATGGCTTAAATCCTTCAACAGGCTCATCCAATCTGAGATGATTGGGGTAGGCAGTTTCTGAATGTGGGGGCCTAAACGGCGAAGGCACGCCCCCCGCCCCCCCCCCCGTTTAGTTTTAACTCCACCTAGAATAAGAATGGCAAGAAGACCTTGAGATGAAGGCTCAGCAGCTCAGTAAAGCGGGCCAAAGTCAGGCCATATATACTGCCTTAAAGATAATTAAAAGAATTTTAAAATCAGTTCTCAACATAATGGGCTGCCAGTGTAATGAGAGCATGATGGGACTTCCATGTGACCTCACCTACTATTAGCCTCGGTTAACAGCCTGGCAGCCATGCAGTTAATGTAGCCTTGTTCATGATGGCAAGGATCCAGCATTTTGTTGGGAAAATCGCTCCAAAAAAATTTCATGGCATCTGGGGGGCGTGGCCGTCTATTCCGTTGCCTACAAACACGGGGATCGCCGGTTTGAATCCCCGTGTTACCTTCGGCTTGGTCGGGCATTCTTTCGGGCACAATTGGCCGTGTCTGCGGGTGGGAAGCTGGATGTGGGTATGTGTCCTGGTCGCTTCACTAGCGTTTCCTCTGGTCAATTAGGGCACCTGTTCAGGGGGAGGGGGAACTGGGGGGATAGCATGATCCTCCCACGTGATACGTCCCCCTGGTGAAACTCCTCACTGTCGGGTGAAAAGAAGCAGCTGGCAACGCCACATTTATCAGGGGAGGCATGTGGTAGTCTGCAGCCCTCCCCGAATGGGCAGAGGGGGTGGAGCAGCAACCGGGACAGCTCGGAAGAGTGGGGTAATTAGCCGGATACAATTGGGGCAGAAGGGGGGGGGTAAAAAAAAGAAAAAATATTTATTTCCGTAAATAACAGAGTAACTTGGAGAAGCTTGGCCTTTATCAAATCATTTGAAAGGGAATTAAAGTCTATAAAAGCCCATACAAACAACACAGTCATTCTCAACACACTTCGCTGGATACCACACCAGCCAAAGCATGGCAGCATTCTCCTGGTCTGCCTGCTGGAATTAACACACACACACACACACATACACATGCACACACACACAGACCAGACACACACACGCACACACACACAGACCAGACACACACACACACACACGCACACACATACAGACCAGACACACGCGCGCACACAGAGACACACACACACACACACAGACACACATGTACACACACGTACACAGTCAAACACACACACACACACACACACACACACACTTCATCTCTCTCTCTCTCTCTCTCTCTGTCTGTCTGTCTGTCCCTTTTCCTGCCATTTTGCCTAATCTTTCTCCATCCCTTACTTATTAGTTCTTAGTCGCTCCCTCTTTTGCTTCTAGACTAATGGAAGAATAGGCAATTACAGACCACCGACAGGAGAGGCACTCATAAATGATTGAGTGGGGGGTTGGGGCGGGTGGAGGGAGAGGGGGAGATAAAGAGAGAGCGAGCTAATAAGATTCAGAGGGCTGAAAGTCTGTACTGTCACACAGGCTGTCAGTCGGGAAGCGGGCAAGAGAGAAACAATCTCTCCTCAACACTTCCTCTTTCTGGGGCTCTCTTTGCCCCCTCCCTCGCTCTCCTTTTTCCCGATCCTGAGGCCAAAGAACCGAGTCGAATTACCAGAGGGAACAGTTCCCCTACAGTCTACCCCTGCACCTTGCTCATTCTGGGAGTGTGTGTTGAGGCGTGTGTTTTAGCAACGTTCGGCCACAGTAAGGGCGAACTCTCTTAATGTATGCATGCTGATCTGTGACCTGCCTGTCTCTTCAGCCAGCGTTTAGTGTCTGCAGACCTTTGACCCGCGCACTGACCCTGGAGGAGCAGAGCAGTACTTAAGAGTGTGCACGTGGACCTGGATTTCACAGGCTAGAGAGAGATGTCTGGTGGGATAAGTGTAGCGTTTGTGTGTGTGTGTGTGTGTGTGTGTGTGTGTGTGTGTGTGTGTGTGTGTGTGTGTGTGTGTGTGTGTGTTCTCCTGGGTCGCCACCTTGTCGTGGTGGGGAAGCTTGCGTGTACCAATGATCCCAAGAGCTGTGCCGTCCGGAGCTTGGCTCCTGGTAGGGTCACCAAAGGCGGATAGGTCAAGAGGGAGGTTCCAGATGGAGCATGATCCAATAAAGACCTCAATGGTAGAACTGGTGGAAGACTGGGTGGCACGGTGGCCCAGTGGTTAGCGCTGTCGCCTCACAGCAAGAAGGTGCTGAGTTTGAGCCCCGGGATTGTCCATGCAAACTCCTCTGTGTGGAGGTTGCATGTTCTCCCTGTGTCTGCAGTGGGTTTTCTCCGGATGCTCCGGTTTCCCCCACCATCAAAAAGACATGCATGTTAGGGTTAATACTCCTGTCTGTGCCCCTGACCGAGGCATGGCAAGATGAACTGGAGTTGGACCCTGGGTGCTGCATGGCGGCTGCCCACTGCTCCTGGCTACACAGCTAGGATGGGTTAAATGCAGGGAGGAATTTCCCCACGGGGATCAATATATTATATCAAAATCAAAATAAAAAAAAGATGTCTCCGGGTCACAACGGCAGTGAAGGCGGATGAAGGCTGCAACAGAGCGTGGTCCCCAGTCGTCTTGGTTCTACATGCCATGTGACTCTGGCCACCCCCTGCCAAGGACCATGTAAGACGTAAAAAGCTGTCACAAGCAGGCTTCCTCCCATTATGCCGCTCAAAGATTGGCCTCTACACCTGCCTGAGGACCCAGAGGGAGGACGGTCATACTCCACCCCAAGTGACCGCTGTGTGTGTGTGTGTGTGTGTGTGTGTGTGTGTGTGTGTGTTTGAGAGAGGGAGAAATATTGAGTGTGTAGTAGCCCAGTGGCACATGAAAGTCTCTGTACGTTTCTGAAGAAAGCCATTCCCAGATTTGTGTGGCCCTCAGTTTTACATCTGGAGTCATAACTCCTTATGGTTCCGAGTTCAACCCTGGGTAAGGATCTACCCGTCATTTTAATGGTCGACTTAAGATTAGAGAACAAATCTTGCCTGTCAGGATGTCTGCTTTTCTCCCATCCTGTCCTTTTCTGTAGCCTTTTTTCTGCATTTCTTATGTTGCACCCCAATTGTGAGACACTTTGTACACTTTGTTTTACAAAATGTGTCATGTGCATTAAGTCACTGATGGAAGGTGCACTTTAGTGCAGTCCAGTCCAACGCTTCACCATCTGATTTCACCGACTAACACACTTTCAGCCAGGCAGGTTAGAACTAAACTGAAATCAGCCGTTGTAATGTTGGGTTGGTATGAAAACCTGAACATACGTGTACTGCCATGGCACACAACCGGGTACCACAGATGTAAGGGGCATTACATGAGATGGAAGGTGACTTAGCTTTGAGCTGTGAGCAGCGATGTCGTAGTGTGTGTGTGGGTGGGTGGGGGGGGGTACCAGGGCCCAGAAGCGAGGGGGGGCCTCGGGAAGCCTGGAATCAAAAGTTTGTTTTGGTTTGCAAATTTTTATTTCTAACTAATTTGTGTAATAACTTCAGTTAAAATTGGCTCAATACATCGGTTGAGGGACTTAAAGAAAATAGCGGAGGTTCTCTGAGGCCCCTCTCACCCCTCTCTGAGGCCCCTGTCACCCCTTACAAAAGGTGCGAAATGGTTTAGTCCGCCTCCTCATGAGCATCTCTCAGTGCAGCTCATCTAGTCCTGTCGCGAGTACAAGCACATCGTCATGTCAAAGAAAGCGTTTTGCTTTCTTTGGGAAATAATTTTGCTTTCTTTTGCGTCTTCTTTGGGTTCCAGATAGAATAGAATACACTTTATTTATGACAAATAAAGTGTATTCTATTCTATTCTATTCTATTCAGAAAAGAAAAAAGGAAAGGCAGAGAAGGCAAAATAAGGGAAAACAACTGTTGAGTAATTTCTTCCAAAAGAAAGGTGGCTGGCTAACTCCTAGGAGATATTTCTGTGGATGTTTAGGCTGCAAACATCAAGTCACTACCAGATGAAATACAGGGTATTCGCAATGAATGGGACTCCCTGCTCGCCGAGGCCTCCCTAGTAGCACAAGAAATGGAGATTCCTGCTCAATTTCGGAGTGAAGAGAGGCAAAAGCGGAAAAGGACACTTATGCCTGATGAGATGACACAAGAAGATGAAACTGAAGCGCGCGCAGAAAATTCATTCAAAACAACCCTTTTTTGTTGTGATGGATAGCATCATCAGTGACCTGAGTGTAAGCTTCCAGACCGCAGCAGCCGTATGTGAAACATTTGCACCTATTCTGAAGCTGACAGAGATGACTGAAGAGCAGATAAAGACAACATGCCAGGCACTCGGGAGAACATAGGAGAAGGGTCTCACAGCTGAATCTGAAAATGAAATGCTGCACCTGAGCACAATATATGGCATCACGTTTCCACATACTCTGTCCCCTCTTGAGCTCCTTAATGCCATCTGTAAGATGCAGCTGCAGGGTATTTTTGGAGAAACTTGTACAGCAGGATTTTCTGCACACTGCCTGTGACTGTTGCTGGGGGTAAACGGGCTTTCAGCAAGTTAAAATTAGTTAAAAACTACCTCAGATCAACGATGTGCCAGGAGAGGCTGAACAGCCTGGCATGACTCTCAAACGAAAGCCAATTAGCAAAACAATTAAAGATCTAATCAGTGGCTTTGAAAACATGAAGTCCCGTCAGTGGGCATTTACTGTGGAATAAACATCTTGGGTGTCAGCATCAGTACCCAAAGATGCATCAAAGTTTGAAGTGATATTGTGCATTTTTTCAGTCACTGCAAGATAGTAAGACAGGTTAAGTTAGGTTAAAATAGATGAATGTACTGTGATTGTAAATTATATACAGTATGCTAGAACTAAAAAAAAAGTGATGTGTGAGAGACGAAAGAGGAAAGGGGCCCACAGAGACTGCTTATGTATGGAGCCCAGAATTTTGTGCTACACCCCTGGCTGTGAGTTATATGTTGAGGGCTAGGGTGCCCCAGTAGCATAGCAGTCTGTTCCATTGTCTACCAATATGGGGATCGCCGGTTCGAATCCCCATGTTACCTCTGGCTCGGTCGGGCATCCCTCCAGTGGGAAGCTGGATGTGGGTATAGCACCTCCTCTGGTCAGTCAGGGTGCCTGTTCAGGGGGGAGGGGGAAGTGGGGGGAATAGCGTGATCCTCCCACATGCTACGCCCCCCTGGCGAAACTCCTCACTGTCGGGTGAAAAGAAGCGGCTGGCGACTCCACATGTATCGGAAGTGGTATGTGTTAGTCTGCAGCAGAG
This sequence comes from Lampris incognitus, assembly GCF_029633865.1. Classification (NCBI taxonomy): domain Eukaryota; kingdom Metazoa; phylum Chordata; class Actinopteri; order Lampriformes; family Lampridae; genus Lampris; species Lampris incognitus. The sequence continues at coordinate 18,391,582 of NC_079224.1, forward strand.
GCGGAAAACCCGGCTTCAGAAAGTAGAAGTACTAACCATGTATTTGCTCCACCCATGCACTAAACCAGCTGATTCTCATTAGTAGAACACTTCAGCCAGGTAGGAGAACTAATTAGTGAACTCAGCTGGTTTAGTCCATGGGTGGAGCAAATACATGGTTAGTACTTCTACTTTCTGAAGCCGGGTTGTCCACCTCTGGTCTGCAGCCCTCCCCGGATCGGCAGAGGGGGTGGTGGAACAGTGACCGAGACGGCTCAGAAGACTGGGGCAATTTGTCGGATACAATTGGAGAGAAAAAGGGGGGAAATTCCACACAAAGAGCTCCCCAAACAGGGATGAGAGGGATGCTGCCTGCCCTTCCACTCCTCACATAAGTTTTTCTTTTATTGCATGATGATGCTGGTCCCGTGGCTTGGTGTTCTTCATACATTTTATGTCCATTATAATTCTGTTATCCTCTTTCAATGTTGTATTATGTAAATTGCGTGAACACAACATCCATTGCACGCTGTCCGTCTTGGGAGAGAGATCCCTCCTCTGTTGCTCTCCCTGAGGTTTCTTCCTATTTTTTCTCCCTGTTAAAGGGTTTTTTTTAGGGAGTTGTTCCTTATCTGATGAGAGGGTCTAAGGACAGGATGTTGTGTTGCTGTTAAGCCCACTGAGGCAAATTTGTAATTTGTGGTATTGGGCTATACAAATAAAATTGATTTGATTTGATTGGACATCGGCCGATGGGAAGGGGCGACGGGAATTTGTGATGGGGAAGAGACTGATAATTCAACCCCCCCCCCCAGGGGGGGCTAAATCGTACCGCCGATTTACACCAAAGCAACATAGAGGAGAGATTTCTGGGTATCCTTGGCTCGCAAAAGCTCACAGAGACACAGTCATGCACACATCCAAAATCTCCAGAACCAGCGGAGGTGTGTTTGTGGGTCCACACATGATACCAAGGTGTATGGGAAGATATACGGTAGTGCAGGGCAGCATACACAGTGAAAAGATGTTACAGGTCCTGGAACACTTTACTGGACACTCATCTGTCACTGTAGCCATTGCAATTGTTTGCAAAGAGGATGTGTACCCACAAACCTTCCGTCCTCTGTTTCGTTCTTTATTTCTGTCTTCAGGAGACGTTTTCTGCAAACGTCTGTGTGGATGTGAGGGTTGACACAACACACACGGTTGCCAAATGTTTAAGTGAGAAATGATGGTTATTAGCATGTGCCCTCAGCAAGAGCTGCTGCCATTTTGCATCTGTCCCTCCTAACCCTGATAACACTTCAAATAGGACAGCAAGATGTGTGTAGTGTGTGTAGTTTGTTGACTACTTTGGGTCTCCTTTGTGTCGGTACAAGTGCTGCCGGCCTGTGCCTGGAGATTTGGCTCATTATTGTTGTGTAATTGTGTGAAATTGTGTGTGTGTGTGTGTGTGTGTGTGTGTGTGTGTGTGTGTGTGTGTGTGTGTGTGTGTGTGTGTGTGTGTGTGTGTGTGTGTGTGTGTGTGTGTGTGTGTTTGTGTGGAAGCCCATACACATATGAAGCATTCATATTTCCCTAAAGTGCAGCAACTGCCCCAGATAGTGATCAAACTATATTAGTACATTAAAGCTAGTTAGGTAGCCCATGATAGCTTGTGTGCATGTGTGTGCGTGTGTGTGCGTGCGTGCGTGCGTGTGTGTTTGTGGAATAATTGTGCCGCAATTAACTCATCATGCATCCTGCTGCCATCATCTCCTTTCTCCTTCCATCACCAGTATTAGTCAACACACATCATCCGTTCTTTCACTCTGCATCTTATTCTCTCCATTCACATACATGCTCTCTAACCCACACACACACCTGCACATACACACATACACACGTTCTCGCCATGCATCTGTGTCTGTGACACGCACAAACATACACTCACACATGCTTGCTCTCTCTCTCTCTCTCTCTCTCTCTCTCTCTCTCTCTCTCTCTCTCTCTCTCTCTCTCTCTCTCTCTCTCTCTCTCTCTCTCTCTCTGTCACACACACACACACACACACACACATAGACATAAGTGCACACATATGCACAGGCTTGCTGTATTATTCATCAGTTGTGTGCAGGGGCAACAGATGATAATGTCAAAGTTTATTTTAAAGAGCCGCTCCACTCACATCTCCGCCGGCCCATTCTTAACCTTGATAATCTCCACCTGGCAGCTTCTTCCCGGTCATGATGAGGTTCACTTGCATGGCAAGGAGTTAAGTAGGCAGGCAGAGATGGCGGATGGGTGTGTTTGGGCATCAGGCACAGCTGTGTCACAATAACATCGTTTAATTTGCCGACTGCAATAACTCTAAATTTAGATTTATTTTTTTCCCCTCTTGGTGACATTGCTGCAGGAACATGCTGCGACGTAAATATATGCTTCTGCACTTAGCGCTGGAACAACGTGACTGGAGCCATGCCGTAACTGCTATGATTAACAGCAGAAATAAACAAAAGAAGAGGCAAACAGCAACACCACTGCAACCAATAATGCCAGGAATCATAAATGTTATTGATAATATTGTTATGATTGTCAAAACGGATCACACACAAAGTAGTGCGCGTGTGTGATGAAAAATTAAAAAAAAAAACAGGAACAATACTGAATATGTCAAATTATAATGTATTGCAGAGAAAACACAAACAGTAATTTTAGATTATAGAATTTCAGTAGTAGAATAAATGCATCACTGTACATATCATACAGGCGGCACGGTGGCCCAGTGGTTAGCGCTTCTGCCTCACAGCAAGAAGGTCCTGGGTTCGAATCCCGGGGTTGTCTAACCTTGGGGGGGGGGGCATCCCAGGTCATCCTCTGTGTGGAGTTTGCATGTTCCCCTTGTGTCTGCGGTGGGTTTTCTGCGGCTGCTCCGGTTTCCCCCACCATCAAAAAGACATGCATGTTAGGGTTAATACTCCTGTCTGTGCCCCTGAGCAAGGCAATAGGAGGAAGAACTGGAACTGGTCCCCGGGCGCTGCACGGCGGCTGCCCACTGCTGCTAGCTACACAGCTAGGGCGGGTTAAATGCAGAGCCTAATGGCCCCACGGGGATCAATAAAGTAGTAAAAAAAAATGTATATATATACACACACACATTAAAGTCGATATCATTTACGTTATTGTCAAGAGGCAGCTTTCCATTCGGCCGGCCTCAGTTTCATGACCCCCCTATCCGTGCTGCTGCTGCTGTTATCAAGCCACAGAAACCGGACCCTCGTTTTTGATCCAAACAAGAATTTAAGTTATAGAGAGAAGATTCTGAAGACGTACTGGAGCCCAGTTTTTAACTTTGGAAACGTGGCCTTTATTCCTAAATTAGAAAAAAAAAACATATTATGTGTGTGGAAAGGCAAAATATAGGACACGACACCAGAAATGTTTCTTCCTCTTTGACATCTTTTCGTGTGGTTTCAGAAGACAACCGCACACACACACACACACACACACACACACATTATGGTGACTGTCTCGCAGCCCGGCACTGTTGTCTCATTAGGGTTGTGTAGCTGAGGAAACGCGCTACACTGTGGTCAAAGTTAAGGCTTTGATTCCTGCCACAGCCGCTCATGCTAAAAGTTAATGCGCTCGCAATGCAATTCAGCACTTTCGACAAAAGCATCAACAAACTGGCCCACCACACATCACGATGGAGCCAAACCGTTATATTTTCTAACCCTGAGGACAAGTTTTTTTTTTATCAACCTTAAATTCACTACATTACACAAGACAATCCGATCCGGATCGTAACCTTACAAACAGCAGCCAGGCTAGCCAGCAGACGGTAACATGCTAGTTTGCCGGCGTCGTTGCCTGCGGGGACACAGTGTGCTAAAAACTCACGATGCTCTCATTGCCTCTCCCTGGATTAAGACTGCCCTAAATATAGCTTATGCAGGACTTGCTGGTGGGTTTTGTTTTCAAATGTACAAAAGGGGGACGGTGGGCATGTCACCTGTCTGAAACGTGTTGTCAAAATCTGACAAACCAAGATATAACACATTAAAAAAACAGTAACAATGTACTTTTGGGGGGGGGGGGTTCCCCATTTTTCTCCATTTCTCTCCCCAATTGCACTTGACCAATTACCCCACTCTTCTAAGCTGTCCTGGTCGCTGCTCCACCCGCTCTGCCGATCCGGGGAGGGCTGAAGACTACCACATGCCTCCTCCAATACATGTGGAGTCACCAGCCGCTTCTTTTCACCTGACAGTGAGGAGTTTCACCAGGGGGACATAGCACGTGGGAGGATCACGGTATTCCCCCCAGTTCCTCCTCCCCCTGGTAGAGGCACCCCCAACCGACCAGAGGGGACGCTAGTGCAGTGACCAAGACACATACCCACATCTGGCTTCCCACCCACAGACACGGCCAATTGTGTCTGTAGGGATTGTGTCTGGAGGTAACACAGGGATTCGAACCGGCGATCCCCGTGTTGGTAGGCAACAGAATAGAATGTTGAACAATGTACAAATTCTATCTAATAGTACTGTTTTGTGGGTTGGACATGTATTTTCCTTTTCCTATTATTGTCAGTTTCCTTTAGTCAGCCACACAGAAAGTGCATAAGAGACATGAACCATAAACACCATGTTCTACTTACAGTCTCACCAGATGAGAGAGAGGGGGGGGCGAGCCAGCATCTGGTGCAAATCCAGCTCCTCCAGCTCTTCTGGTATGATAGAGAGTTGTGCGATGAACATGTAACCTCGTTGGCATTGATCACTCTCCCCCATCTCGGCACTGTTGATTGGTAGGGTCCGCTCAACTCATAGCTCATACGTCAATGCTAAACAAATGACAAACTCATATATGGGTTATCCTCTTCCACATTCAAATCTCTCTCTCTCTCCCTCCCTCTCGTGTTTGCATTGCAGTTCTCATGCTAGTACGCTCATGCTCTAACCAGCACAAGAGATGCATCCCGTCAGTAATTACATACACTACACTTCAATGCAGACTGAATTATAGCTCGCACATTTTGTGATTGGCTAAACAACTCAAGGCACCCCTTATTTTAAAGTCTCAACACAGTGGAAGAAGCAGCGTCTCATATCTAACCATCTGAAAGGACCCACAGTTGACATCACACTGCTCATCAGTTTTTATTTGATCATAAATGAGGTACATAATTCCGAAATGAGGTATCCACAGTTTTAATCATGGGGTATCTTCTCTGACAAAATGATTAAGAGGATGAAATTAAAACAAATCACGCTACTCACAGAAAGCTCGTCTGGACACAACGTTTATTGAGAGAACGTTGTGTCCGGATGAACCCGATTCAAGTTCCTGGGATTTCCTTACCTGGGTTATTGAGGATGCATAAAGACCACTCACACTACTTTTCAAAGCAGAGTTGTTCCCTGGCTACAAGGCAGAAATACAGACGGGTGACAAATTAAAGCAAAACATTGAAGGCTTGACCCCTACAGTGAGGGGGTCCAGCAGCTTTGTTATGCTGTGGGGGGGCATTTTCCTGGTGTGATTTGGATCCACTTGTGCCCTTAGAGTGAAAGTTCACTGCAAACCAATACCAAGTTATTCTGAGTGATCATTATGCTGTGATGAAATATTTCTATGCTGATGGGGGTGGTCTCCTCCAGGATGACAATGCCCCCATCCACGAGGGGCCACTGAATGGTTTGATGAGGATGAAAATGATGTAAATCATATGCTATGGCCTTCACAGTCACCAAATCTCACCCAGTTGAACACTTCTGGGAGATTTTGGACCGGCGTGTTTGACAGTGCTCTCCACCACCATCATCAAAACACCAAATGAGGGAATATCTCTTGGAAGAATGGTGTCCATCCCTCCAGTAGAGTTCAGAGACTTGTAGACTCTATGACAAGTAGCATTGAAGCTGTTCTGGAGGCTTGTGATGTGTGTGTGTGTGTGTGTGTGTGTGTGTGTGTGTGTGTGTGTGTGTGTGTGTGTGTGTGTGTGTGTGTGTGTGTGTGTGTGTGTGTGTGTGTGTGTGTGTGTGTGTATATATGTGTGGTGTCTACAGTTGAAGGTCTGATCACCCAACTTTCTTCACCATACTGTAATGCTCCCCCTGGTGGTGAAGAAGAAATGTAGAATGAATGGTGTTTTATATTAAGGCGTTGGTTGAGTGGGGGTTCCTATACCTTGGGAGCCTAGACAGCACATGGGCATCTTAATTTACATCCTGAGAGTGATACCCAGACCTTGCACTAAAGACTTAATGGGTTGGCTGGATCAACAAATTGATGACATACAATAGCACCAAACCCTGCACTGTTGTTTATAATGACAAGGACTTTGAAATTAATCCTTAATTTAACATCGCTAGTGCAAGGGAGATGTCAGGTTTTAGCACAGTCTTTGTCAGTGATCTAGCAGCAGAGGTCTGAACTAGTTGTAGGTGAGCAACTGTTGTTCGACTTCATCAAATAAAAAATATAATGAGCCTCTCTAAATCCCAGATAGACAAAATAGAATATATGCTATTGGTATATCTTAGCTCAATAAGTGACTCTATTAAAACTGAGTAAGTGAATCTATTCAAAATTTAAATGAGCTTCAGAAATGACATGAACTACATGGCCAAATGTATGTGGACACCTGAACATCACACCCATGTGTGCTTGTTGAACATCTCATTACAAAACCATGGGCATTGATATGGAAGTAGTCACCCCTTTGCTGCTATGGCAGTCTCCATTCTTCTGGGAAGGCTTTGTACTAGATTTTGGATCATGACTGTAGGGATTCGCTCCCATTCAGCCACAAGAGCATTAGTGAGGTCGGATACTGATGTTGGGAAGAAGGCCTGGCTCGCAGTCGGCATTCCAGTCCATCCCAAAGGTGTTAGATGGGGTTGAGGTCAGGGCTCCATGCAGGCCAGTCAAGGTCTTCCATACCAAACTCGGCAAATTATGACTTTATGGACCTCACGTTGTGCATGGGGGCATTGTCCTGCTGAAACACGAAAAGGCCTTCCCCAAATTGATGCCACAAAGTTGGAAGCACACAGTTCTCTAGAATGTCATTGTAGGCTGTAGCATTAAAATTTTCCTTCACTGGAACTAATGGGCTGAGCCCAAATGATGAACAACAGCCCCAGACCATCATCCTCCAGCAAACATTACAGTTGGCACTATGCATTCGGGCAGGTAGCGTTCTCCTGATAGCCGCCAAACCCAGATGTTACTCTCAGACTGTGAAGCGTGATTCATAAATGGTAAATGGACTGCATTCATATAGTGCTTTTCTAGTCTACCGACCACTCAAGGTGCTTTACAATGTATGCCTCACATTCACCCATTCACATACACACATTCATACACTGATGGTGGAGGCTGGCATGCAAGGCAACAATCTGCTCATCAGGAGCAGTTAAGGGTTCAGTATCTTGCTCAAGGACACTCTGGAGGAGCCGGGGATCGATCCAGTGACCTTTTGATTACTAGACGACGTGCTCTACCTCCTGAGCAATGCCGCCCCAATGCCGTCCCCATGCTGACTTTAATTTTTCATCACTCCGAATGCATTTCTACTGCTCCAGAGTCCAATGGCAGTGTGCTTTACACCATTTCATCCGACCCTTGGCATTGCGCATGGGGATCTTAGGCTTGTTTGCAGCTGCTTGGCTGTGGAAACCCATTGCATGAAGCTCCCGATGAACAGTTCTTGTGCTGATGTTGCTTCCAGAGGCAGTTTGATTTTTACACGCTATGTGCTTTAGCACTCGGTGGTCCTGTTCTGTGGTCTTGTGTGGCCTGCCGCTTCACGGGTGAGCTGTTGTTGCTCCGAGACGTTTCCACTTCACAATAACAAGACTTAAGTTGACCGGGGCAGCTGTAGCAGAGCAGAAATTTGACCAAATGACCTGTCGGAAAGGTGGCATCCTATGACAGTGCCACGTTGAAAGTCACTGAGCCATTCAGTGCGACCCGTTCTATTGCCAAAGATTGTTTACGGAGATTACATGGCTGTAAACTTGATTATATGCACCTGTTGGCAGTGGGTGCGGCTGAAATAGAACCCACAAACCAGAAGGGGTGTTCACATACTGTTGGCCATGTAGCAACATCGAGCACATACCTTTAGCTAGCTTCACTGTTATAAACCTTTTATAGCTCAAATGAAGAAAAGCATATGCCATCCAGTCTTGAATTGTTGCAAGGCTTTCTTATAAGGTGTAACTTATTTAGCACTGGCTTTATAAAACTGAATCTCATCAGCATAACAACGATGACAGGCACAGCTAAACCAACATTGTTCTATGCACAAGAGAAAATGAAATTGGTCCTAAAAGTGACCATTTCATCTAGCTGTCTGTAAAAGTTAAAGCTGGAACTTTATTAGCAATCAGTATTTTTAAAACGTTCATCAAGACCTTGTGGTCATGGGAATATAATAATAATAATAATAATGATAATAATAACAACAATATATTTTATTCATGGGCGCCTTTCAGAGCACTCAAGGACACCTTACAGAACACAGTTAAAAAAAAAAAAAAAAACAAGTCGTTTATTTATATAGCACATTTAAAACAACCACAGTTGAACCAAAGTGCTGCACAAGCTTAAAATACAATATAAAGTAAGTGACACATATGAATATAAAAATATATATGTAAAGAATAAATAATAAAATTAAGAATGTAAAATGTAAAGAATAAAACATAAGAGTAAAAGTATATTTGCACAATAAAATCACGGTGTCAAGCTCAACTTGAATTGAATGCCAGCGAGAAGAGGTAGGTCTTTAACAAAGATTTAAAAGTATCTAGGGTCTGAGCAGATCCTATGTGTACTGGTAAGTTGTCCCAGAGATCAGGGGACAGCCACTGCAAAGGCTCAAGCAGCACCGTCACTCACAACTTTCACGAGGGTCATGTCAGAGCTGAGATTTTAGCAGAAATCTGATTTGAATTGATCCAAAGTGTTGCCGATTTCAATGAATTCAAGGCACTGCTTAAAAACAAGGTTTTTCCCCTAGATTTTAGATTGTATGATTTCTAAAGATTTGATCTGGACATAAAATCTTTAAATTCCAGAGATCAGTCTATAATTTGTAGGATCAAAACACAATCAAGGTTTTGTTGTTTCAGGAGGGGCTGGACTGAAACAACCGGAAAGTATTCAGGCATACAGACAAGTGGTAGAGAACTGTTCCTAACACTGTGCAGATAAGGGCGAATGGTAACCAAGACCTCTATGAGGAATTTAGTGGCTTCTTTATTCACACCAAACATCGCAAGCATGTCATGGCACAAGAATGAGACTGGGGGGATCCGGGTAGCCTGGCAGTCTATTCCGTTGCCTACCAACGGCTTGGTCGGGCGTCCCTAGAGACACAATTGGCCGTGTCTGCGGGTGGGAAGCAGGATGTGGGTTTGTGTCCTGGTCACTGCACCTAGCGCCTCCTCTGGTTGGCCAGGGCATCTGTTCAGGGAGGAGGGGGAACTGGGGGGAATAGCGTGATTCTCCCACATGCTACGTCCCCCTGGTGAAACTCCTCACTGTCAGGTGAAAAGAAGCGGCTGGCGACTCCACATGTATCGGAGGAGGCATGTGGGTTGTCTGCAGCCCTCCAGCAACCAGGATGGCTCAGAAGAGTGGAGTAATTGGCCAAGTACAACTGGGGAGAAAAAGGGGGGGAGGAAAAAAGAGTGAGACTTTCACTTTGAGCTGAGGATTTTAAAAAAAACATTGTGACACTACACACACACACACACACACACACACACACACACACACACACACACAGTGCTGGTATTTGAGTTGTGTCTTTTCAAAGGAGTGATGGTTTGATTTGTAGCAATGTAACATGTATGACGACATGCTGAGCTGCGTAATTACCTTTCACGTAGTGCATGCTCGGACTGCCTTCAAAGTCTTTGTTTATTTTTTTAGGAACATGTTTGTTCCAAGCCCTGTGCATCTCATTAAATACTGCATTATGCACAGTGTATCCCTTGAAACCATTATTTTTGCACACTTTGATACATGTACTGCTTTGATGCTAAAAACTTTCTCTGTCCTTTTCTCCCTCCATCCCCCTCTCTTTCTTTTCGAAATTCTCCCTTCTGTTTCCACCAATTTCTCTCTTGCTGTGACTTCCCCTGTTTCTGTCCTCCCTCCCTCCCTCCCTCCGTCTTTCCTCCCCATCCCTTTCTGTATGTGCTTCCTCAGTGGGGCGTCTGCTTATTGAGTTCAGTTCCCAAATGACCATGGAACGAGTGCAGAAAGAAAACCCAAACGTGACGGAGGGAGGCCGCTACACCCCCCCTGACTGCCGGCCCAGATGGAAGGTCTGTACATTTCTTTTGTCTTCCATCTGCCTGACGGGCTGCCTGCCTTTGAGTCAGTGTCTACAGCATTTGCTCCGTCTCCACACCAGACAAAGCATTCTCACCACGTTGCATCATACATTGATGCGATTGAAAGAGGCATTGATATCGAAGGTTCCCGGTGGTGTCTGTATAGAGAGGTGGTGGGTGTTCCATAACCCCAATTTGAAATGTCCTGCCTGATTTTAAGTTGTTAATTACATGCAGCTTTGGTAGTGGTTAGAGTTACAATCAGGTAGTGGGGGGCATTCAGGTAGTGTAGCGGTCTATTCCATTGCCTACCAACACGGGGATCCTGGTTCGAATCCCTGTGTTACCTCCAGCTTGGTCAGGCGTCCCTACAGACACAATTGGCCGTGTCTGCAGGTGGGAAGCTGAATGTGGGTATGTGTCCTGGTCGCTGCACTAGCACCTGTTCGGGGGGGAGGGGGAACTGGGGGGGAATAGCGTGATCCTCCCACGCGCCGTCCCCCTGGTGAAACTCCTCACTGTCAGATGAAAAGAAGCGGCTGGTGACTCCACATGTATCAGAGGAGATGTGGTGGTCTGCAGCCCTCCCTAGATCAGCAGAGAGGGTGGAACAGTGACTTGGATGGCTTGGAAGAATGGGGTAATTGGCCAGATACAGTTGAGGAGAAAAATGGGGAAATTTTCAAAAAAAAAAATAAATCAGGTAGTAATTAGGATGGGGTAAAAATTAAGTAGTGGTTAAGGTTAGGGTTGACCCACCACGTCTCCTATAGCTGCCAAAGAATACGTTCTGTGTAATATATTGATTTGTAAATAGGAGAGTTGAGGAGTGATTAATATTCATTGCTTTGTTATTAAATTAACTGGTGCCTTAAAGGATGTCATGTTATGTTAGTCACAGAGTGGAAGAAAATTGACCTCGCTATTCTGTAATTGCGCACGCTATCTGCCCGTATACACTTATAACCCCTGAATGTGAAATGTTGACCTACTTCATTCAAATCAGTGTGTAACTCACAAAATGTTTGCTGTTTTATTTTGCAAACCAAAAATGTGTTCTGCTAATCCGATTGTCCTTTTTTGTCTGCAGTTAAGAAAATGACATGATTAGTTATGTTATGTAGCCAAACCCTTCCCAAATATGACTTGGGGTACTATTGAAGCCTTGACAATGTCAGTAAATTGGAGTAAAATACAGACATTGCTTACCCCGTGCGAATACGCTACACGAAACACAGACATGGGGGGAGGAGGGGGGTAATTTCTAAATCACATGAGCTTGCCAGGTAATACAAGTCCCGTGCAAATAGGACTTTAGTATTTAAATGAGCTGGCTACTCTTCCAAACTCAGCAAATTTTATATTTTTTGGTTTGAAATAACTGTGATGGCCTGGCAGCCTGTCCAGGGTGTCTCCCCGCCTGCCGCCCAATGACTGCTGGGATAGGCTCCAGCATCCCCGCGACCCGAATTCGGATGAGCGGCTTGGATAATGGGTGGATGGATGGATTTGAAATAACGTTTTTTTTTCTATAATGTGGACCGTGAAAATAAAAGTGGAAAATGAGATTAATCGGAAGGCTTTCTTTTTGTTTCTCAGGTTGTGAAATCATGCTTGACTTTCTAAACCATAAGACAAGCCAAGACTTGAATCTGTAACACAATTTATGAATAAAAAAACTCTTTGTGTACAGTTCAGGATTATATCAGGCATAATTTAACCCGGATATGAGGATTTCTGGTGCAGAACCATTCACTCTTCAATGAACTGCAGCTCATTTGATCATAATTGCTTTAACAAACATTCTTCATTGTCTGAAAATTGTCAATCTCAGCAGAGTTGTTCCAGAAAACCTCTCTTGTTTACTGGTTGTTTTTATGTCTTGATTTATCAAATTCCAGCTTTGCAAGACACTTAACATCTTCATCGCTCTTGATTGAATCGTCCTGATGGATAATATTGGAATTGATTCGAGTGGAGTAAGATTGGTTTTGTCAGGTTAGATTTTCCTGGTTAACACAAACAAATTACCAACTGGATCTGTTCCCGTGCATAGGTGGCCATTATCATCCCGTTCCGCCACAGGGACAACCATCTAAAGTACTGGCTCCACTACCTCCACCCTATTCTCAGACGACAGAGGATCGACTACGGCATCTATATCATCAACCAGGTCAGTCGTTCCTGTGGCCTTAATTATCCCTGAAAAATGTCTCTCGCATGAGGACGATGGATCCGCAACTGCTCCATATTTGGTTCCTTTAGCTGCACCCCACACAGCAGAGTTTGATGGTGACATCGTTGTTAACGAATGGGTAGGTGGATGTTGACGATGCGGATAGATGGGGAACACAAGCCTGATGAGAAATATACCCTACAGAAACACCTCGTATCAAACTCAAGATTTATAGGGGAACTTTGCCTTAACTATCTGACCACTCATCTGTTAAAAAAAAAAACCAGAAATGTGATAAAATAAATTGATTAACATGATTGTGGCCATCATTAAGTGTTAATAATAGGTTAATCAGTTTGCTTAGAATTGAGTATTTAATATAAGTATTTTATCTTAATCACATTTTAATCCCTATATATAATGAATGGACAATGCAGCCCTTCATGCACTTCTTATAAATGACAAGTTCCTCTGGTACACTGCATATTGTCTAGTTTTGCCTTTCTTTCCTCTGCCAAACTGGCAAAAACGGAGAAAATTTATTCAAAGTTTATTTAATTTTGCTGGGTTTGTGTACTCATCATTGAAACTCATTTGCTGGCACATGAAATCTGCACCGCTTGCAGAAAGCCATAATAAAAAGCTGCACAACAAGCACCGTGTTCCGAGCAAAGTTTTGTGTTTGTGAATATGAAATAGGGTACAAATTTTCTACACTAATTTGGGTAAGAATTCCTCTGCTGCAATACTGATAATGAGCTCTCGGCTCTGCCCTCTCTTTCCCCTGTGGACCTTGTGTAACGCCTTAATCGCTCCCCTGTGGAAGAAAACCTTAGGTTCCGCCTGCCCCTTCTGTCCCCCTCCCTTGGTATGGATATTTTCCAGTCTCTTATTCTCACCATTTCTCTCTGTCACTTTTCTCATACACACACACACATTTGTGTGCAAACACACGCACACACCCCTTGAACGTTTTGTTGAGATGTTCTCCGGCCAGGGTAAGGTTATCTCTGAGTGTGGTAATAATGGTCACGGCATTTGGAGTGTGTGGCATGGCGGCTAAGTGGTTAGACCGTTGCCTCACAGCGAAAGGGTCCTGGGTTTTCAACCCAGCATTCCTGTCATTTCCTTGTGTTTCTGTGCAGTTCTGCTGAATACTTTGCTTTCTTTTCTATCCAAAGAAATGCAAGTCAAATAAAGATAAGACGATAAGTAAATTGCCTGTAGGAATGAACATTTCTCTATGTTGACTGGAGTTCGGCTGAGCACGTCTTCTGCCTTTGCACCAAAAGTCCACTGGGTTTCGGCTTCTGTGGGCTTGAATGGATTGTGTGAATATAAAGATAAATGAAGTGGGTATAGAGACCAGACCATTGTGGCTGGGGACATCGGATTATTTTCCAATTAAACCTTTATTCTCCATTTTACCATTCACGCTATCATCATAAAGATAGTTTTTTTTCTTCCTCTTTTAACAAAATTGTCATGACTGCTATAAGACTTTAAAATGCTATTATGCATTTAGTGACGATGAAAAAGTGTAAAAAAAAAAAAGAAGTGGATCCAATGGGGGCAGATATTTTTGTTAATCTTTACTGTAGTTTGACTCAAGAGAAATTTGTAGAATCGAGTGACTAGGTCTTCAAATAATACGGTTCACCCAAGCATTGACATAATGTCACTTGATTCAAAAGAGTTCTTTAAACAAGTTGATCTCCTTTTTCTTTTCTTTGCAATAGAAATTTGTGACATCTGCAAGATCATCTCCTTTCTTTACCATCAGTCTCAAATGTGTATGAAAAAGCAGAAAATACATTGGACTACTACTACTACTACTACTACTACTACTTTCGGCTGCTCCCGGTAGGGGTCTCCGCAGCGGCTCATCCATTTCCATCTCTTCCTGTCCTCTGCATCTTCCTCTGTCACACCAGCCACCTACGTGTCCTCCCTCACCACATCCATAAACCTCCTCTTTGGCCTTCCTCTTTTCCTCTTCCCTGGCATCTCCATATTCAGCATCCTTCTCCCAATATACCCAGCATCTCTCCTCTACACACGTCCAAACCATCTCAATCTTGCCTCTCTTGCTTTGTCTCCAAACTGTCCAACCTGAGCGGTCCCTCTAATATACCCATTCCTAATCCTGTCCTTCTTTATCACTCCCAGTGAAAATCTTAGCATCTTCAACTCTGCCACCTCCAGCTCTACCTCCTGTCTTTTCATCAGTGCCACTGTCTCCAAACCATATAACATAGCTGGTCTCACTACCATCTTGTAAACCTTCCCTTTAACTCTTGCTGGTACCCTTCTGTCACAAATCACTCCTGGCACTCTTCTCAACCCCCTCCACCCTGCCTGCACTCTCTTCTTCACCTCTCTACTGCACTCCCCGTTACTTTGGACAGTTGACCCCAAGTATTTAAACTCAAATGCCTTCATCACCTCTACTCCTTGCATCCTCATCATTCCACTGTCCTCCCTCTCATTCATGCATAGGCATTCTGTCTTGCTCCTACTGACTTTCATTCCTCTTCTCTCCAGTGCATACCTCCACCTCTCCAGGCTCTCCTCAACCTGCACCCTACTCTCGCTACAGATCACAATGTCATCCGCGAACATCATCGTCCATGGAGACTCCTGCCTGATCTTGTTCGTCAACCTGTCCATTACCATTGCAAACAAGAAAGGGCTCAGAGCCGATCCTTGATGTAATCCCACCTCCACCTTGAACCCATCTATCATTCCAACCACACACCTCACCACTGTCACATTGCCCTTATACATATCCTGCACCACTCCTACATACTTTTCTGCAGCTCCCAACTTCCTTATACAATACCACACCTCCTCTCTCGGCACCCTGTCATATGCTTTCTCTAAATCCACAAAGACACAATATAACTCCTTCTGGCCTTCTCTATACTTCTCCATCAACATTCTCAAAGCAAACATCGCATCTGTAGTGCTCTTTCGTGGCATGAAATTACATTAGACTAATTTTCTCCCCAATTGTACTTGGCCAATTACCCTCTTTTCTGAGCCTTCGCAGTCGCTGCTCCACCCCCTCTGCTGGGCTGCAGACTACCACATGCCTCCTCCAATACATACGGAGTCACCAGCCGCTTTTCACCTGACAGTGAGGAGTTTTACCAGGAGGACGTAATGCATGGGAGGATCATGCTATTCCCCCCAGTTCCCCCTACCCCCGAACAGGCACCCCGACCGACCAGAGGAGGCGCTAGTGCAGCGATCAGGACACATACCCACATCTGGCTTCCCACCCGCAGACACGGTCAATTGTCTCTGTAGGGACACCCAACCAAGCCAAACCGGTGATCCCTGTGTTGGTAGGCAATGGAATAGACCACTACACTATCCAGATTCCCCCCCCCCATGATTTTAGACTAATTAAACAGAACTATGAAGCTTCTATACAGATGTAACACCTCAAATTTTGAGTTATAGATTTTCATAGGGAAGTAATGTCTAAGCATACACCCTTTCACAGGGGGGTCAGATTTAAGATGGCTGGTGCTCCATAAGAATCAGTGCCCTGCTCAGTGACACTGAGGTGCTTGCCAACTTGGACACTTGAACCCATGTCCTTGGTTTTAAGGCTTGTGTTTAACGGCTTTTCTTCTCCTTACATTTATCCGATATAGGAATCTACATTCTCAAGTCTCTCAGAAGGTCTTAGCACCATCACGCGCTGCAGGATTACTATTCTGCTTTTTTTCTTGTGAAATGGTGGAGCTCCAGCTGGGCTGAGCACGCTCGCCCATTCAATGTTTTTTTTTCCAGCCTTGCACTTCAAACAGACACTGGCCTGCTGCCCCACATGTACTTAAGAAAGAAACTGTCAAATTCTGCTCTATAATTTAAATTTTAAGGGATTTATCCTCTTGTGCACTTTTAAAAGTTTTTGAATTACCATTGGCTCTCAGTGGGTGAGCCGCTCAGAGGCAGGCAGCTTTGTTCAGCTGCTGATGGCAGTCCACACAGGGGTTAATTTAGGTTGTCTGAATGAGTGACATAGTTCTCTTTGCTTTTATGTAACTCTCGAATCCGCCATGAAATTTTCAAAATTTGCGGCTACGGCTCACTTGTTACCCACCGGTCCGGCTCGGCAAACTGCAGAAAGGCAAATCCCTTGGTTGTTCCTTCGTGTGATTTTGCTTAAAATTTGAATTCTGTACTCATGTTTTAGGAAACGTATCTTTCTAACTTAACGGTAATTGCTCCTCGGAGATTTAAATTTTTTTAAAAAAGCACACAACAAACATCTATTTCTCATCGTCAGTTTTCCGGTTTATTTTAAGCAG